>NC_140379.1:14450000-14772500 GCF_054491055.1 Hypomesus nipponensis | reverse complement strand
TAGATGGATGTTGAGGATTTTCACCAACATCACCAATCACACCATCTCATTTGTGTGTGTGTGTGTGTGTGTGTGGTGTGTGTGTGTGTGTAGTGTAGTGTAGTGTAGTGTAGTGTATATTGTGTTGTGTGCACAGTAGCTTTTCCGATTTCCAGCTTCACACACACACACCCTCACACACACATGCCCACACGCCCCACACACACATATAGACCACATCCCCACCCCCTCCAGTCCAAACCACATGATGATGTGTATCGTTTTACCAAAGTCCAGTTCCTCATTGGATTTCCGTTCCAGCAGCCCAGCCTGGTAAAGTGGTTAGCTAGACTTGACCCTTCTGTGGTTTGTTGCTATCAACCGGATGCCATTTTTTCTGGAGCTTTTCTCTCTTTCTTTCCCGACGCCCCATATCTCTCCCTCCCACTATCTCTCTCAGGAGCCCAGTGACAGCTGTAAAGACTTGTATCAAGGTGTCGACCTCCACGACATCCCCCCTCCCTTCCCCTACCCATCACCCACACCCTTCAGCCTTAAAGTAAGGCCTCTCTTCATCCGCCCCCCCCCCACCCCCACCCCCTTCCTCCCCACCTCCCCCACCCTGGGCTCAGACACAGCTATCTGCCGCTGATCCTCCACAGCTGATAACAATGTCTTTTATCTGCAGGTTACCAGCACAAAGGGACCTCCGCATTGATCAAATGCCATCCAGCTGATGGGTCCTCAGCACCCTGCTTTCTCCGTCGCCCCACCCCCTGTCGGGGGGAGGGGAGGGGGGGATGGGAGCGAGGATAGGGGAGGGGAGGAGGGGGAACATGGCTGAGGAGTTGTTAAACGTGCACACAAAGAAAACAAATACAAATGAAGCCGCCCCCCCAAAAAAAAAGAAAAAGAAAAAGACACAAACTGTCGAACTTCCCAGCCTCTTTCTCCAGCTGGACACAGCGGTTGTCGCCAAAGACGAGCCGGCACACTGTTAGCGTCAGAGCCGCCACACTGTTAGCGTCAGAGCCGGCACACTGTTAGCGTCAGAGCCGGCACACTGTTAGCGTCAGAGCCGGCACACTGTTAGCGTCAGAGCCGGCACACTGTTAGCGTCAGAGGAACAAGGCGCTGTCAGGTGTCGTTAGAAGTGGGCACCGACCAGCCTGCTGTCTGCCCTGCCACTGAGACAAAGCACAGCTGTCTGGGCGGCGTGCTGCGTCTATCCGTCTCCTGGTTGTGTTGACTGGCGAACACTGACCGTGGGCCCAGGTAATGGAGACGGCATGTGATGGGTTAATAATTCCATCAGTTCCACCCCTGGCCCATCGATTGAGCTATTAGGAGCCATCCAACAGCCTGAGTGCCTGTGATCTACAGCCACACCACCACCACCAACGACGCTGGAACCACCTGGGACCCAGCCTTTCATTTGTATATGTCACTACTCATGTATGATAGAGAGGGAGCGTTTGGGTGCGTGTGTATTTGTATTGTGTGCAAGTGTGTGTTTGGGGCGTTAGTGTCCGTGTACTTGCGCGAGCGCTGTCGCGCGCGTGTATCTCCATGGCGATGTGAACTCACACGCATGCATAAAGTGTCTGGCAGCCAGGGATGCTGAAGAGATGTCTTTGACATGAATTAAAGCTCAGCAATAAATTGTGAACCGGCAGCGGAGGAGAGAGGGCTCAACGATGAATGCGACTCGTCCCCTGTGGTCTGCCACAGTCTGAATCAACACGAGTCCTTCCCCTTCTGTCGCCCTTTCTCCCACCCTCTCTGTCGTGCTCTCTCTCTCTCCCCTCCCCTTATGTCCATCTCTTGCCCTCTGTCACCCTCTAGCTCTCTCTCTCTCTCTCTCTCTCTCTCTCTCTCTCTCTCTCTCTCTCTCTCTCTCTCTCTCTCATTTCCTGACACCCCAGCACTCCAGCTCCTTTGTGTTGCTGGCTGACCTTCCTGAGAAGCAGGCATAAATAACATATGGGCAAGGGTGCCGCGGCCCACCAGCGCTCCCGGGTATTCACAGATCAAGGATCCAGTCAGAATAGCAAGCACTCCTGTGCCTCCCTTCGCAAGTGGCTCTTAGGACGTTTATATAAAGAGACTCAATGGTGCTTTTGGTGTTTGTACCCACAGAGAGTGAGAACAGCTATATTAACATTCAGAGTCCTCTGGAAAATGACTGGAGAGATCAGAGCGGATGGGAAACTGTGTCATTTCCTGTCTCTGACTAAACAAGAAACTACTGTGAACGTACCAGAGTAATGGTTGGGTCCAGTGCACTTTTTATGGAGATGATGCCCGGTGGGATAACTCTTATCTGTGAATTAGAGTTTGAAATACATTTGAAAATGTCACCAAAGAAAGAGGAGAGGCAAAACAGCATCAGAGGACACTCTCTCTCTCTCTCTCTCTCTCTCTCTCTCTCTCTCTCTCTCTCTCTCTCTCTCTCTCTCTCGCTCTCTCTTAATTTCTTTCTGCGAGGAAACGATTGTTGTCGATTGAGCTGACAAACTAATCTGTATCTCCTGCCAGTGTCTGTTACTCCCCTCACCCCTCCCTCCTCCCCACCCTCCATTGCCATCATCAGCAGCCCTCAGACGGGGCTCCAGCAATCAAGTGCCCAGCCTGGAGAAGGGGACACTAATGCTGCACTAATTGAGGCCATCCCGGCAGGAGAAGGGAGGGATCGGGGGACGGGGGACGGGTTGGTATGAAAACCTGGGCCTCCGCCACGCAGACTTTGCTAGTTGGTTTTATCCCATGCTACCCTATCTGTACTACCCTCCAAGGTCTCATAGGATAACCCAATCCTCCGGAAACAACAATCCACCCATGCTAATGTTTTGCAGGCTGTTAATGATGCCTTCTCTCTACTTTTCCGTGTGCGGGGGGGGGAGGGGCGGGAGGGAGAAAAGTGGTGTGTGTGTGTGTGGGGGGGGGGGGGGAGGAAGGGGGGAGACTGAGAAAGGGGGGAGCCGGAGGAATGATTGATCTGGCTCATTAGCTATGATATCTATTGTAACTGTGACTGCTGTTGACAGCTGTTGACTAAACCCAGCGCGCGAGAGAGAGGGGTAGAGAGACGGCGGATGAGAGAAAAGAGGAAAGCTGGCTGCTGGGGGCCCGCGGAGATGCTCGTCCCAATAAAAGGAACCATTTGTAAAGTATGATGTATTTGCTCGGGAAGTTGTTTGAGGTGCCTTGGTGGGCTTCATTTGCAGTGGAGAAGACGAGGACTAAGTCAGGCACCCCGTCAGGCGGCGTCCCAGTGGCGCGGGCTGACGGTGGCGGCGTGTGTAATAACAGCGGTGTGTGTTACATCGCCTGCTAGGCCTCCTGACTGCCATGCCTCCATCTCTCTCATGCTCTCCCTACCCCAGGAGGAGTGGGAAGTAGGCACTGTGAAGGGGTACTGTTGCAGGCTCGCTCAGTCTCTCTGTACTCCCCCTCTACCTCTCTCTCTCTCTCACTCACTCACTTTCTTTTTTTGGTCGCACTTTCTTTCACTGCCTCGCTCTCTCCCACTCCCTAACTCTTCCCGTCTGCTCCGTGAGTCGGTCTGTCTGCCTCTCTCTTCCCCCGTGCTCCTCTCCGCCTTGCTTGATCGCCCTCTCTTTTTCTAACCCTTTTCACGCTTTTTTATTCTCTCCCTCTACTCGTCTCCTCCTCCTTCCTCCCTCTCCCTTCGCCCCTCTCGCCCCCCGTCTTGCTCGCGTTCTCCCTCTCCTCCCCTCTCGCGTTCCCTCTCATGTCGGAACGTCTGACAGCCCCGAGAGACATCAGAGCTCCACATAGCTGCTTCTCCCGCTGTTGTCGTAGGAGTTGTACTGAGCCCTACCTGCCTGTCACACCTCTGCACCACGCATCCTCACACGCCAACACGCACGGCCTGTACTCCGCAGAAATAGCTGCCGCTTCGGGTGCCAAGAACCCTCTCCAACGGAGCGGTGGTGGCGGAGGACGCGGGGGTTCCACCGGGGTTCAGGCCTCACCTTCTGTCCTTGTGTGAGCTGTCGTTTGGAGTGTGAAAGGGTGGGAGAGGATGAGAGATGTGGCGCCCGCTCCAGCAGGCTTGTTACATGCTTTGCACTAATAATGAGAAACCTCTGTCTGCAGTCTAATGCATCACCCTGAGCTAAGCGACCTCCCAACGGAGGAACACACTGCAGAGAGAGGGAGTGAGTGTGTGTGAGAGAGAGAGAGAGAGAGAGAGAGAGAGAGAGAGAGAGAGAGAGAGAGAGAGAGAGAGAAAGAGAGAGAGAGAGAGAGAAAGAGAGAGAGAGAGAGACAGAAAGAGAGAGACAGAGAAGTTAGATTGAAGTGCAGCTAAAAAGGACAGAGGGAAAGAGAGAGGGATGGAGGCTGAGAGAGGTAAAGAGAGGGGGATGGAGAAGGACAGAAAAGCAGGTGAAAGTGAAATGCCTGCAACCTGTTAGGCAGGACTTCATAAAGAGAGGGTCCCTATGGAGGTGGAGATTGAGAGAAAGATGGGGAGAAGGACAGAGAGCAGAGTGAGATGTGGAGGTGTAGATTGAGAACGAGAGAGGGGGGAGAGCTATCTAAGAAAGAAAGAAGAAAGAAAGAAACAAAGGCAAGACAAAAAGGAAGAGGAAGGAACAGAGAGAGACTGTGGTGAGCTCTAGGCTTCACAGTGATTCAAGCCAAAGGCACTCCTGTAGGACACACAGCCGATGCTACCAACATACAGTAGGCTTGTCTTTGAAACATTGCAAATAGTTTAAGAAGTTCTGCTTGTCTCTACTTTGAAATATAGGCCTGCTTTGATTTATTAAGGCTCCTAACCTTGGCCAATTACACACTGTTCTCCTTGTTTGGAATGTCAGAGAGCACCTTGGCCCCGGAAAAGACAACACCTATTTGCTTTGTTTGCAGAAATCTGTAGTAGTTGCGACCTTGCAGTGTGCTTCTTTGTGAGTGCTAATGTTTCCCCTCAATAATCTGAAGACCAGCGTCGCCCCCAGCAGACACGAGAGAGCTCTGTTCACCTGTTAGATCAACGGCGCATCCAGCCAGCCACGTCTAAGCCCCCCTCCCCCTTCACCAGGGGACGCACAGGTGGAGGAGAATACTCTGAATATGTAAATTTGGTTTGCATTTCAAAGAACTGTTTCAGAGAGGAAAAACGAAGACCGGTGGTTTCAGCGCATTGGAGAGCAGAAATCTGCTCCTGTTTGCTGGGCTGTTATAAACGGAATTTGAATGACGGGCATATCACCTGAAACACTGACATGTCTTCGAGGTACAGTAGCAGGGAATAACATGTAGCATGTGTCGCTGGCATCCAAGCCCAGGGAGGAGATACCTTATTGGTCGCATGTTGACAAGTGCTGTACATCCAGTCACTGATTGTGGCCTCTTTGATTTTGTCTGATTGGACGTCAATGACCATCCCCCTTAGTGTCATGAATTGGACACACACTGACACAGCTGGACACGTAGATGGAGTGATAGAGGGAGTGAAGGAGAGATTGAAAGAGAGGGAGAGAGGGAGAGAGAGAAGGGGACAGAGGTAGAGCGGGAGGACAAGGAGGGAAGGAGAGAGGGAGGACGAGGAGAGATGAAGATATGGCGATAAGCGGAAAGACGGTCAGCGGGAGAGATGAAGAGAGGAGAAGCACCTATGACATGAACAATTTCACGGACTGTCTACATTTTGTTTGTGGGTAAACATTGCCCTCTATAGGTGATTTAAGTAACAACACCTGGCATGACATCACTATAGGCATTTTGGGAGGACTTTGACATTGAATGTACCTTATTTTCTCTCAATCTTGATTGAGGTGAATCAGTTTTCAATGTATCTAATAATGGCCTTTGGGCACATAATGTTAACCTGTCTGTTAAACCCTCTGTTAACCCCTCTTCCCATGACCAGGATACACACATCTGATGAGAGTCCTATAGATGACCCCACTGCTTGTATTACTATGTAAAATACATGGATGTGTTGCCAGGGAGTGGAGGGTCGCTGTCTTACATGCCTGCGACAAACATCAGGATTGTAAGATACACCCGTGGAAAGTGGTCCTCTCACGGCATTACATTGATTCATGCAGAGGTGTCAAAAGGAAGGTCTTGCGAATGCCCACGCACCTTAAGGCGATACATTACCACAATTTAGGAGTCATGAAACGCTGCTCTGCGGCCTTGGAGGAGAGAGGGACGGCAGTGCTCAGTGTGGAGGTGTGGAGGGAGAGAGAGAGAGAGAGAGAGAGAGAGAGAGAGAGAGAGAGACAGAGAGAGAGAGAGAGAGAGAGATGGAGGGCCAGAGAAAAGGACAGACTCTTTTGCTGCTACTTTGCGGCTGTTTCCTCCTCTCAAGGTCGTATCTATGGCTGCAGCTGGTGTCTGCAGGGATGTGGATTGTAATCAATTCTAACATTTCAAGGGGAAAATGATGAGAAACCAGTCCTCAAAGGAAGATAGATGGGAGAGTACCGCCACAAACACACAGATCAATAATATTCATAGCCCAAAGGACAAAATACAATAAATTAAAGTTTTAATCAATAAGCCTGGATAGGGATGCAAGGGAATGCAGCAGTAAATTCTCCTTAAGCTATTCAGAGATTATTTAGAGCAGGGGCAGGAGTGAGTGAGAAAGAGAGAAAAAGGGAGAACGAGGGAGAGAAATGGGAGAGAGCGGACGAGAGAAAGCGAGAGAGGGGAGAGTGGAGTGGCAGAGCAAGCGACAGAGAGAGAGATGGGTGGGGTGTATGTTGTGTGGAAGGACATGATCACAGGATCATACAGTACAGACAGAGACACGGCTGGTGTTGAGTTAGTGTCTCAGATGGGAAATAACCCATCACTATGAAAAGGTCATTTCCACAGTATCTCAGTAGCAGCAATGGATAAATGTCATGGGTGTTTAATGTTGTACTAATAGATGTGTATGTGTGTGTAAGTGTGTGTGTGTGTATATACACATCTGTAAATGTGTGCATTTGTAAACATAGATCGGTCATGGAACCACTAGTATCATGCTATCATTTTAGTCGGCCCGCCAAGAAACCAAATAAAAGGTTGGCAGCCTCAGCAATGTGATACTGATCCCGTCTGTGACAACCATGAAGCACTCAACCACAAACACACAGCTGCCGTATCAACTCACTGTACAAAGACATCTTCTCTCAAGTAGCTCTCTCAGTAACAAGCAGAATTACAGAGATACTGTATTTCCTGGTATCTCCCTCTCTTATCAGACAGCATTTTGTGGAAGGCGTGTGCGTGTCTGAGTGTGTGAGGTGTGCTTGCTCCCAGCCACTCTCCGAGAGCTACAAAGCGTGGGTGGTGTGCAACAAATCTCCCCCAGGATCGTGTATCAGACATGGGGTTAATGCTGAGAGGCAACCCTTCCAAAGTCCATGAGTCAGGGCTGGGTTGGAGGGAGAGCTGGAGGGAGCCGGGGGTGGGCGTGGAGGGAACGAGGTGGTGTGGGTGAGGGAGGGAGGGAGGGAGGGATGGAGGCGGGGTGCAGGGGAGAGGAGAGGAGAGAGAGACGCGGGGTTAGAAGGGTCTGAGGGTCTCTAATGGTTTCTAAATCAGTCTGGCAGTGACGGCAACACAAAGGCAGACTGAGTCTCTGTCAGTGCCCTTTGAGATGGTAATCCTCAAGATGCGCTGCCGTGTCAATAAGGCCGCTGGAAGCTGCTGGTAGCTCCAGGAAGCTGCTGGAAGCTGCCATTTCTACATGTGGAGGAAAGGCCAAGTTCACCTGACAGCAGCAAATGAGCCCTGCTGTCTTGGCTCCAACCAATCACATCGGAGCTTTGCATTGACGTGGGGAGCTGCATCCCCACCTACCACCCCCCTCCCTCCCCCGTAATCCCCCATAAATAAACCCCCACCCTAATATCCGACTGAATCCATGCAGATGGAGCAGCTTGGTGTGTGTGTGTTTTTGTGTGCTTTTGTCTGTGACTGTGCGTGGGTGTCTGTGTACAGTCCATGCAAGTGCCTCACATGGTATACCTTTCCTGTGTGTGTGTGCGTGCGTGTGTGTGAGCGCGTATGTGTGCTTGCGTGCTCAGTGAACTCTGTCTGACATGGAGGTTGGGATGGAGGAGGTGCCAGGGAAATATGACAGTTCTCACTTGCTCTGATGTCTGCCCCCACGCCTGAGCCCTGAGAGAGATAGAGAGATCACTCTGCCACAGACAGAGTGGGCTGGACGCTCCTAGACAGAGCTCTGTTAAAACGTGATTAGGGTGACTGTCAGCAGTGAGGAGTGCTCAAAAAGATTCCCTGAACAGAAAGGAGAAAGAGAGAGAGAAGGGAGAGGGAGAGAGGAGATGGGAGAGATAACGAGAGAACACTAAAGACAGTAAGTTGTGGGCGGTCAGGTAGGTCCTGTAAGTGTTGGGGTGAAAGGTGACGCTGGTCGGACTGCAAGTTGCACCTGACCGCATGTGAAGAAAAATCCTGACATGACTGTGCTCAATTTGAGTGAGTGTAAAAGGGTCCAGATGGTCTTGGGGCATTTACAGAAGCAGGCAAGTTCTCCTGTGACAGGCAATGTACGTGTGTACGTGTGTTTGTGTGTGTGTGTGTGTGTGTGTGTGTAGAGAGAGAGAGTGAAGTGAGAGTTGTGTGGATTTCAAGATAAAAGGGGTGAAAAGAAATCCAGACAGTATCATACAATGACTACGTTTCTGTACAGGGAATAAATCTTCGTTTTTATTATAAAAAATGTTTTGAAGAAAAACAGAAAGGTATTAAATATTACATCGTCATCTATAATACAAGCAGATTCCACAATCTCCAAAGACAGAACAACATTCTAAACCATGTGCCTGGGAGATGAGAAATGATACACGTACACATATCTACCTCTAAGTTAAAGAGATGGACAGGAGAGATGGGCATGCAGGAAGATCACAGGACATGAGAGGTCTGACTGAGACCTGACCAACTGGACTAACCTCTCATCTTCTCCACTGACTCCCCCGCCTCCACATCTCCAAGTTCTCCACGCACGCTTAGATAACAGCCCCTACCCCAGCCCTCCTGACTAGACTGCAGGCATTGGTTCCTGGAAAGGACTTCTGATGACGCATGTCTGCCTAAGGTTACTTCCTGGTGTCTAATCTGTAAGATCTGGTACAGGGTCAGTCCCACAGGCCAAGCAGGCCTTCTCTCTGTACATCCTGACAGATAGACAGGTCCAGGGGAGGGATACAATCTCCTAACTAGCCCCAGCCATCACCACAGCACAGCACGGAGATGCACAAGACACATGGAGCACACGCTATGACGAGTCAGAGAGTGAAAAACACATGAAGCATTTTACAAAGAGGGTAAACATGACGTTTTTTTTCATTCCATGCAGATATTCAGGATTATACTCACAATAACAGTTTTAGAATACGAGGGAGTCCCTCTATCCACACCCACGAGAGCACCAACAATCATAGAGATCACAGAACACAGAGAAGAGGGTGATTACAAACATCAAGGGATCTGAGGTGGACTAGACACCTCCTTCTTTGTCTCTCACTGAGGGGACATCTGTGCACTCTGACACACAATGGACTGTACACCCAACAACATACAAAACCGGAATCGAACCACAATAACTTAAAGTCATTTCAAACCGACAAATGCTTTGAGATTTAGGAATGAGTGGAGAGCATCCTGTTCATGGCTTGTTGACCAATACAAAAACATGTAAACAAATAACATTGCAATGAATATCTGAAGTTCTGCTAGAGTAGGGATTGTTGTCTGGATGTTTGCAGTTCTGAGATGCTGGAGATTGCTTTGGCTAGTGGAGCCTTCAAGTGCTCCTCACCCCTGATATATCGTTCTTTTTAGGATGAGAATGAGATCCTTCTCTTCTGCTCACGTAGATCATCCAAATGAGACTGCATCTGTCAAGTAGTCCAGGAAAAAACAGGACTGACAACAGACCCACAGTTCTCCTGTGCATCTAAATGACCGAGAATCAGTTCAAAACCAACAGTTTCCTCATTGGTCCAGCAGAGCATCTGTATTACTGTAACATCCATACAAAATGTACAGGGTGGCTGCTGGGAAATGCAGTCCTCTAACTTCAGGGCTTGTTGCCAGTGCAGGACTTGCAACACTGCTGTCCGTAGAACTTGTGGTTACAAACTCCATGCTGAGGGACCAGGTGACACCAGCTGAAGAGGTCAACACAAGACGTCTCATCTGGGGGAGTAAACACATCCAGGTTGGCAGTTAGTAACAGGGTGAGTAACAGGGTGAGTAACAGGGTGAGTAACAGGGTGAGTAGCAGGGTGAGTAGCAGGGTGAGTAACAGGGTGAGTAACAGGGTGAGTAACAGGGTGAGTAGCAGGGTGAGTAGCAGGGTGAGTAACAGGGTGAGTAGCAGGGTAAGTAACAGTGTGAGTAGCAGGGTGAGTAACAGGGTGAGTAACAGTGTGAGTAACAGGGTGAGTAGCAGGGTGAGTAGCAGGGTGAGTAGCAGGGTGAGTAACAGGGTGAGTAACAGTGTGAGTAACAGGGTGAGTAACAGTGTGAGTAGCAGGGTGAGTAGCAGGGTGAGTAGCAGGGTGAGTAGCGGGTGAATAGCAGGGTGAATAGCAGGGTGAAGTTGGCATAGTACCAGGGACCAAGCCAACAGAGCCAGGCCAAACCTGGGGGCTGTCACCACCAACTCTATGCTGACCTTGTGCATGTTCATTTTTAAACCAACACTCTATTTGGTCAAATAAACAATTTCTAATCCTAAATGCTGTTTATGCTCATACAAAAGAGAAAACTGTCACTCTAATTTCACTTGTAAAGAAGTTTACCTTTACGTGTTGGGCCAAGGCCGGGGCCAGGAGCCAGTGCAGAGCCAGGGCGAGGGCCAGGACCAGGGACCAGACCAGAGCCAGAGCGAGGGCCCGGGATGGGGCCAGGGGCTGGGCAGAAGTGTGTGTTGCAGGCCCTGGAGGTGACTGGTCTCTGGTGGGGTAGACATCCTGCCGATGGACGACCCTGACGCAGACACTGGATAGAGCGAGCTTGCACCCCTCCACCACACGACACAGAACACTGAGACAGAGAGAGAGAGACACAGAGAGAGACAGAGAGAGAGAGAGAGAGAGACACAGAGAGAGACACAGAGAGAGACAGAGAGAGAGAGAGAGAGAGAGAGAGAGAGAGACACAGAGAGAGAGAGAGAGAGAGAGAGAGAGAGAGAGAGAGAGAGAGAGACAGAGAGAGAGAGAGAGAGAGAGAGAGAGAGAGAGAGAGAGAGAGAGAGAGAGAGAGAGAGAGAGAGAAAATAAGGACGAAAAAATGGAGAATGAGGGATAGTTAGAGAGAGGTAGCGAGTGATAGTGAGAGATATGAAGGAATGAAGGGAACGGATGGAAAGGGGGGGTGGCGAGGGGGGAGGGGCGGTGGAAAATATCAAAGATTAAACAAAGACTCCATCATGAGGGCACATAGCATGTCAACTGCCTCTAGCCATGTCTATATGCATACCAATATCACAGAGGGCATATCAAGAGGATTCAGACATCAGACTTTAAGAGTCTGCCTTTATACACTCATACATTAGACATCGACAAGGATACGGTGCCTCTAGGCCTGAAAACACACAGACAAGCTGTTAGCCCACATCTACTTCAAACTGCTGTTGAACTAACTCAAATACGAAAGAGATCGATCCTGGGCAAAATGACTCCTTTCCGTGTTTTCCCCCTTGTGTTTGAAATAAGACTGACATGATGGACACATGACGTAGACATGAGGAATAGAATTAGAGCCACCCCAAAGCCCCTGACAACACTGTGTTGGTTAGATGTGTGCAAGTGGTTGTCCAGCAGCTAGAGAGGTCTACCTGTTGCCAGGGGGATGAGTACCAGCCCAGGACCACGGTGGAGGGGGTTCTCCCAGGCAGGAGCCTCGGATCTGGGCAGGCTCCCCTGGAGCACGACTGCTGGAGCTCCAGCGGGGGCTTGGCCAGGTTTCTGCATCTCCGCATGGGGAACTCCACGTGCCCCCCCTGGGGGTCTTGCTCCCCGCAGCGCAGCTCCCGACGCTGCACCCCCGATCCACAGGACCTGGAGCACTGGGGGGAGGGGGGGGGCGGTTAAACTGGGTTAGACTGGGTCACTCCCAAAATGACAACATTTTACATTAAGGTAACATTAACAACCATGAAGCTGCATGGTAAAAAACATTGAAGTTACATAAGAACGGCTATATGGCTGAATGCTGTGAACGCAAGCATGACAGGTACCTATTTGCATCAGTAATCCAGTCTTTCCAGACAAGACAAAACCTTCTTGTTGATGCATGACAGGAAGAGGTCACACTTCAGTCATCCCAGCCCCGACAAACATCACACTGCTTAATACTACAGTGCCAGTACTAGACTTGAGTTTCAACCAGAGTTTTCTCTGAGACAGTATCCAGGGAATGTTTCTGTATGTGCTTCCACTGTTCCCCAGGCCATTAGAGAAAAGGAACAACGTGACAACATCAAGGGTCGCCACCGTGCTGAACGCCGCAAGGTCACCCCGTGTCTATCTCCATGGCAACAGGGATGAAGTGCAAAACGAATGAAGCTTCTCATCTGTAGTCATGTATTTGGTATTCAGACGTCGCATTAGCACTCTGAAGGCTGCATGTGTGCGAGTGGGTGCGTGTGTGAATGAGACAGAGAGAAACCGAGTGAGAGATGGAAAAAGAGAGAGTCTGTCAATTTCAAAAGCATCGACTGAGTATGTGAGCGTGCGTGTGTGTGCATATGGGCGTTTGTGTGTGCATTTGTGTTATGTGCTTTTGGGCTTGTGTGTGTGTGTGTGTGTGTGTATTTAGGTGCATGTGTGTGTGGCTCCTACCTCTCCCCAGGCGGTGGTGACCCACTGCAGACGGTCGTTCCGGGGACAGCGTCTGAGGACACAGGTCTCCTGAGCCTTGGGCCTCTGGTGGAGTCTGCACATGCTGTCTGGAACCACCACAGCCTTGGCCCCTGGGTCAGTACTTCTGCAGAACACACTCCGCTTCCTCATGCCACGACCACACGACTTGGAGCACTGACAACAGCAGGCATGAGAGGAGGATTGGAATGTTGTGTTAAGTTTGTTCTTGAGATACTTTTGGGGCTTTTTTGAATGGATATTAGTCTGATTGTGATTTGAAATATTTGACCGTCAACTGTAGAGCCTTTAGTGATTGGCCTTTTATGAAAAGGATTAGAGTGAACGTGTGAGAGGAAGCTGTGACACTCCTCCTGAGACTACGTGGTCAGTGTGACTAATCTCTCTGTCTCTGAGGACGTTGGTCTAAATTTATGAACAACTGTAACTGTGAATTTTTCATTACTGAGTGGATCATGATATTCCGTCATCATACATTATACAAATGTCTTCGTGTCTATGTGTGGGCAGGGATTTTGCAGATCCCTACATTTCCAAAAGAGGGCAGCAAAGTTTTTTTTGGAATTCAACAACCCTTCGACAACAAAGTGTTTTTTAAATGAGTCTCCAAAAACACTCTGGTCCTATTAGTGTACTTGTGAGTGTGTGCACCAACGTATGTCTACATTTATGTGTGTGCATGTGCATGTGTGTGCATGTGTGGATGTGAGTCCACATGCGTGCGTGAGACCCACCTGTGACCAGGCCCCCGTGCTCCACTCTGGGGGGCAGGTGTGGGTGTGGCAGGGCTGGACCTGGGCGGGAGCAATCACCGGGCACAGGGACAGAGCCACGGGCTCCTCCCGCTGGTAGGTGACCTTCCTCAGGCAGCGCAGGTGACGCGTCTGCTGCCCGCCTCCACAGGTGCGGCTGCACGGGCCCCATTCCTCCGTCGTCCAGCTGTGGAGGTAGAAGAGAAGGACTAAAGGAAACCTGCGTTGACACACACATTACATTTAGTCATTTAGCAGACGCTCTTATCCAGAGCGACTTACAGTAAGTACAGGGACATTCCCCCCGAGGCAAGTAGGGTGAAGTGCCTTGCCCAAGGACACAAAGTCATTTGGCACAGCGGGGAATCGATCCAGCAACCTTCTGATTACTAACCCGACTCCCTCACCGCTCAGCCATCTGACTCCCCCTGACATTCACACACTCACACACTCAAACACTGTCATTACGGAGGGGACTCCATGGGAGACTGAAGCGTGAACCTGCTTTTCCGAGCGGAGACGCGTGCGTGAGTTTGACACGCACGCCCATGCGCACGCACACCCAAAATGCACACTCGGTGAGTCTGGAGTGCGGAGTCAGCAGGAAGCCGGGGCCAATCAGTGGTGAGATGCAGCAGCTGTGTATTTAGCAGACCTCTCTCATCAGCGTATGAACCACATGACAGAGCCCCTCATCAGTACCTAAACCACACGTCTCCAGAAGCTCCTCCGTGGATTCTTGGAAACAAACACACACCCATCAGTCCTAAACACACCCCTGGCACTGGGTCTTCAGGACTGCCAGCTTATGATGTATACACACACTTATGCAAACACAAAAACACACACATATGTATTCATGCATATAAAGGCAAACAGTGTATTTTCCGCAAGTGTTCTCCAAGGTTACTTTCCACCTTGAACAAAGTGCATGTGAGAATAGACACATCCAAACCATAGAATAACCCACACATACCATAGTCTAACAAGGGCTCCAGATTTACCGTTTCTACACATGCTTCAGCCAACCCTAACGCACACACACACACACACACACCCTCAAGGTGAGCAGATGTGAGCTGGCTAGACAAGGCGGTCTACTGTGATGTCATTGTAGCCTTAAGGACCGGTCCAACCCGGATGAGCCTATGACCCGGGCTATGACCTTGCTCCTGACCTTCACCCTGAGCCCTGCTCTACTGGCCTGCTCTGGTCTGCCTGTGGGGAGAGAGATTTCTCCTCTCTCCTCTCCTTTTGTCTTGTCTTCTCCGTCACCTCTCTCCTCTCATTTCTTTTCCTTTCCAATCTTCTCCTCACCTCTCTCCTCCCTCCTCTCATCGCCACTCCTCTTCACCTCTCCTCTCTCCTCTCTCCTCTACCCTGGCCTGGTTGGGACTGCAGCTCTTGTATCTCTGAATCACTTTTCCCCTCTGATGAAAGCAGGCTGGGTCTGAAATAGCTCCTGTCCCTGCCTGTGGACCACAAAGAGATTACTGCAAATGACTGGTCTGGTAACCACACGTCCCCAAGGATGGACAAGAGGCCCGGTCCAGTTCCAAAAGGTCGGTACCGCCCATCCATTCCATTTGCCCTTCTCCTCAACCTGGGTCGGGATGAAAACCAAACACACTCATTCTCCATCAGACCAGCAGACAAATGACTGAGGAGACTAAACTGCAATTAGGGTGGGGAGAGACATGACCCATCGAGCTAAAGCACCGGTTTGAATTACTGTGCCACATTTCTTCTCTGCCACTGTATAAATAACAATATGTCATTGGAGAGAGGCTGAGCTGCTACTGTGCTTGACCGCAAACCAATGTTGAGCATTGCTGTTATTTGTATCTCTGCAATCTTTCAATAACTTGCATATTTCTAGACATGTAATTAAGGAAAAAATGTTTTGGGATATTGAGAAACTTAAGATATGTTTTCCATTCTTTGCAACAGTTGTTTGTTTTGGGGTAGAAACTGTGAAAATGTCAACAAACTTGTGAAAATTGTTTTTTTTTAGTTGGTTGACCAACACTAACTCTATCTCTATCTGTATGTCTCTCTCTTACTCTTACTCTCTGTCTCTCTCTGTCTCTCTGTCTCTCTGTCTCTCTGTCTCTCTGTCTCTCTCTCTTTCTCTTTCTCTCTCTCTCTCTCTCTCTCTCTCTCTCTCTCTCTCTCTCTCTCTCTCTCTCTCTCTCTCTCTTTGCAGGCACTTCTAAGTGACTACACAGATGTAGTCTACCTAGAGGACACAGCCACTCAATTCAACAAAAAAAAAGCTAGGATGGACCGAGAGAGACAGAAAAAAGATGAATAGAAAGAGATAGACAAATGATACATCCTTTTAACACTGTTTTGTTAACTCTAAAACATCCCCCAAAGGTAAAGCTACAAACGAACAAAGACACCATCTATAAACATTTTCAAACTAAGTCAATGAAGGTTTTAGTTCTGTAATGTTCCTATGAACGCATCTAAACTGCCCAATGGAATAGTATATGTTCTCTTTCTGTTTCACTTTTTTTCCTGCTTCGACCAAGACATGAAGAAGATTTCAAAATCTTTGAGTTACAGCTCTTTCCAACATACATATCTAAACATCAATAACTCAAACAAATAATATACCATAGGCACTCCGTTTATGATCCCCCCCCAAAATGCATCATTTTAGGAAGATACATCGGAAGCCATGTACTTAGAGTAATGTTTCATGTTGTTGTAAGTTGGAATATGATTTTGTGGTCTGAGTGACACCAGGACAATAGGAGGGTGAGAAACCACCACATTTCTCCACGTGGTGACTTTCAGGACTGGCAGACAGGGAAGGCTGTTGTGGTGGGTCTGAGTTGGATGTCTCTGGACTAGGTCTCCGAATCTGTCTCAGGGTGTGGATCAGGGTCTAAAGCTGGGACTGAGGCTGGGACTGAGGCTGGGACTGAGAGGGGATTCCTGGCTGGCTAGACTGATCTAGCCCCTTGGGGATCCAGACTCCCTCGATAATAAAACATGGAGAGACCTGTCAGCACTGCAGATATTTGCTGGAAAGATAAGCAGAAGCCTTTTTACATTACCCCCCCCCCCTCTCTTCCCTCTCCTCCCTTTCCCTGTTCTGGTTTTTGAAAGCCTGCCGAGGTACATTCTGGAAGTCTTTGTAAAAACGATTTTTTACTCCCTTGACTCTCTTTTCTTTCCTTCTGAACATCCATAAATCCACACAGTTAATCAGTTGGGGAAACAGGCTTGACTATTTTCAGCAGCCTGCTCCAAATGAACCAGGGTTCTTCTCAAAATCTAATGTCTGTGATGTCATCAACCTGGACTATACCACTTCCTCGACAGCACACAGGGGAGGTCATTACCCGCCCTGATGCTTAAACCTTTCACTCAGATAACAGATATGGTACAACCCACACTAGCCTTCTCAGATGGTGGGAACCTGTCAAAGCTCCGATGTCACTAAGTCTGTGGGGGTGGGGGGAGGGGGAGCTGATGGTATCTAGACTGGGGGAGGGGGGGGGGTCTGATGGTATCTAGACTGGGGGAGGGGGGGTGTGAGGGTGTTACCTCATCCTCACAGAGGAGGCCCAGTCTGGGTCTGGGCTCCTAGTTCACTCTGCCGTATCTAAGCCCTGTCGTGGGGTGTGATGTCATTAGCGTGGGGCAAGGGTAGCCTAGCGTGGAGGAGGACCACGTCAGCTGTGGTTAGTCCCCTGAGCCAAAGGGTTCAGATCAACGCGCACCAGCTCTTGGTTTACGTACCTGAGGGACGCGAGGAGTGACAAACACCAACACAGCTTACAGTAAACAACGACATCCGCAACACAGAGAGTGAACAACATCAACGCATTATGACACACGACAACGGGACTAGCGGTAACTAAAGAAACAAGGTGACCCCCTACGCCCTGCAGACCTTGTGTGCTTTCTAGGTTTGTTATCGAACAACCAGTCAAGAGAGAGTGAGAAGGGGGAGGGCTGGGAACAAGGGAGCAAACTTCAAAGGAGCTGTCATGCTGTCCTCAGAGTCCAGCTTCCTCCCCTGCTGCCATCAGTCACCAGCTCTGATTTCCTGAAGACGTGGGGGCTCAGACAGTGTAGACAGACACCAACAAGGAGAGGGTGACAGGCAGACAGGGAGAGAGAGACATTTGTCAAATCTGTGTCGCTGTGTGTGTGTGTGTGTGTGTGTGTGTGTCTGGGAACCCCCAGCGCCTGGTTCCTGGCTGTCCCTTTGTAACCGGCAGCCTCGTAAATCAGACTGGCTCTCTCTGAGGAGCAGAATGCTCAGCCACAGGAGCAGAACTCCCTCTCGGCTCAAGCCTTGCTCTGACAGGCTCCCTGCCTGTCCCCTGCTCGGTGACTGATACAAGTCTGATTGGACTGTTCTGACTGTGGGTCACAGTTGACATTGTTGACAGATAGAGGAAAGAATGGCTCCTGCTTGATAGCCCACCACAGAAAGAGTAGGAGAGGAGACTGTGTTGTGTGCTGGCCCAGTTGAAGCTGTGGGTTTGAGCTGGGGCCAGGGTTGGGAATACCCCATCTGCCTGGCTGTGTGGACTGGGTCTGGGCCTGGGCCTGGCTGGGCTTGGCTGGGTCTGGCCGGGCCTGTCTGGAGGTCATGCTAATCCTGTTTGTTTTGGGAGATGGAGGGAGTGTAGTGAGAGACATGGGGCATTGGAGAGGGTGGGGGTCTGAGTGGCAAATAACCCCCTCAAACGCACACACAAACACACACACACACAAACACACATATAGTGACTTACTAGGCCGGGCAAGGCTGTGTGTTGCAGAGGTGAGAGCCAAGCACTGGTCTGATCTGGGGGTTACAAAGTGTTGAGTTGACCTGTGTCTTCTGGTCCTGCAAACAGATGGCCTTGGTCGATATACGACCTGAGGAGAGAAAGAAAGAAAGAGAGAGAGAGAGAGACAGAGAGAGAGAGAGAGAGAGAGAGAGAGAGACAGAGAGAGAGAGAGAGAGAGAGAGAGAGAGAGAGAGAGAGAGAGAGAGAGAAAACATTCTTATCAGTTTAGCATATCTCGCAAGCAGTGAAAAGGTTGTACAAAGCCTGCAGTCTTGTCCTGTGTTCCTGTGTGAGCCACATGGGAGGTCAGAGGGCTGGGCTGTGGTCTGAATGAAACAGTGCAAGTCTGCAGATACTGATCTCTGCTGTGAGAGTCTGTCATAGCCCGCTCTGGTCTGTCTACTGGCTACTGTCGCCAGACCCTACTGAGACAGGGAGGGGAAACACTGATCAGACACACACGTAGAGACACAGACACACACACACACACACACACACACACACAGGGAGAGGTTCATTCAGTGACACACACTGCTGAGTGAATAGGATGGAGAACTCAGTGGGAACGGTCAGGACCAAAGAACACTGTGCTAGCCTTTCACTGCCTCTGACAAAGGTGCTTTTGATTAACCTCAACACACTTCCCTCCCTCCCACCCACCCACCCAGACCCCGCCCCCCCCCCCCATACACACACACACACACACACAGATGCAAACGGATGGACGTGCAGCCGTCCGCACACACAGGCAAACATACACACACCCACACACTGAACAAACTGAGGCTCCAGGTGGACTCCCCCTGTGCCTCGATCTCTGCCATGTGAACAGATACACACGCACACTCCTTCACCTTGTTACCCCCCCTCCCCCTGCCCCCTCCCCCTGCCCCCTCCCCCCTCACTCACCTCCGGCGCAGGGGGCGGAGCAGTCGGAGCGCACCACCCCCCAGGTGTAGTTGGGCTTCCTCTCGCTGCGGGTCAGGGTGTACTCCCACACCACGCCCGGATTCTTCCCCTGCAGCAGGATCTGGAGGGCAGAGGAAGGACCTCGTCAGCATGTGTGCTTGTGTGTGTGTGTGTGTGTGTGTGTGTGTGGGGGTGGGGGTACGGATGTCTCTGTGTGTGTGCTTGCATGTTCATGTTCTTGAGGACATGAGCACGTCTCCTGTGAGAAGGGAGTGGGAAACCGGATGTGCTTGACTGAGCACATGAAATCAGGAGGTTGGGATTGGGGGTGAGGGCGGTGGAGGCGGGGTGAGGGCGGTGGAGGTGGGGGGACAGCAGTAGCTTGGTCCTGGTGCCCCCTGCGTTGTGTTGGCAGCCTGGGTCCTGGGTCAGGGAACACAGGCTGGACTGACTGGACTCTAATGGAGAGGAACTCTGTGGCCACATGAAGCACCTCTTTGTTCTCGTTCAGACTTGGCCTGAATGAGCCATGCCACTTTTTCGGGTCACTTTATAAACTGCCAAAACCCCAAAGGGTTTGTTTTGACAATTGAGGAGAGCAGGGACAATAAATGAATAGATGTAGTCTAAGCATAGAAACCGTTGGAAAGTTGTTAGTCCGTTCAGGGCTGCCTTTCACGGTTTCTCTTTTCCACATCCTCTTTGACTAAACTGTTCCCTTCACTTCCAGGGGCAGTGCTGGCAGCGGTTGACCATGTACGTAAATCGTTCAAAAGTAAACACATCAAAGACACTCTGGTCACTGGAGGCTTTGCTATTGAATCTGTCCGGGATCCAGGGCTGGACCACATCAGCCCTGAGCGAACTGCAGGTGAGGTCATCCATGCTGTAGTCCCAGAAACCAGGCCTGAGGCCTGGGACACACAGAGACATCAGCTGGGATGGGTCACCAGTCTAGATCAGGTCAGAGGAACCCAGCAGGAAGGGGAGTCCTAGACCATATATATATATATATATATATATATATATATCTGTCTGTCCCACCAGCACCCACAATGCAATGGCCTGTCATGTTCTTGTACAGTTTGGAAAGCTTTGAGTGGCGCTGCGGCTCAGAGGAGCAGATGGTGTGGATGTGAGAGCCTGCTGTGTGGAGGATGGAACTCCCAGACACAGCTGGACCAGAGAATTACTAGAATACGACTACTTAAGAGACGACGGAGAGAAATAGACAGACGCACTGACAGATCAGACAGATAGGTAAAGAGAGAGAGAGAGACCGAGAGAGAGAGAGACAGAGAGAGAGCGAGATCATGTAATTTGTGATAGTTATAAACGCCAGTCCTCAGTTAAACTCCAGAGTTTCCATGTAGATCTACAGCCTGCTGGAAGTGAGCCACGAGCCGCTGTGCCGTGCTGCACGCTAGCCTGAACCTGTCCACGGCACAGCCCACATCTCCTGGCTCCGCTCCAGGAGGGGGCTCCACAGACTAACCCAGCCATCTGGAGGCCAGCAGCCCGCATCAGCCCCGACGAGACCTCCCTTATGGGGATTGCCCTCAGAAGCCCTGGCCTCCCCCAGACCTCCTCCCACCTCCCAGCCGGTGCGTGGCCAGACCAACCTCCCTGACCCTGATTCAGCCAGCACCGCACCCACCCCGGGACAGCCACTGATTGTGCTCGGATGATGGTGCCTGGAAATCCAGGGCTGTTGATGTATTCATGGTGAGCCTGGTTACGACCGTCATCAGGCCAAGCGACGCTATCAAAATAAATCACCCCTGTTGCACCAGTCCAACATGGTACTGTCTCCGGTTGAGGATGCTGTAGCACCCCTCCTTTCTTCTCAACACTTCCAGGGCTCAGGGATGATGAATGACGGCGTTTGCAGACGGGCCCGCAGACCTGCGGCATCACCTGCCGCTGCACGCCACGAGCGGCAGCTCTGGACTGGACTGACCCTGGCCAGCGTCGCCACAAGAATGTCAACACGGAGGAATAATCCCCAGCTCTTTCTCCTCAGAAACCCACAGAGGTTAGCGCCCTGTGTTATGTCTGGTCTCTCCCCCCAGGCCCTCTCCTCCGATTTGTCTCTCCACCTCCCTCTCCCCCTGTTCTCCTCCTCTCTGCTCCCAGCCCCCCCTCGAGCTGCAGCGCAGACGCCCGGTCACAATGTGTCCTTCCACTCTTCAACGTTTGCTTTCCTAAAGCCTTCCAGCTCGAGACGGTAGATGGGTTGAGCTTCCTCCCCCGGTCTCTACCACAGTGTGGGGATCTTTCCACAGACTCAAGGGGAGCACCAGGCTGCTTCACGCCCTTCTGCTGCTTGTTTTAATTTGGAAGGAACTGCTTTCTATCGAGCTAAGTCTCTGTGTTCCCCTGATCCCAGCCTCTCTCAGACCCATAGAGTTCAATGGCAGAATTCTTAATCTTTTAATCCGCCCCCCCCCTTCTCTCTCTCTCTCTCTCTCTCTCTCTCTCTCCCTCTCTCTCTCTCTGTTTGTCTTTCTCTATCTTTCTCTTCTTTTTGTAATTACGTGGCATACTTAGAGAGATTAGGCCATCTCATCTGTGAATCATGGTCGTGCAACAGCTGAGTGCTGGAGAGCAGGCTTGTGACTCTGAGACTGGCAGGCAGGGTCAGGATCCAGTATGTTTCAGAATAGAGCCCAAGCACAATGACAACACAGTGCACAGAAATATGAAAAGCATGCCGAGACTATAGGGCCATGTCGGGGTACTCTAACACGACTGGGTTTAGTCGAAAAAGTTCCAGAAAAAGTGGTTTGGTACACTAAACCTCCAATCATGCAAGACAGTTAAAGCTTATAGCAACCACAAACAATACTCGAACCAATCATTTGTACATCATGAGAAAAAGACGACCTATAAACAACAACATTTTTTGGGGGGGGATAACTCGGAAACTCTCGTTTGGTAGATGGCTAACAGAAAGAGTGGTGACTGAGGAGGCATTCCACAGCTTCCTGTGTGACACCCCACCGTATTTATGCTCCTCAGCCCTGCTTCAGCTGCTCTCTGTAGTTCAGGTGTGGCTTGAGGGCTGGGAGGGGGGGGGGGGGGCAAACTTAGCTTTGAAACACCCCCCTCCCCCCCCTCCATCCTAAGTGGATGTTCTTTGTGCGACCTTCACCTGGCGAACCTCTGTTTTCCTCACATGGGGGTCGGAGGTCAAGTGGAAAAACAGAGCTACTCTTCACACAGCTATGCTGCAGGGGACATGGAACACCAAGGGAGACGTTTGTACACACTAAAGACGGACGCTGATGTTTGGAACGAGTCGTTTTCCAAATGTGTGAGGTACAGTATGTGAGATTCTGGCAGTCCAACAAGCTGAAACGCTCGTGCATTATGTGTTACATTACATCGTTTCTTGCATTAGTGTGCCTCCGTTTAAATCATGTAAGGACTTGCCTTCACCTCAAAGCTTTGACTTCTAACACACTAACAGTAATGAAGAGGTGTGTGCATCCAATGCTTACAGTATATCATGTCTTTATGTATTCTGGCCCTTACAAACACTGTTTACAGACCAGACTGAATGGGAAACATAAAGGACTGGGAACAGTACACTTCCCATATAGCCCACAGATACTGAGTGAGCTGTGTCTGTTCACGGTAAGTTGTTTGGGATAAAAGTGTCGGTTAAGTCTTTGTTATTACACATGCAAAACACCCGTAGAGGGGAAAAGTGGGACACCCTAGCATCTCTCTCTCTTTCATTCATCCCCTAAACTAACATCTCACTGAGCTTTTGCTCTCTCTCTCCCCCCCTCTCTCTCTCTCTCTCTCTCTCTCTCTCTGTCTCTCTCTCTCCCCCTCTCTCTCCCCCTCTCTCTCCCTCTATTGAAGTTAAAGCCGCTGGCCCAGTTTCAGATAAACCACCGGTATGTGCAGAATCCTGTTCTTTCCTCACATGAAGTGCACAGATCTGGAAGTTCAAAGCGCACGGCGAGCCGTTTGAACCCCCCGAACCTCTTTATTATGGAGATGAAAGCTACCACCCGACAACACCAGAACCAGAACACAATTAATCCTCTACTGCGGAGTTAGCCTCCGCTCTGTTCTAGCCCTCATAGGTGCCGTTCCACAGTTTATTCCTCTCCCCTCCTCTCCCCTGGACTAGGAGGAAGGGAGGGAGGGAGAGAGGGAGAGAGGGAGAGAACAGGGGTGGCAGTGAATGAAAAAAGGAGGGGCGGTCGAGAGGTCGGAAAAGAGAAAAAGAGGGTGGTGGAGTGAGGTAGTGAGTGAGAGGGGAAGAGAGGGAGGAGGACAGGGACAGATGCAGGGAGCCTCGTGGTGGAGTGCGGTGCCTTGCCAGGGCCATGTCACGGCCTGGAGCGCACGTCAGCGCACAGCGGCTTACTTCAAACACCAGGCTCTCATTAGTGGGACCAGCGGCGTACAAGCTCTCTGGGCGGTTGAACGTGCGTTGGTAGTCGAACACTGTCCCGCCAAAGTGGAACTTTCCGGGCCAGTCCACAGTCCAGTCGCCGGTCAGGAAGTACTTCCTCTTGAGCGAGCGCACAGCCAGGTAGGAGGTGGAGATCTCCATTTCCTGGATGTGGATGCTGCGTGCCCCAGCTGGGATGGTCACCATGGGGTAGTACTCTGTGGGGGAGGAGGGGAGGGGGGGGTGGGGGGGGGGGGTACATCAGTCAACTTCAGAGGAGTGATGACTTAGCTTTTTTGAGTCAATGTCGACACTCACATTTCAGTAGCACCTGCTTCACAGAACAGGGGTTCATTAGAGAGAACAGTACCTTTTGAAGGACACGTTTTTGAAAACATCCTGTATAGCTATGTACATACACACACACACACACGCGCACACCTCATACACATGCACTCCTCTGAGCCTCCATCTGTGCAGTGCCCCAGTGTTTGCTCGTGTTTGTGCCTGTGTGTGTGTGTGTGTGTGTGTGTGTGTGTGTGTGTGTGTGTGTGTGTGAACGAGACATGGGACATGGTGAATTCTCTAGCAGATGCCACAGAGGAACAGACTGACCCTCCCTCTAGACAACTGATTCACTATCACAACCTGTCTGGAGCTACTTTTCCAGATTACAGGCTGTGTGTGTGTGTGTGTGTGTGTGTGTGTGTGTGTGTGTGTGTGTGTGTGTGTGTGTGTGTGTGTGTGTGTGTGTGTGTGTGTGCGTGTGCGCGTGTGTGTGTGCGTCGCAAATGTGCCGTGCCCTACCGTTGGCCCTATGCTGGAGGATGTAATGTCCCTTATAGAACTTGCAGGTGGAGTTGTCTCCCTTGCACACGCCACAGGCATCCAGAGAGGCCCTGGAGCCCAGCACCTGGTCACAGCCCACAGACTGCAGGAGGAGAACAGCAGCTTCAACATGGTCCTGGACTGGCTCTCACAGAGTGAGACGAAGAGAGCAGGGAGGCTAAGCCCTAAGACTGGGGTTTCCTTATATACGGGTTCTGTGTGCCCTCGATTTGATTCAAATCATTTCAATTCAATTCACTTTAATAAACTCAAAGGAAATTGTTCAGGTAATTTTGTGTACACAGTTATCAAATACGTTTTTTTTTTTTTTTACACAGATAAAAGAATATACACATCAGCAGCACTTAAATATCAAAACAATGTAAAGCTATTTACTCTGGAATCTATTCTCAGATAGAATAAATGTACCCGTTAAGATATGGAAAACACAAAAGCTTTGACCACTGAGACACTGGGAACCCTCTGTTGAGATAAGCTTACCTCACACACTCCCTCAATGCACACACCCTCCCTGTGGTTGGAACAGGAAGTGCCGTCCTTGACCTTACTGGACATGGCAAAGAAGAAGTCAAAGTCCTCAGCGATGCAGTAGAGCTTGCACACGTCCTCTTCTGGAGGGAGAGAACAGACCAGAGGGAGAGTCAACATGGAACATGGAACTATCCCAACTGTCACCAACAGTAATATCTACCTGATGGAGCATTGTGGGATTTGCATCCAGTATTAAATAATGAACCATGTGATCATATGCCAGCCCTCTTCTTTGATCTTTTTTTTTTGTTGAGACTTGAAACGGCACAAAAGCATTTGGTTTTCTTTGCCCATGATTGAGACCCATATTCATACATCAGATCCGATCATTTCTGTCAATGTCTAAGGGCATTGTTGGAATGACAAGTTGAAGTGATTGAAACCCAGAGGGTTTTCTCCAAAAACGGCTGTAAGTTTGTAGTTTTCTATCTGCTCCCCCCCCAGACGGAGGGGTTAAGCCTACTCTTCACCTCCAGGTACCTCCTACTGGTCTCATAAACGGTGCCATGACCTCACACATTCACTGGCCTGTGTGTGACCTGCAGCCTCCCCACGCTCAAGGTCTGAGGGAGAGAGGACGGTTGTGGAAAGAGAACAGAGATCCCAAGGTAGAAAGACACAGAGAGTGAGAGAGAGGGAGAGAGAGAGAGAGAGAGAGAGAGAGAGAGAGAGAGAGAGAGAGAGAGAGAGAGAGAGAGAGAGAGAGTGTAGGAGGAAGAAAGAGAGATGGACATGGCCCAGAGGAAATACAAGTTTCTGCAATCCTCTTATGAAGGGAGGTGAGATAGCGTTGGCCCTCTGCCACAGAAGACTGGCCAAGATCTGTACTATGTATCCTCATTAATCAGAGGATTAACACACGTACAAACTCTTTCACACAAACGCATACACAAATCTCTCCCTCTCTTTCTCCACCCTCTCTCTTTCTTTAACGGACTCCCCCCCCCCTCTCTCTGGCTCCCCCCTCCACCATTAACACCACCACCCCCCCCATCTGTCTTAATCCAGCCCTGAGGGCTTGCTTTATAATCTGTATCTGTTCTGAGGAAGAGTGCAGGTGGCGACATGTCTCTACATTAGACTGGCTCAATTCATTCACAGTTCTCCCAGCAGCAAAGAGATCTGCCAACTGCGCAGGCACACACACACACACACATTCACACATTCACGGGCACTCACATACACACTCACGCACCCACCCACACAAAAGTGAGCCGTTTAACAACACAGGCAAAACACTGTTTCCAAACCAATCTAAAGGTGAGTTAGCAGAGAGAACATATTAGAGCAGTGTGAGTTCAAACGGGACTAAATCTCGTTATCCTTCTGATTAATCTGCAGTGTTAATCACATGCACCTTTTAACGAGCTGAAGAACCTGGAGTGCTTTAATACAGGTTCAACTTTATAAAGTTACTCTTAAACTTTGGAATGTGCCAGAAACGTTCCTGTTGAGGCCAAAAAGCATGCAGAGGCGAAGCACCAACCGCACTCTAACACATCAAGGCCTGCACATATTTAAGGGTGCCCTGTCCCCCTATTCATCCTTGGCATGGTCTTCCCCTGTCTCTGCCCCGCGATTTCTTATGACGGCGAGCGATAGAAAGAGCTGAGTCCATCCTGTACCTTCTACTTTGGTGTAGGGCTTCCACTTGTAGTACCATCCTCTGAAGGGTTTACTGTTGTACTCGGCACACTGCTGGGTCCGGAAGTCCACGGCTCCGGAGGGGCACGGCCTGCTGTTGCACAGCTGGTTCAGACGAGGCGAGCCCTGGCAGAACCTGCCGTTGTGCTGAGGCCTGGAGGGAGGAAGAACAGCCAGTTAGCACATGGTGAGGGCTGGCAGGCTGATGCAGAGTCATAACCAAACTCAAACAGATTGCAAACTCACGACTAATATCGTGAACTTGTAAAATAAAAGTATGCATTTGTATAATTAAATTAGAGAGTGAGGAGAGCAACTGACCCATTTTCTTGTGTCATATAACCTGTCTTTCGAAAGAAAATCATTATTTACATAACTAGTTATAGTGATTTGTGCACATTGCTCTATTTTAGTTTTTTTACAAGATTTTCTTTAAACAGTGAAGGCAACGAATACAAACAGATAGAATGAAAAACTGAGGGGAGAGCCAGTCCACTGCCATTAAAACATGGACCACAGCTTTTTCCATCACAGCCACATGAAGAGTGGACCTATGTTCTAAGGGTAAAACTACACTACCCACGTGCCCCTGCTGTGAGCCTCCAGTCCAGCCTACAGCAAAGCCCAGTCAGAGGGTCTGTGTAAAGAGGAACTTTTACTGCTGCCTAACCACAGAACAAATTATGCTCTGCTAGACTCTTCCTGCTGCCTGGATGTGTGTGTGTGTGTGTGTGTGTGTGCAAATGTAGGTGCGTGTGTGTATACGTGTGTGTGTGTGTGTGTTAGAATGAGATATCTAAATGCCTTCATGATACATTCCAGTAACCTTGAATCCTGCAAAACAAGCCCATTAGTAAAAACCTGATCTAAACGTGTCATCAAGTAAGATACAACACTCACAAACGCTAGTGACAAATGTTTGGCAAGCTCCCAGTCTAAGCATACATAGCAATGTTGCCCTAGACACTGTAGAGTATGCGGGGTGGCCTAACAAACTCATACCAGTGATTCCTAAACAGCCACCCACTGAGAAAATGGACTGAAGCTATTTACGATGTTAACCACCACCATACTACTTGTGTATTGTGTGTCAACTGCAAAGCATTGTTTTGTGCGTTCCTTGTGTGGTACCCTGTGAATTAACCCTGTGTGTCACCCTGTGAATTATCCCTGTGTTACCCTGTGAATTAACCCTGTGTTACCCTGTGAATTAACCCTGTGTGTTACCCTGTGAATTAACCCTGTTACCCTGTGAATTAACCCTGTGTTACCCTGTGAATTAACCCTGTGTTACCCTGTGAATTAACCCTGTGTTACCCTGTGAATTAACCCTGTGTGTTACCCTGTGAATTAACCCTGTGTGTTACCCTGTGAATTAACCCTGTTACCCTGTGAATTAACTCTGTGTGTTACCCTAGGAACCCTATTTGTCTATTACTATTACCCTATTACTATTTGTCTCCAGTCCTGTGGTCAACCTTATGTGTTAACCGGTTTTATTTTTATTGTCATTTTGATTTAGTTTTGCCTGCTGTAAGGCTTCAATTTCCCCAAGGGGATAAAAAAAAAGCACATATTGTATTCAAAGCAGCACACACATTCCATATCTGGGACTGTTAATTAGGATGTGAACCATCATAGAAACCTACTATAGATGCTGAGTCACAGGGTTAATTATATTTATTGTTGATGTTTTTGTTTTGTTTTTGTCTTTTAGATTATTGTGTTTGGTTTAGGTTAAGATGATCATTTTTATTATATCTTCTCTCTGAAATAAACACAAAAATGTGTTTAGTTTAGCGTTAAAGAAAATAACATGATCATTTGGGATGATTTTGTTTTTTTTTAACACGGCGAAAAGTGCCTTCGCCCAGAGAAGTAGTCTAAGCCCTCAGCACTCCTGGTGAATGGAAGTGACCCGGGGACTCCAAGTAAAGGTGCCTGTCTGAAGCTGTTGTTTGGAGATGGACATGCCTTTGTGTGGAGGGATCTGTCCCTGAGTCTCCGGACAGATCCTATTAGTGCTGGGGTCTGGAGAGATGCTGGCGCATATGTTAGACTGCTTACAGAGACAGCAGGGGAGCTGGCGCAGGGACCCAGCAGGCTTCAGCTCCTCTGTCCCAGCAGACAGAACCTGCACCAGCCCACCCCCTGACTCAGCTGGCTGCTCGCTTCTATGCCGAGAGACCTTCTACCGTGAAAGGTCACATGGTCGGAGTGAAAAAGCCAGGAGGAGTGTGTGTGTCCTCGTTGAGAAATGTGTAAAAGGCAAGTTCAGTTCTTTTCTCGGATTCTTGTCCGTTTTAGTTCTGTTGAAGCAGAACTAAACGCCTCGTCTCTCTAGGCAGATCTTGTGTAGGGCCGATCCCAGAGGCAAGGTAAATCTGCCAGGACAGAGATGAGGCCAAACTTCAGCAGGCTAGGGGTCAGGCTGGAGGTCATCCTGTCTGGATTGTCCTCTTAGTCACTTGTCGTCGTCCCCCTCACCCCCCCCTCCATGGACTCCCATGCGCCACCATTGCATGCAACCTTCTGATTTCTTTGTTTTCCCCTTCATCTTTCCTTACCTCACCCAAAGGCTCTCATCAGCCCCCTATCCCATTTTCTTTCTTAAACACACACACGCATGCACGCACGCACACACACACGCACACACACACACACACACACACACACAATGAGCCTTCTTTGCTGACCTTCCAGGTGCCCCAGACCTCCCTGTAGTCAGGCTAGCGTTACTGCCTGTGTCTGATAGCAAACCTGATAGCGTGGCAGGCACTCACACTGCTGCGCCCTCACCTATAATTCTTTTAGAGTACCTCCATGGGTCTCAACCCCCATATACCAGCTTTATGGCCTGTCAGGGGCAGCCTGGGACGGGCTAGCTCGTCTGGTCATCCCCCCTCCATCCCAGAGTGGCTTCTCTTCACTCTACTAGTCAGTCAACACGACGAAGGCACCTGTCTTGTTTGTGTTGTGATTGTTGCTCCTGTTGTCAATAGAGAACATGGACGGAAGAGGACGTACTTATCACTGAAAAATAAATGTCCTTCATAATCTGTCCTGTTTTGTTTAGTGTTTTTTTGCGGGGGTTTAGAGAGGACACCCTCCACTCTCCTCTTCACCCTACGGGAGTGTGAGCCTGAGAGTTTAAACAAGAGGCCAGATTAAGGGTAATCCATCCTCAGAACCTCAGATTACAGCAAGAGGGGGCCAGCCAAAATAATCTGACAGATTGTGAGGAGAAAAAAAACACCGTTCTATTCACACGCATCTGACCTAAAAAGTGGAGCATGGAGAAATTGAGGGAGTTCACTAGAAACACCATGTGTTGGAAGAGAACAGCGATCGAATCCAGTAGAATCCAGGAATCTGTCTGCAGTGTATAATCATGTCTCTAAATATGGGTCATCTCCAATATCCTGTCGTGCTGAAATCTTAGCTTTGGAGGTAAGGAGGTAGGCAGGTGAGGAACCTCACCCTGTCTTGGACAAGGATCGTAGAGATAACCAGGAGATCTTGTGTAATCCAGACAGTTCCTTGGCCCTAACCACTGTAATACTGTTTGAACTAATGTATTGAGCAATCCTACAGGGCAAGGCGTGCAACGGTTCCCCAAAGTCTCTGAGAGCGTTTCGACGAGGGCTTATTCAATACCTTTAATGCAATCAAAGTCAGCTGACTGGTCTTGGTTGAGATCCAGGAGTCTAATCCTATGTTGTTGTACTCTGGCCTGAGCCCCAGCCAGAGGCTAGAGCTGCTAGCTCCTGGCTAAGTCACCTGTCTGTCAGTCCCACTCCCTCTATTGTCTGGCTCCCTGTGTGAAGCTCCAGGGCTTGTCCTTGAAGACATTAACCTCCCCCACTCCCTCTGCCTCTTAATCTCTCATTAATCCACAGGTGAGGGGGTCGATCCCATCTGACCGCCAGCGAGCACTCAGATCAATCACACTTGCTGTGTAAACACCTGAAGGCTACCTCCCTCACTTCTCAATCCCATTTTTGAAAAGCCCTGCGAGGATCGACCTCCACAGTCGTCCAGGCAACGCGAGACGTGGCTCTCGGTGTTCTGGGATGGTGTGCAGAGCTGGTGTCTGCTTGTCAGACAGACTGGCTGGCTGACCAGCTGAATGATGAGAGTGGTTAACAGGCTGACAGCTCGTTGGCCAGCAGCACGCTCAGGTGCTTCCACACAACAGGGACCTCTTGTGTGTGTGTGTGTGTTTGTATGTGTGTGTGTGTGTGTGTGTAGGTGTATGTGCGTGTGCTTACCTGGGGCTGGAGCAGGAGCGCTCTCTGTGCATAACCCCTCCTCCACAGGTCCTAGAGCAGGCTGACCACTCGGACCATCCAGACCACTGACCGTGGACCGCCCTGGGGCCGTGGTCCCCATGCTGCACACACTGGCCCCGACGACACCACTGGAGCAGGAAGGGGGGACAGGAGCGAGAGAGGCGCAGAGAGAGAGAGAGAGAGAGAGAGAGAGAGAGAGAGAGAGAGAGAGAGAGAGAGAGAGAGACATTGAGACAAACAGAAAGACAGAAAGACAGAGAGAAAGAGGCACACGCCAATACATGAAGACACCCACAGAGGAGGAGAGGGGCAGAGAGAATGGAGCAACATTAGTATCTGTGGTGAGATCCTTGGCTGGGGCCAGCCTTCAGGTTCCTGAGGTTCCTGGTTTGGGTGAATGCCTGAAACACACACCTGGGAAATGAAACCCACACTCACACACTGCAGCACACCTGGAGGACTAGGCTCATCTGGGATAAACCACACTCACACACACACACTCACACACTCACACACACACACACACACACTAACTCGCACACACACACGTGAGCAAGCTGCAGCACACCTGGGCCAAAACCACAAACATCACCACCTTTCTCTCTCACTCAATATCATCTTACACAGCGGAAAAAGAATAGGAGCCTTGTCTTCTCGCGGGACATTCAACAATGCACGAAACACTCTGCAGGTGTGTGTGTGTTTCTTTGAGTGTTTTGGTGGGTGAACCTGTCTTATATATGTAACTGTTTGCAAGTGTGTTTTGGATGTTTCACAGAACTACTGTTTCAACCACATGTATGAGTCAATTTATAACTCCCAAAAAAGGACAATGCATGGTCAACAGTACGAATATTGGATTCACTAATGAATCAATAAAGCCGTCAAACTGGGGACATGTCACTCACCGTGTCTGGCCCACAGCTCGTGCCCTCGGCGGCGGGCATGAACTTGGTCTCACACCTGTGCCCTGTCCGGTGACACCACAGGGACTTGCAGATGTCCTGCACAAAACCAAACACAGCACACCAACATGTCACCAACACAGGCTTGGCAGAGGCCCTTGACACAAACAAAGCCATTTAGGTCTAATGGACGACGCCTGGTACGAGCCAGATACACAGCGACAGGCTGTACAACAAGAACCTGGCACCCGGTGCCTCTCTCCCCGTCCTCACACCCCGCCGCCATGGTTACAGACAATAAGCTCCGCCTATCTACCCTGTCAGACCTAATCACTGGATTCTCCCAATGAACCGGGCTATTTTTGCATCTTTTCTTTCCCCCTCACAATGCAGTGGTGAGAGAGCGGCGGGGGCGAGGGGTGGGGGGGCGAGGGGTGCGGGGGCGAGGGGCTGGGTGCCTGGCAGAGAGGATGGAGCGCTGCCACTGTGGCACACTGCCCGGCTGCATCTGGCAGACGCACACCGAGCGGCAGAGACAGAGAAGGGGTGGCAAGCGATGCCGCGGCCCCTGTGCTAATCTGCCTCTCCCGGACCGGGCCAGCGGGCCACCGTCGTACGAGCCGACGGCTAATTAGCTCCGACCCCCCCACCCGCACTCCTCCTCCACTCCGTGTGAAACGGCTCTCTACAGAGGCCCGCCAGGGACAAAATAACACGACTGCACAAAACAGCCCCAAATCCTTGTTAATGAACATGTGACGTAAATCTGCTATAGAGGTCGATGGTAAAGGGATTGAACAAGAACTTCAAGAGTTCAGGAGCAGACAAATAGCACATAGGGGCATGTACAATGGAGTTGGCTACAGCATGAACATCCTACAGACTCCGCTGATTTCCCAGCACAACCGCCATTCCACGAGCTCAGTCCTTCATTCACAGATGATTTACATGTGAATGCCTGTTGCGTTGAATGTGCTTATAGCACAGGCTTACAGAGGCCCACATAATTAGCTAAGCTTTGCTCAGGTCACTTCATTCTCTAGGTGGGACGGGTTTATATTTGGTTAATGTGAGGTTAAATATGGCGGTAAGAGATGTAGAATCTCGACAAAGATTGTGTAGATTAAATCCCTGAATTAACGATGTCCTGATTGTAATTTGACTTGCACCCTGCCAAGCTACATGCAGTGTGTTGGTAGACTAAGTGGAGTTATTTAGAGGGATTAGGCCTTGCTATGCCATGGACTTCTCTCTATAGACCTCTCTCTCTCTCTTCATGCACCCGTCTCTCTCTCTCTCTCTCTCTCTCTCTCTCTCTCTCTCTCTCTCTCTCTCTCTCTCTCTCTGAAAACCTTACATCTTGGTGGTTAAGAAATATTCTGAGGAACCTGACCAAACAACAACAAGGAAGAGCCCACCCGACGTGGTTGCTGTGTGTAGAACCTACCTTGACAAAGTCCAGGTTGCAGAGTTTGGCCTTGGAGCCAAACTGCCACTTGCACTGTGTGTCTGCGTTGTAGAGCTGGCCGGGTAACTGCTCAGGGTACTTGTACTGGCCCATCTGCCTGGGCTCATCCACCAGACAGGACGCCTGGGCAGTCCTGATGGAGAACACACACACACACACACACAGAGCCATTGTTATAGCTAGGACTATCTAGAAACTGAACCCAGATGAACAGTCTGTTAAGTCATCCTTCGCCGACATTGCAGTCTGTTGTTAGAATTCAACTTGTATTAATTCATCCGTTGTCAATTTCCAACTGCCAGAAAGCCGAGTTACTGAAATGCCTTTGGCGTTTGGGCATATTATGACAGTGTGGGAAGAACAACAACAAGAGTAACTGAATCTGTAGTATGCCAGTCTAGATGTGCGTGCGTGTGTGTCCTACCCCAGGAAGCGGCTGAGGTACTGGCGGCTGCAGGGGGACCAGGAAAACACCCCGTTGTTTCCTGCCAGGGTGGGGGACATGATGTTCCCCTCAGCCTTCCGACAAGGGTTACCCTCCCCATCGTGGATCATTCCAAAACTGGGGGGGTCAAAACAATTGTGAGAGGAGTGGTGGAGAGACGTGAGGGGAGGAAAGAGGCAGTTTAACCATTAGTTAATGTTTTGCTTCAGGTGGGAAGTTGTAAAAAGAAAATGATGCTAAGACAGGCACTGGAGTGTGATGAACTGAACTCTCTGTAGAATGGATTTCTAATTGTCTCTGTCTTTCTCACTATGTCTTTCTCTAAACAGTAGGGCAATTGCCATGCTTAAGTTAACAGGGAGAGGCTGAATCCTTCTATAGTACAACACTGAGTATCAGCAGTTCAGTAAGGCTACGTCATCTGTTTTCAAACGCTATCTCCCTAATTTGTGATGATGAATGGTTTTTGGCCCAAAAGCAATTTTAAGCCATTTTAGAACAACAAAACTGTTCTGGGCACGCTTTGTATGAATTTGACAAAACTGATTAAGCTATTAAACATGGCAGGTATTCTGACATCTACCCAGCTCAAAGACAGGTTGTTTCCAGTTTGTGTTGAGAGAGTGCCAGACATACAAAGAACTCTACCACAACATTCAGTTGACACCATCTCTTATCTCGATGGAAACGTGTAAACATAAACACCGCCTCTGGCCATTATTTCTATGCTTTCTCACACAAACTGTCACGAAGCGCACGAGGTTTGGGGGTTCGCGTAATGCTATTGTTTCAACCCTATGATGTATTTCTTTGTCTTTGTTATGGAACCCATCGTTGTTTCTCCGGGCTCTACGCTGGTATACAAGATCCAGAACTGGTAGCAGCAGAGACGCTGATGAAGCTGTACTTGTCGAGCATGTACTACCACCGTCTTACTAGTTGTACACTACTTGCGTACTATTCGTTGTGACGTTAGTGTGCTACTTGGGAACGGCCGTACTTGTGTCCTGACTCGTGGGCGATGGTGAAGGCCAGACCCAGGCCTGTGTCCTCGTTGATGGTACAGCTGCGGTATTTACTACACATCCCACTGATAGGAGCGAAACCTGCAGCCGGAGAGGAAGAGACAGAGACGGGAGGGAGGGAGGGAGGGAGGGAGGGAGGGAGGGAGGGAGGGAGGGAGGGAGGGAGGGAGGGAGGGAGGGAGGGAGGGAGGGAGGGAGGGAGGGAGGGAGGGAGGGAGGGAGGGAGGGAGGGAGGGAGGGAGGGAGGGAGGGAGGGAGGGAGGGAGGGAGGGAGGGAGGGAGGGAGGGAATGGGGGAAGACAGAGGGAGGCAAAAGGGATGGAGGGAGAAGGGAGGACAGAGTTAGAGATTGATAAAAGGGGAGAAATAGATAGGGAAGAATAGAGAGAAACAGAGAGAGAGAAAGAGAAAGAAAGAGAGAGAGAGAGAGAGAGAGAGAGAGAGAGAGAGAGAGAGAGAGAGAAAGAGAGAGAGAGAGAAATACATAAATAGATTGATCAGAGTTTCTAAATGGTGTGGGACATGCACAGCCACAGGCAGAACCAAAGCATATGAATGTATTTTCGTTTCAGTGCAGTCTAATACGAACAACCTTAGACATGCAAAATCGTCCCAGCGAGAGTGCAGTGAAACTGCTGTTACATCGCTGTTAATGCACTCTTTACTGTTCAAATACTCCTCTGAGAGCATGAAAGCTATGGAGCTGAGTTACAAAGAGCATATTGACATCAAGGCTTCTCTCTTTCATATCCCAGCCCACACATCCCTAAAGCTCATAGCTGTGGTTTGGCAGCTTTCTGATGAATTAATTACAGTTGGCTTAAGCAGTTGCAGTTTCAAGTGCTCTGACAATTCTGACAATCCTAAGTGTGTGTGTGTGTGTTTGTGTGTGGGCACCAGCGTGCGCTAGAGGGGGATTTCCCCCTTGATGAAGTTCCCTGCTCCAGGGTAAAGCCTTGCCCACCCTAGAAGTGACCTCGTGATCAGTGGTCCACTCGAATCACCTGACCCCCTCCCCACCTCCCTGCTTTCCCTGAACATCCTACCCCCTGCCTCCTCTCCCAACCCCCCCCTCCCATCCCCCTCTGCCAGTTCCCATCTGTCTCCCCTTCTCCATCACCTGAGGGAGTTCATCTCTTCTCTGCAGGTACGGATACCTGAGGCTTAACCTTAGAGGAGTGAGTTCTAAATAATACCGACGCTGCCACCACCGTGAGTTATTTTTTCAAAACGAAAGCTAGCTAGCTTTAGTTAGCTTCCGTTACCTAGCAACCTAGCATAATACTTGTAGCAATGCTACTACCTGCTAGTGTTACTTGTTAGCCTCCTAATTGTACATTTTGAAGCCATACTATAGCGTTTGTCATATCGTTTTTGTCTATCGGAAAATAGTCGGTTGGAATGTTCAGAATCGCATATGTGTGACGGTACTCTGTGGGGCCCGCTTTCGAACGATCACATATACGTGACGCTACTAATCAACGGGTTAAACTGTCATGGCCGTCGTGAGGGCCCTCCTTCACCGTGGTCCCCAGTGAGGACTCACCCAGGGTGTCGCAGGGCTCATTCTTCCAGGAGCAGATGTCCAGGCCGGTCAGCAGCACGGCGTGGTCGTGGCGCTTTCCGTTTTTTCCCATCAGCCCCGACTGCCACTGGCAGAAACTGTTCAATGACTGGTCAGCGTGGTGGTTGATGGACAGACCGATCTGGGGAGAGAGAGAAAGAGAGAGAGAGATCAGACACACATTGAGATGTGAGGTAAAGGACGCTTCACTTCTGGAGTGGCACTCACCGGGTCTTGTTCCAGGAGCAGCAGGCTCACGACCACAATGTTGATGTCCGACCCGATGGTGCCGTCTTTGAAGAGGCTGGATACCTGAAACAGCAGGAAGCACATGACATCCACGTTCCTGTTCTTCATTTACTGACTTCCTCCTCCCCCTCTCCTCCCCCTCTCCTCCCCTCCTCCCCTCCCCTCTCCTAGCCTAACCTCCTCCTCCCCCTCTCCTCCCCCTCTCCTCCTCTCCTCCCCTCCCCTCTCCTAGCCTCCTCCTCCCCCTCTCCTCCCCTCCTCCCCTCCCCTCTCCTAGCCTAACCTCCTCCTCCCCCTCTCCTCCCCCTCTCCTCCCCTCCTCCCCTCCCCTCTCCTAGCCTAACCTCCTCCTCCCCCTCTCCTCCCCCTCTCCTCCCCCCCTCCTCCCAGCCCATCTCCTCTGCTCACCATGTTCATGACGGTCAGGACATAGGTGGTGACGTTCTCTCTGCCGTGTTTCTCCAGCATCTTCCTGTCGGCGACCACCAGAGTCTCCACGTTCAGCCCCCCCGGCTGGCTGCTGCCGCTGGACGGGATGGGCGATCGCTTCGTCCTGCCTGCCGGCCCAAACTCATCAGGCATGAGCAGCTGATCGTCAGCAGGGGGCTTGGGAGTGTCTGTAGATCGAGACAGGAGAATAGGGAAAGGGCGATGGGAGAAAGAAAAATAGATAAAATGACAGAGAAAGAGAGAGGGGGGGGGACAGGGAGAGAGAGACAGAAAGAGAAAACAGACATTATTATTTTGGTTTGAGGCTGAAATGACCTCTGGTTTTCCTGGGTTGTGGGCCTGATAAGAGCACAGGCAGGGCAGTCGATGACAGATCAGGAAGCACTCCTTCTCATCCACTCTGCAGGTGGCTGTGCAGGCCTGGGAGCAGAGGACCCAGAGGCTACAGTACTATCTCCACATGAACACAACAACACATGAAGTACATCACCACAAGAGCTTTGGACGTCATTCTCATTTTACAGTACAAGGGTCAACAAGTTATTCTCAGGTACAATGTAATACGTCTCTGTAGAAGGTATGTTTACTGTTAAGTAAATAGTGCCTTTAAAGCAAAAGTGGTTTATGAACAGTGACTTACAGCTAGGTAAAGAGGAAGTTTCCTTACATACATTGCTTGCGGCGCCCACAGAAGTGTTGCCTCTGCAGTTTCCCGTGCTGGTAGTCATGGTGACGGTGGTGATGATGGTGCTGGTGCTGGTACGGGTTGCCAGGTTTGGAGCTGTGCTGGGAAGGGTTGCCACCATGGACTAGGTGTTCAGCAGAGCGCTTGTAGATGACGTGCGGGTGGTGGCCACTGGGGGCGCTGTAGTTGTGCTCTGCTGCCATGTGCTGAGGCAGAGGAGCGATGAAGAACTCCTCATCAGATAGACGGATCAGACCGGACTGGAAAACACATAAATGACAAATCGTAAAAAATCATCCTGCAGTTATATATGTTTCCCAACAATCTGTCATGACCAGAGAACACACAAAGCACTTATTGGACTGCACAAGTGACAAAATGAGTCGTCTTTCAATTTCTGTTGCAGACCTCCACTGTTCAGTTGCAAGACAGACCCACTTCCCTAGTACTGGGACTGAACAGCGTTGTCTTGGAGGGCCTGGTTGTGTCTGCTGAGTATGAAAGCTATGCTGAGGCAGCTGTTATGGAGGGCTGAATTCCTGACCAGTGGTTCACCTCATCACCAACACCTAGCCGCACACAACTCTCCGCACCCCCCCCCTCCCGTAAAAAAAAAGAAAACAACAAAAAAACAGATGTACCCCAGGCTGCACAGGGAACCAGCCAGTAACCACACACATAGGGCCTCAAAGTAGCGTAGAGAGTAGCTCGACCAACTAAGACTAGCATAGCTCCTGTTGTACTTAAATCCGTTTATAAAATTATTGCTTTTTTTGTTTTCATTGTGAACTGTGAGTACCCTGAGGTCTTGTGTGGCATGTTCAGCCTCAACCTGTTTTATTAGAGGCAATAAAACAACGGAGAATGAGAAGCAATCAAGATGATTACCACGTACTGTGTACAAGGCACACCCTAAGCCGGACGACTCGAAACGTCCTCTCGGTGGGTTCAACCAACGCATTTCTGAGCCATCTGTCACCACGTCTTAGACCCTCTCATGACATTAGCAGACATACGGTACAGCATTAAGCCACAGCCCTCTTGTCCAGAACTCATCAGGGTTAACATGATCCGAACGCAGAGTGCGGACACTGCGAGCGCCATTCTCGAGCGGCTGAACCACCTATGTGTCACCATGTTGTTTCTCCACCTTTCTCAGCCTGGTTCTCCCATGGTTGAGTGAGCCTTCCCTCCAGTCTCAGACCCTGTGTGTGATGCTAGCCTGGACTGCTGAACTTTACACATTCCGTCTGCCCATGGAATTCACCCTAATCAACCACGTCCCCCTCTAAAGCCATCCCAAATAGCTGTGCATTCAATCATATATACATACACACAGTCATGACATGCACACACACGCGCGGGCACAAACACACACATATCCACACACACTCACAAGGCCCCCGCATGCCATTCTTTCTGTATGACACCCACCTTCATAACTGTGAAACACTGTCTGTATATATGTGTATGTGTGTGTGTGTGTGTGTGTGTGTGTGTGTGTGTGTGTGTGTGTATGTATGTGTGTATGCATGTGTGCATCCCAGCTCCTCCCTTCCCGCCCCTGCCCACACCACTCTCTCCCTGAGAGTAGCAGGTGGCAAAGTAAACACAGGCAGCACAAAGGCTGGGCCAGGCTGAGGCTCTTGTTGTGAAAACAGTAGCAGCGCCTGGCCGACTGCCATCAACCTCCACCAGGACCAGCCAGCCCACCATCCATCCCCCCATCCAGCCCTCCCCCAGCCCGACCCTGGACCCCCAGCCTCCCTCACTCAGGACTAGCAGAGGGGGGAGAGGGTTGATGTCTTGGTGTGGACACTGGTATCGGGTGATGCTGGTGATCTTCCCACTCATTAATGTTAAGGACTAAAGACATGACCTGGCACAGAAAACACTTGCTCGGCAACCCTCTCTCCTTCTCAAGGCCCTCCATCTCTATACACCTCCCCACAACAACTCTCTCTTTCACCTCCATCTCCCTCCCTTTCTCTATCCCCTTCCCACCCCTCCATCTCTCTCCATCTAATTTCATTTCTCACAAACCTCTTTCAACTCTCCAACTCTCTCTGTCTTCTCCTATGCCTTCATCTCCCACCCACCCACCCTCCCTCCATTTCGCTCTCTCTTTCTCTCTTTGTCTTTCTCTCTCTCTCTCTCTCTCTCTCTCTCTCTCTCTCTCTCTTCTCTCTCTCTCTCTATCTCTCTCTCTCTCTCTCTCTCTCTCTCTCTCTCTCTCTCCCTCTCTCCCTCTCTCCTTCTCTCCTGTCCGTCGGTCTACCTCGTATCGTCCGCTCCCTCCCAGGGTGGATCAAAGTCCCTGCTCCAGCCCAGCAGCTCCTGTCAGAGCCGGCCCTTCCTCCATCCAGCAGCCCTCCCTCCCTCCCTCCCCACAGTGATAGTAATGGGCTGTAATGGGCTGAGCCTGGGTCCGTGTCAGCCTTCCTCGGTCACCGTGGGGCGCGGAGGAGCTGCTGTGGTGAGGCGCTGGATGGCTTGTTTTGTTTTCTTCCTTCTCATTACAGTCTCAATACATACAGAGTTTCCCACTTTGAGATGGGGATATCTAGTTTAGCTGAGTAGTAGGGCGCAAACACTCTCACACACACACACACATGTACACGTACACACCATCTACTGAATCTCTTTTTCTCACTCTCGACATACTGTATATTACACTTCATTTGCCCACATGTGTTCCATTTGTCCCGGCGACAAACCAACCTTTACTATAAAATCTGAACTGTTCTTTCCCAGCCAGCAAGTCAGCCAGCAAGTCAGCCAGACAGCCAGCCAGCCAGCTGGGAGCAGATGGAGCTGCCTTTGCTTGATAATGGGAGGAAATGGATTCCATGTGCAGGGAAGTGGGGTGTCTCTCTATCCTCTCCACAGTGTGGATGTCTGTGAGAGAATGGGTGAAAAATGGCCAGACTGCTGAATTGAAGTGCTGTACTGTACTGCAGCCTCATGTTCTGTCCTCACAACACCAGACACATACTACATAAAGATCCTCCATAGTCCTAGCCTAATGATGTTCTGATGTGTGTGGTTGGATTCATTTTCAAAGGCCATTTAACACCACATCACCATGATCAAACAGCAGACGTTCTTTCATTAGATGTTCAGTGCAAAGGTGCTGTTGATGTCTGACACCTTCAGTTGAAAGAGATTCAGGGTTGTTGAAGTGCATTTATTATCAGTTCTCATGTTAACATGGTGGATGTTTCAAAGGGAGGTCCTCTCGGGTCTCCACTCTGATTGGCTCAGGTGGCAGACCTTTAGTTATCTCCTCAGATTTGCACTTGGCGTTGTCTAGATTAAAGGGACGTGTTTTCTCTTAAACACCAGTTGGTTTCCAAACACACTGCCAACCGCACACCCATACGCACGTGATCAAACCATCTCACACACATGCACATGCAAAGTCTCATTTTCAAATACACCAACGCCATTATCATTAGCAAATGCCAGGACATTGTGAGTCTCAGTCTGCAATTTCCAAGCCCAGTATTCTGCGTGTCTGGATGCTAGTGAGCTAATTCACAAACTACTCACCGCAGTCTTTCCTACACAGGCCTCAACCTCATGCTAACTGCTTTCATGTGGTTCCTTGGTCCTGAGAACACATAACTACAAAAGTCAACCAAGCATGTATGTGAGCACTGTGGCTATAAGGGAAACAATTTATTGCTTGTTCCTTGGGATTTGTAGAAAAGGAAAAACATAATTAACTTGTCTTTGTGTAAACTGTAGCTCTTTTCTCTTCCTTTTAAGGCTCCCAACCATCATATTATATTCTAAATTAGTAAGTGCTTACATGCTGTTAAGGGTAGGAGAGACTTGTGAGAAACCCCAAGCTGGTGATTACAAAGCTCTAAAACACATCTGCACTTCTGCTCAGCAGACAGACAGTTCTGTTACCACAGTGTGAAAGAGAGAGGAGAGGAGTGGAGAGGAGAGGAGAGGGGTATCACGTATTGCTTTAGGTCTCAGACTCTTTAATAGAGAGAGAAAACAGCAGCAGAAATGACAATACTGGACAGTGCTGACTGGGTGCCATGTCTCCCATCCAGCTGGCCTGTACACACAGAGAAAAATGACACAAAAAAGTGTCCATACATCATAGTGTCATCGTCACCCACCAAGCCATTATTTAATTCCTAAAGAGAGCATTCAGTCTGGAAGGTCTCTGAACGCCTCCACATCCCTGACACCGGCAGGTCAACTAATATGTATGGGTTCTCCTCCGCAAAGCGACGACCACTTCAGCTTCTCAACGCCCCCCCATTAGTCTGGAGTGAAAACGGCCCAGCATAGTTCTAGGGGAGAGCAGTGGGAGTCTAGTCCCCCCCCCTCCCCCCCAACCCCCTCTCCCACTGGCACCTAGCAGAGGGTACTATATCACTGTCACCGCTCAGACCACCAGGGAATTGCCGGCGGCGGGGGGCGATTGTGAAGCTCCCCCCCCCTTGGTTCCTATGTGGCATACCGGGAGGGAGCAACGCTGAGGGGAAGAAGAGGTGGCAGCGTATCTGCTGAGGGACGCACAGCACAGCCATTCCAATCTGTCTGCCTCGGCTGGAAGCAGACAGGTACAAATGGTCCAGGAGTTGGCTGAGGATCCCTCATCCGTGTCATTTCTGCCCCCGGTGTTCACTAAAGTAAGCCCTTCCTGCACTGTGTCTACCGTCTGCACTGTTCATAGGCCGTGCAGAGGCCTGGTCACCCTTCTAGCCTGGTTTAGACTGCAGGAGTTAAAGCTCCGCAAGGTGCCAGGGTGTTATGGTACCAGGGTGTTAGGGTACCAGGGTGTTAGGGTACCAGGGTGTTAGGGTACCAGGGTGTTATGGTACCAGGGTGTTAGGGTACCAGGGTGTTATGGTACCAGGGTGTTAGGGTACCAGGGTGTTAGGGTACCAGGGTGTTATGGTACCAGGGTGTTAGGGTACCCGGGTGTTAAGGGACAATGGTGTTAGGGTACCAGAGTTTTAGGGGAGCAGGGTGTTAGGGTAACAAGGTGTTCGGGGACCAGGCTGTTAGGGTACCAGGGTGTTAGGCTGGAAGGGTGTTAGAGTACGAGGGTGTTAGGGTACCAAGGTGTTAGAGTACCAGGGTGTTAAAGTGTCCCAGGACGTTGGGTGGTTTTAGGGTCCAGGAGAGAGTCCATGTCTACATGTCTCAGACTGGGCAGGTAATCAAAGCCTGGTCACTACAGTCACTCATTAAGCTGTAAAACATCCCATCCAACACCAAGACAGGAAATGGATGAGGGCCGTTTTTTTCACACACAGAGCAGCATTGGCAGATAGTGTCATTAGACCAGTGTGAGTCAGTGATAGAGTATGGCTGTGTGTGAATGTGTATTACAACTGCTGCCCCACGGTGCTACTCCGCACACCACTGTGTCAACGACGGCAGTCAGACAACAGTCAAGGCCAACAGCTCGCTGTGAGGTGTCTGGAGGGCAGAGACCGGGGGGACAGACGGAGCTGGGGGGTATCTTCACACAGACACATTCGTATGTGGGGGGAGGGGTCATTAAAAGACCCCTACTACACATCCAAACAAAGTGAATTACCCCTCTAATTATGAGGTCTGGTAAAGTGCATGACAGGAGTGGTGGGAAGGAGCTCCGCTCAGCACTCTCAGCCTCTCAGCCTCTCAGCCTCTCAGCCTTTCAGCCTCTCAGCCTCTCAGTCTCTCAGTCTCTCAGCCTCTCAGCCTCTCAGCCTTTCAGCCTCTCAGCCTCTCAGCCTCCCAGTCTCTCAGCCTCTCAGTCTCTCAGCCTTTCAGCCTCTCAGCCTCTCAGCCTCCCAGTCTCTCAGCCTCTCAGTCTCTCAGTCTCTCAGTCTCTCAGCCTCTCAGCCTCTCAGCCTCTCAGCCTTTCAGCCTCTCAGCCTCTCAGTCTCTCAGTCTCTCAGTCTCTCAGCCTCTCAGCCTCTCAGCCTCTCAGTCTCTCAGCCTCTCAGTCTCTCAGCCTCTCAGCCTCTCAGCCTCTCAGTCTCTCAGCCTCTCAGCCTCTCAGCCTCTCAGTCTCTCAGCCTCTCAGTCTCTCAGCCTCTCAGCCTCTCAGTCTCTCAGTCTCAAACAACAACCAAGAACACCTTGACCAAACTCTATGTGAAGCCTTGGTAGAAATGGACATGATTGATGGTCCTCGTGTAGTTTCTAGAATCCTTCACAGACCACTACCCTTCTTCTACTCATTGGTTATCTAAACCATTGGAACTTATAACATTGATTGATGGCTGAAGCTGACCAGTTGATCTTGGATCAAACGTATTTTTCCCCTGGGTATTACGTCAACACAGAGAAGTGTCACTGTGACTCAACACTGGGTGAGGTCCAGGGTGCAGGTCATGGTCAGCCTGGCTGGTCATGACTGGACACACTGAGGTACTCTTCGACAGATCAATAAGAAAGACCCTCTGGACAGGCAGGCCAACAGTAGTGGTTACCACTATTCACATGCAAACAATGCACCAGGCCAGGGAGGGAATGTGAGATTGTAAGAAGAAGGAAGGAATGAAGTACATATAGGCCAGTCTTATGGAGGTGGAGGATAGTCATCTCAGTTTGTGAGTGGATTCAAACTATATGTATTTGTGTGTGTATATATGTGTGTCTGTGTGTATGCAGGTTGTCTTGCCCTGTGTACAGTATGTCTTTGGTAAATCTTCCCCTTGAACCATGGGGAACTGTGGGAGGTCAAGGTGAGCTCCATCATCTTCTCTTGTGTCTCTGAAAGTCTGAGAGATCAGCTCTGGACTTGCCCTGCAGGGCAGTTGCCAGAGAGGTGCTTGACTCCTGTGACCCCTGGGCAGAAGAATGCAGAGAAACAAGTCGTTTCGAGTCGGTCGAATACAAAAGGGAGGGTTCAAAGTGATGGGCCTTCAGTGGTTTTTTGTAAACACCTTGTTGTTCTACACAGTAGGTGTTCATGGACCCTCAGACTCCCTTTCCAGATGATCTGAAATGTAGTTTATTCAAGGCTTTTGAAAGCTATGAAACGTTCCCTCCCTTTCCGTGCCTCTCCGCCTTTCATACCAGATGACTGAATTAAATGAGAGTCCGATCCATGCAGAACGACAGTCCTCATTACTGAAGCTCTGTAATTACAGAAATACCACGTTAAATTATTCAGGATTTGCAGAGCAAATCCGGCCTTGTCCCCTGCTCTTAATACACCCTCCGCCTGTTCTTGTTTTAAACACCAGAATCCCCTTCCATCTGTCAGGCCATGATACTTTCTAACTATAGTGAAGATGGCTGGAGGTCTGGGGTCTTACCACAGGGTGTTGGATCAGACTTTAATAAAGTGTTAATTGATTTCTAGTAAATTAAATCAATTCATGGGTTGAAAGGAAAGGCCCTGTAATGATGTCCTGGTGCTTCTCTAATCCCTGGCCCTCCGTGGCTCTCTATCTGTTCGTTAAAAAAATAAAATAAAAACGGTGTAAATCAAACGTCCTCATGCAAGAAGAGAGGCAGACAGGAAGACGACTATGGCCAACTGTGTGTATGTGTGTGTTGTTTTAGAATTTTTGGAGTGTGTGTGTCTGTGTATGTGTGTGTGTGTGTGAAAGAGAGAGAGACGCAGCAGAAAGGTCCTCTGCACTTTCACAAAGACAGACTCCATCTTCTAGAGGCCTCCTTAAAGAGCACCTACCTCCCTCTGGCCTGCCACTCCAAACTGTGAATTAACATTCTTCCTGTGGGACAAAACCTCTGCTCTCACCCAGATACACTGGCCAGGCTGCCCTGCTCTCCCCTGGCCCCTCTGGCTCTCCCCTGGCCCCTCTGGCTCTCCCCTGGCCCCTCTGGCTCTCCCCTGGCCCCTCTGGCTCTCCCCTGGCCCCTCTGGCTCTCCCCTGGCCCCTCTGGCTCTCCCCTGGCCCCCTGGTTGTCCCCTAGTCTTCTAGGTCTACCCAACCCCTCCAGCCCTCAAGCTATTCCGGTGGCCTTGTGGCCATCCCCTATCTGGTATACCCCTATGTGGTTCCCCGAGGACTCCCACAGAACCCTGTCTCTCATTCGATGTCACTCCTTCTATCGCCCTCGCTTCTGTTACTTCAACCATCCCCCTCCTCATCGCTCCAGAAACTAGAGTGTGTTTGGGATCACGGGATGAATGGCCTCTCATATGTACTTAATCCAAATCTCCTACTCAAGACCCAGATGACAAGTCGGGGTTAAAATCCGGGTTGCTAGCTTTACACAGTAATACACCACTCTGTCTGTCACGGACAGACAGGGAAGGAAAGAGGGAATAAGAGAGGAAAGATCCATTTTCAAACAAACAAAAAATTCTTCTTTTGATCTCGTTGAAGGGTTAAACGTTTGCTTCGCGGTGTTTCCACCCCCCCATCTGAGATCCCAAAACACAGCCCACTCCCCCCGTGGACTCTAGCGGGGCAAGCAAGCCTCTGCCTACGGCCCTCAGGTCATCCGCAGAAAAAAAAGAAAAGGAAAATGAACAAAATGAGTGGGAGGGGGAAAACACAGATCAAAGGCCTCCCCGGTCTATTCAAATGCAATTGCCCCCCAATCACATTGTGCTGCCGCTGCGTTTGAAAGAATGGGTCAGTGGTGCTGCATTGTTAGGAAGCTACCTCTAATGAATGGAACAATGCAGAGATTAGTCCTGCCGGCCGAGCGGCTGAAACTTCACCGCAGGTTTAATTGCAGGGAACAAGAGAGACGAAGAAGCAGGGCAAACAAGGGACAAAAGAGCAAGAGAAGGTGCACGGTGTCAGTGCCATCAACCTGCTCCAACACTGTTACGTCCACACTTCCAGAAGAAGAGAGGACGTTGGCTGTATGATAGTGCATCGTGAAGCAGACCGTGTCTGAGACTCACCAGACCCGAGCAGGTGGATATAGCTGCAGAGGAGGCTGACAGGTTGCGTATGAATCCCTGGTAGAGGCAGCCGTGGATGTCTGCGTCCTGCGTCACCGTGGCGATGCCCTCTGACCCCAGGGTCTGTACCGTGAAGCCCTCGGCCACCACCTTGGAGGGCTGCAGGTCCAGGTGCATGTCCCTGCCCCAGGCTGTCAGGCGGTAGTGGACGGGACCCTCCGGCAGCTGAAGCGACCTGCGACGGCGCCCCCGTCTGGCCACGTCATGGGTCACGTAGGCTCCCCCGGCATCCACCTCGATGGGAGTCACAAACACGAAGTCTGGTCGTCGTCAGAGAGGACAAGGTTGAATTAACCAAACGCATGCATTGGAGACCTGGAGGTTTACTTGTTTACATTTCTGTTTACATTTCTGTTGGCTGAGCATGTATAAACAAGCACGTTGAGGTGTCTTTTTTGTTTGTAGGTTTTTCAGCTCTACAATGTGGACCTGTAAGTCAGACAACTGCATGAGATTTGTTTTTATCATGCTATTATTATGGATTTATAGGCTATGGCTATGGGGCCCTTCACTGCCATTTCTATAATGTTTCAACTCTTGTCTTTCTTATAATATAGGCATTGCTTTCGTTTCCATCAAAACTGCCATTCAATCATTTGAAAACACCCATACTCATAAACAGTATGAGGCGCCACGTAATAGGAACGCCTAGAAATAAATCGGGATATTTTCCCACTCTGTCCCATCCCCTTTCCCACCGGTAAATCAAAGCGTGTAAGCTAAATCATAGGCTCGCCCCCGTTCAGTCTGGGAAGCTACAATAGGGAATCCCTCCCTACCGGCAGTGTGTGCGCGTGGCTGATATTCTAGCCCCAGATGGGAGACCCGACGGTACGGTAGAGCAGGCGCACTGGTGACCGGTCCGAAATTCTGACCTAACCCAAAGACCTTCTTTCCAGTATTCCCTACTTAATATAACATGGACATTTTGGCACTGAGAGTTGGACTCAACATGTTTGGATTATAAAGTTGGAAGGCATGTTAACTATCTAAACCATATCCCTGGATATCAGGGATATGTTTAAAGATAGGATGTCGTATACTGACCTTGATTCAGTCCATTGAGGTCGCTAAAAGTGGCCGAAACAGAGTGCTTGGAATGTGAGCAGTAAATGTGCAGCGTCTGAAAAAAAAATTACAGGTAGCAACAAGTTAACGCCACACATGCATAGGAAGAAGATGCAGAGCTAGGCTAACAAAATGAATCAAAACCAGACGAAATTGGCACCTACCTTAAGGGTATTCCAGACCCATAACGTGGAAAGCAATTTCACTGACGTGCAGCTGACGAGTGGGATAGGCAAAGTCCATATCAAGAGAAAGAGGCAATCCATGCTGGCAAGTTACCTCCACCGTTACCTCCTGAGAAAGCGCAAAAGCAATAACCTGTTGCGGCAACGCATAATGCAATTGACAGTCATTGCTAGCTGCTTGCTGTGCTTTTATTTTGAGTTTGGATGCAAGTGTAGTCCTTCGGGGCCATGGGTCGGTGACTGCACGGACAAAGCGCACTCAAGCGTCTGTCTGCAGGTAGCAGACCGGCGGATTGCAGCGCGCACTCTGCCGCTCTGCGAGTGGCGAGCAGACAGAGGGGCTGGAGTGGCACCGCGGTGCCGACGAGAAACCGGCCAATGAGCTGACAGCATCAGATGAGCGCAGAGACTCTCTCAATACTTCGTCCCAATACTGGCTTTTAGTGAGTCACAAACAATCCTGCACTACCTCCTCAGCGTTGTTTTTTTTTTTAACGAACGAAAATCGATCGTATTTTAAATTGTATGGATACGACATGAGTTTTAAAAGCGTAGTATTACAACAGTTGCACAAACGAATCATATTTCAAAGCTATTTAGTACCAGTGTGGCGGTACGGTTAAATTATAGGATGTCCAGTTGAACTGCACCCACCAATATCATGCCTTGGAATAAGAATAAATCTATAACATAGAGATGAACAGCACTTTTTGCTTGAACACCTTGCCTGCACTTGATACCTACCTCAAACGTCCTAACTTCACTGTACAGTCCAAGGCTCCCCCTCCACACACACACAAACACACACACACACACACACACCTAAAAGTGTCCAATCCACCCGTCCACACTCATATAAACACACACACACGTTCAAGCCTGCAAACTCCCACTATGTCGAGCAGAAGAAAGAGGAGAGTGTGACACAACCGTTGGTTCCAAACATCAAACTGCTTGTGCTTCAGAGCTCTAATGGGCTCTGTCTTATAGACTGCTTCTGTATACAAGTGCTGAGGAATACGTTTGGACATTAGCTCAACCCTGTAGTTTGAAGGTTTGCCAATAACATATCAGTTGCATATAATTGTGTATTTGTACAATACATTTGAACAAACTGCGTCAAACAATAAGCAAGTGAAAACAAAGTTTGAGCTAATTGTCTAGATTTCGGTATCTCACGTTCGTTAAAGCCTGATTTGCGTGACAACATGGTATTTGCTTTTGCTGTAGGCTCAGTATAAATGTGTCTTCACCAGGTAGCTACCCCCCTCCCCCTCCCGGACCCAAGTCAGTCAGGAAGGAGGACAGCATGTAGGCACATCAGTGTGTTTGTTTACCAGATGGTTCTTGTTTACCAATATTAACCTTCTCTCTCTCCCTGTCTCTCTCTCTCTCTCTCTTTGTATCTCTCATCTCATTTTCCCCCCTTTCTATTTAGACATGACAATGCCGCAGATGGTAAAAAACTAAAAGAACAGTACACCGCACCACTCAGCTCTGTTGACAGATATCGAGTTTATATATACGACATGCTAAGCCAACTGTCCTAAACGTCGCCGGGAAACATTGACCATCCTGACTTTGTTCACTGGTGCTTGTCGGTTTGGGGCTTGGCTGTTTGTTAGTTCTGTTGTTTGTTTCTAGACAGCCATACCCAGGCTTCCTGTAGATGCTTGTGAGTAGGGTGGTCTGACCAAGAGGAACGGGTGAAATCCCGGCAGGATCATAGCACGATCTTTTGAGATGCGATTTGACAAGTGTCAAAGTGACAACGTTGGATGTGGTTCGAATTCAACCCTGAAACCTTAAGGTGGGAGTGTGTTCAACAATTTAACACCTTGATTCAAATTTGAACCCAAGGCGTCACCCTAACCTGAACCACGATTCATCTACCACAATCCCTTCCATTCCTAACATCCCACCTCCCTTTCTCTTCTCTTTCTCTCCCTCCCTTTCATTTTCCTCTCCCATTTCCTTCCTTTCCGTTTTCTGACTCTATCTTTCTTTCCTCTCCCTCCTTCTCCCACTGTCTGGTCCTGATTTGTAGGCCACGGTTCCTTGTAATTTTCCTGCTGGTCATATCTGCAGGGTTTTTGAGGTGGATTGTAGCTATTTTGTTTGAGATTATTTTGGGCGATGTTGGTTGCCACTGTGGCAGGCACATGTTAGCCTGTCACTCACTGCTCGTCCTTTCGTCCATGGAAGCGTTTATCATCCCAAGCTGTTTGTCCCAGACGCATGTCTCTATTGCTGTCTCACAATACCAAGCTCATACCTTTAACCTGTCTTTCTTTTACAAGGATTGACACCATCATCATGACACAAAACGGAAATGGATTCCAACCATGGGTGAGAATGAAAATACTATCTTCAACTTAAAAGCACAGAAGGTGGAGGGAGAGAAGGAACTAAGTACATTGTCGTCGTCCCCCACCTCCCATACACACACACACCTCTCCATCCTGCACTGCCATTCTTTAACTTTGATCTCCATGTGATTATAGCCTTTCACCAACGTCATCATTCTCCAAGCAGATGTCTGGAGAGAGAAATGGACCATTTCCTTCTGAATCAGCAGCTGATGTGAGTGTCTCTGTCTTCTGTGATTTCAAACAGCTCTGGTCTGATGTGCTGACCGCCCACTCAGGGCTTTGTCACTTACCAATAACATCATGACAGGTCTGGATAAACAAAACAGACTTACCCAACTTCAAGTTAAAGTAAATCATAGATCACACTGAAGTACAAGGAACCGAGGGCTTTCTGAAGGCATGGTGCAGCCAGTTCCTATGTGGGATGTAATGGGGTCAGATGGCTGAGCGGGTAGGGAGTTGGGCTATTAATCAAAAGGTTGCCGGTTTGATTCCAGGCCATGCAAAATTACGTTGTGTCCTTGGGCAAGGCACTTCACTCTACTCGCCTCGGGGAGAATGTCCCTGTATTTACTGTAAGTCGCTCTGGATGAAAACGTCTACTAAATGTCTGCATCATGAAAGATGAGCAGTGAATGGGGACAGGGACCCTACTGTAGTTCTTAACATAACCTCTGGATGAACATTACTGAGTCTGTTCAACAGATCAAGTGTACCTTTTCACCTTTTGGTTACTCATGATCCTTTTCAAACTGTGACCCTGTCTCCTACCTCCTGTTAGAATGCTCGATCTCAGGAGGAGAGGTAAGAAACAGCAGGAGATCGAGGAGATGTATGGGGTTCAAGAGAGCTGGCTTTAGTGGGACAGCTTTTTAAGGCTAGTTCACTCTTTCTGTCTGTCTCTAATTTTCCTCTCTCTGGACTATGGCAAGCTTGTGGCTTCAGTGGTCACAGTAGCTCAACTATGGACGTTTTCTACTTCTGTGAACTTGACAGGGAGATAACTGCCCAATGTTTTAATACACTGTTTAATTCCCATTAGCTACGGTCTGGTGGTAGGGCTTTGCCCTGGATCTTACTGCTCATGTGGCTGACCCCCCCCCCCTCACACACACACACACGCACACACATACACACAGTCACAAACACACATACACTGATCCCCACTGGCAGGCATGTCTCTTCCCACAAACCTTACAATTCCCTCTCCACTCTGTCAGCCTTGGTTGGAAAACGTACCTATGAGCACGTATGAAGACATCTTTCCTATGCTTCTGTAGTGAATTTGAAACTGGCAGCAATGGGTTATAGGATTTTCTCTCTCCATAGGATTTTCTATGATGATTCTGTGAGATAGGCGGTGTGGTTTAGGTCCTGAAACCACAGTCATGGTCTATTGTTAATTCCTGGCTGAGAAGAATGAAATATTTACACTGAGGCATGTCACCATTTCGAAACTAATCCCATCATAACCATGATTTAAAGATGGTTTATTGATGACTCAGAAACATACTGTAGTGCTTCTGTTCAGTTGTTGGCCTCAGTGAGATTCCCTGTACTCCAATGACGCACACATGCATTGAAAAGCACACTAAAACTCCCATGCACACACAAACGTTTGATGCTGCAATCCCATTTGCGATTGAGGCTTTCTACTGCTGTTTGAACCTTCACTGCTCTGTGAAAAAAAACTCAATAACAGGGTTTAAATAGATAATGAATGTTTAACTTCTATTGATAGCTTGATAAATGGAATACAGTGTGAAAACATGATTGAACTTGTCCAGACAGACATAAGAGGAGACATTCAACTGGGAAAGAGTAAAATAACTAACATGTCTTTAAACATCAACCAGCCAATCAGTCAGTCATCCAGTCAGCCAGCCAGCCAGCCAGCTAGCCAGCTTGATAGCTAGCCGTCTGACCAGCCTGCGTGCACTGACCACAACTTGCCTTTAAAGCCCATTTATTAACTCTTTTCTTTTTTTTAAAGGAGGAAGTTGGCAGGCACATGGTTACCCTAGCCGCTCCAATTACCCATAGTACAATAGGATTTTTTGACCCAGTTCAGTTGAGCTGTGGAGCACCTTTTCTACTTCCTGAATAGAGCAGCATTACCTCAGTGTTTGCCCTGAGTGCGGCAGAGAATGACAGTGTGTGTGTTTGTTGCTGTCAACCGGGCGCCCGACTGCCCCAGAGACCTGCTGACTCTGGTTCTCTCTAACTCTCATGCTCACTTTCTTATTCTCATTCTTTCTATGTCTTTCTGTCTTTTTCTCTCCCTCTCCCCTCTCTTTCTATCTCACTCTGTCTTTTTGATTGCTGTCTTACTCTCACTCTCTTGCTCTCGCTCTCTCTCTTACTCCCTCAAGCGTACTGTGCTACGTCATCTGAACAGCCGTGGCTGAGGGATGGTGGGCGAGACAGTTCTGTTGTGGACCAGAGGCAAGCCACTGCACCTGAAAAAGCTGCTCCACTCGTTACTCTAACAGACATACTGAAGGAAGGAAATACACCGGGTTTTAAAAACAGTGAAAAACTTATTTTTTGTATCACTCAGTCTCAACATTTCTCCACACAAGTCCTCCCCTTGGCTCAGTCACCGTCCCACGCTTTATTTATTTACTTTTATGCACTATTATACCCTGGAAGCAGCCGCGTTAATGTACTTTCAGATGATGTATTTTTTTCACCTCCTCTGTTAATGCAGAGAGGTCGGAGAAGACAAATGCTGTGGTGACAACAGAGTGAACAAGACTGGTGGAAATGTTTAAGGGAGGAGGGTAAATGTTTAAGGGAGGAGGGTGATGGAGAGACTGGTAAAGGAGTGAATGAGGAGGAGATCATGGTGAGTAAAAGATGGGATGTTAGCCTTAACCCAGGGTCCCCTCTGATGTCTAGCCCAGTCTAGCTCCTCCCTGGCCTGCCCTAAAGGGCACTGTGTTTTACTGCGGTGCCTGGAGAGCAGTCTCCCAGCTATGTCCTGCTCTGTGGACATGTATGCATTATATATATATATATATATATATATATATATATATATTATATATATATATATATATATCTATAGCATCTACATCTATACTTCCCTCGTCTATAAAGCAGGGGCTGGACGTTTATTTGCTTTTAACAAGAGTCCCTTTGACCTGCCGTGTTTGTATATACAGCGAGATAAGAGGATATAACATTTAAAAAAAGGCCATGAAAAGGCCATGATTCAGCGCTACAGACCGTTCCAGTGTCAGGCTTCAGTCGTTACATTATTGAGAGGAGAGGAGGGGAAGGAGACAGAAGGACTTAAGATAAAAGTGAGAGAGGAACGCGTGGGTGACAGTCTGCGAAACAGAGAGAATAAGAGGGGAAGAGAGAGAGACAGGAGGGAGAGATAAATAGAGGGGAGAAGAAAAGAAGAAGTTTCCCTCAGTGAGTCACTTCAGAACTAATTGAATAATGAGGGCCATGAGTTCCAGACTGGTCTCTGCTCTGCAACGACGTGCCAACATGCACCTCTCACCCACCGTCATAACCGCCTGTGCCACATGGCTGTGCCTACTGTTGGGTCCCACAGGCCCTGACCACACTGCCTGCCCAGGGAGGGCACTCCTGCCTGCCCAGGGACGGCACTCCTGCCTGCCCAGGGAGGGCACTCCTGCCTGGGGGACGTGACTGGGCAGAGGCCCCTCTCAGGCTAGCGGAGGAGGTGAATGTTAGTCTGTCACTGTCCATCATAATCTTTTCTGAATGGTACAAGTACAATTATGGAAATGATACGATTAAAGGTATGAGCTACTGTATGTAAGTGATTTACGTCAATGAGAGACTCTCTATGAAGATAGCTTAATGCTATCACTTTGGACATTCAGGACTCATTGACACTGCTTAAACTGACATGGGAATGTTGATATTCATCTGACGTGGGAATGTTAAGATTCAACTGACATTGGAATGCCTGTTTCCATGATGCGTGTTACCAGAGTAAGAGGACAAGCAGAAAGCAGCTCTGATCAGAAACCATCTTGAGGAGGACAGAGGGAGGGAACCTGGTCAGTCAGTGACCACAGCTTCTCCACCACTATCCTCTCTGTCTTCCCTCCTCTCTCTCTCTCTCTCTCTCTCTCTCTCTCTCTCTCTCTCTCTCTCTCTCTCTCTCTCTCTCTCTCTCTCTCTCTCTCTCTCTCTCTCTCTCTCTCTCTCTCTCTCTGTCTGTCTATTTCTCTCTCTCTCTCTCTCTCTGTCTGTCTCTCTGTCTCTCTGTCTCTGTCTGTCGTTCTGTCTCTCTGTCTCTCTCTCTCTCCCGCTCAAGCCAGATGGACAGAATAAATTACAGCACAGCGACATGGTAAACATCTCCTGTATAAATACAGAAGGAGAGGAAAAACACAAGGTTTCGAGACCAAGGAAGACATATTGGCTCTTCATATTGGTCTCTTCTGTATTTTTAGCCACGTCTCATCCACTGATCTCAGTCAATCTGTGGCTTCTCTCCTCAGATGACGTTGTGGAAAGATTGCCTGTGATGTATTTATAACTGTACATCGCTTGTGCGTAAAGCTCTTTGTAAAACATAGAAGGGAAGGGAATGCATATTCTAAGTAACACTATGGATGGAACGCTGCAAACTGGAAGGTAGCAGCTAGAAAAAGGCTCAGCAGTGGGACGAGTCTTGCTGTGTTGCCGGTTGATCCCGGTGCAGACTGTTGGTCCACCCTACGGCAGAGAGAGAGAGGGTCTGTGAGGCCACGATCAAGTCCTGTCATTCCGGTTCTTTCCACTTGAGTGTGAGGGCCTGTTTGATGGTCAGTATCAAAGCCCCAGTTCTCCTAGGTGTGAAGTTCACTGACCTCTCCAGCATAAAGCAGGGGCCCTGTGCAGAGGCTTTCCTTCCTGGCCCCTCAGGACCCTATTGTTTGGGGGCAAAGCCTGGAAAGACTGCCTTGTCTCTGGGCTCCACAGCAACACAATGGGGGAAGACCAACTCCTGACCCTGACTCGACAAGGGCACTACACTCCATTAATGTGTTGTTGGTTTCCTGGCTTTTCACATTGTATTGACTCATTAAGCTTACACAGACATTGTTTGTGTGTGTGTGTCTGCATGGGTGTCCCTGTGTGTGTGTGTGTGTCTGCATGGGTGTCCCTGTGTGTGTGTGTGTGTGTGTGTGTGTGTGTGTGTGTGTGTGTGTGTGTGTGTGTGTGTGTGTGTGTGATTAATGTATGTAGATCAACAGACAAGAAAGAAAGATAAACAGCAGGGGCCCACTTATGAAGTGATCTGAAGTAGTGAGATCATTAGGTTCCAGATTTTAGTAGCCTCATCATCTCTCTCTCTCTCTCTCTCTCTCTCTCTCTCTCTCTCTCTCTCTCTCTCTCTCTCTCTCTCTCTCTCTCTCTCTCTCTCTCTCTCTCTCTCTCTCTCTCTCTCTCTCTCTCTCTCTCTCTCTCTCTCTCTCTCTCTCTCTCTCTCTCTCTCTCTCTCTCTCTCTCTCTCTCTCTCTCTCTCTCTCTCTCTCTCTCTCGGTTTATTGTTAGACTGAGGTTCACTCAGGACTGGCACAACGAACTAGGAAGATCATGACAGACTGCATCGACATGCAACAAGTTATATCAATCAATACTGATTTAATCAGTGGAGGGGGGGGGGAGCAGAGGGGTATAACCTATTCTCCTGTGTTCATCATGGCATGTGTCTCAGGGCTTCAATGTGTGACAGAAATAAACAGTGTTCTCCACTTGCACCGTGACACCCCTATCAAACAAGGAGTCTACTGGCAGAGCTGGCATGGAAATTCTAAGTCATTGAAAACACCAACAGTACTAGGTTCCAGATCAGTGGTTCTTAACCCTGTTCTCAGGGAAGCCCTGTCCTGCATGTTATAGATGTTTCTTGGCTCCAACACACCTGATTCAAATGCATGCTCGTTACCAGGCTTCTACAGAGCTAGATAATGGCCTATTTATTTGAATCAGGTATGTTGCAGGACAGGGTTTCCCTGAGGACAGGATGAAGAACCACTGTTCTATATGGTGTCTTTCTGAGATCTAGACTGATGTAAATAGCACCTGTCAGTGAAGGAAAAAAGCAGCTTACAATACTGCACTGCTGACTGCCTCAGACAGGTATCCCATTAAAAAGGCAAGGGCAAGGGCAAGACAAAGACTGGACACAAAACAGGAACCTAAATACATAGGACCAAACAAGACACAGGTGGACACGATAACACTAACGAGAGCATAACACCACAGCAATCAACAAGACAGGTGAAGACAATGACACAGGGATGCAGGGCAAAACAACACAAAACAAGGGGGCAAGGCTGTGGCCATGACAGTCGTCAAATAATACTAATGTTGGGGACACACCACAAGATGAGAATCCCCATGTCACCATAGGAGACTATTGACAGAAAGTTAGTTAAGCGACACAGCAGTTAAATCAGCTTTTGCTGAAGAAGAGGTAACACAACTCTACAATAGCTGTTTGGGGGGTGACTAAACTTCCTGTAAAAATGCAACTATTCTTTTGCTACATTAAACCACAGAGCTTCAATCCAAACCCAGGGTAACATTTCCTCAGGGAGACTCTGTGTCACAACGTGCAGGTAAATAGATGAGACAGTGAAGCAGCATAGTAGCCTCTCTCTCTCTCTCTCTCTCTCTCTCTCTCTCTCTCTCTCTCTCTCTCTCTCTCTCTCTCTCTTCCCTCTCCCCCCCCCCGCCCACCCTCCTTTTGAAGTCTTGCATCTAAACACAGTGAAAAACCACAACAACAACAGCATCAACAACACCATCTATGACCTCATCAAGATCCTCCCTCTTGCATGAGTCATCCTCCTGGGTCTGACACTGGTTTCCCAGTGATCCGTCACAATGAGGACAATTGGTTCAGATCCCACCGACAGGACACTCTGACCCGCTGCCAAGTTGTCATCACGTGGGCTCCCTGGTCGCTCGTGGCTGAAGCCCTGGAAGTCCAAAGCAGGGCTCTTGTTTGCGATTTTCCGCCCTGATTGGTGAGAATGAGCGTCCACTTTGTTGAATTCTGTCAGCTGGCCTGGGAGCTCTCTCTCTCACTTGTTTTTCTCTCTCTCTCACTCCCTCTCTTTCCCCCTCTCTCTCTCTCTGTGTCTCTCTCTCTCTCTTTCAAACCCTCTTTCTCTCTTTTCCTCTCTCTCATTTGGGTGTCACTGAAGTTTTCTTAGGAGACAATTCATACTACACACTGAAATGTAGACAAGACATCACTTCCCTCTGAAGTCTTGTTTACAAGCTGAGGACACACACGTCCCAGTGGGATGATCAGATACAGTACCATCACACCTCTGACCAACCAGTCATCAGAAATATCTTGCTATCAGAGCCAAATAGATGGCTCCATTAGACCAAGAAGGTGTTCTGGGGGGCCAGTGGATGGTTGTAGTGACATACAACGACATGGTGATATTTATTGTCACCTTTGAACTGGTCTCGGGTGTGTTGTGATTGGTCGATGGCAGGTGTGTAGAAGAAGTGATGGGCCAACACTCGTTCAGTGTTTGGTTTTGAAGAGAAATGTGCATTGTGGTGTGTTCTACATCTCCTGAACCTCAGTTACATCAAACTCCACTACTCTAACCCTAACCAAGATGGAGGACTACTGGGACGACCACCTCCTCTGACCAAATTTGTCATGGTGCTTGAACAGGGAGTATTTACCAACCAGGAGGCTTGCCTTTCCATCCGAGTCCTTCCTGTCTACAAAACCAGAGACTGCAGCAAGCCTCATATCATTCATGTTTCACAACATGTCCAGTCTTGATGTGTATGAAGATAATCAACACATAAAGGCTTAGGGGAACACAGTTATTTTTTAAGAAAACCGTGAAGGTTTGAGTCTCACTGTAACCTAAGTATTTTTTGACTTGGTTAGCATGACAGATTATTTAATGTAAAACTAGAAACCAATTGTTTACCTATTTCTACCTGTGTATTGTTAATAGAATGTATTGTTTCTGGTTTATGGGAGAATACCATTGTGCTGCAATACCTTGACCTCAGGTTGCAAAGTAAATTGATTTTCAAAGTATAATAATCTTTTAATCCACAATGTCTTTGGCCTCTAATTACAATACACAACCTTCCAAAACTGGTATCAAATGGTATTAGAGTGGATTCTAATAAGTCAGGGTTGCTCTGCAGAATACAGACACTCTCTCATACACTGAAACACAAATAGCTGACATGCATATTGTGAAACAGACACCAAATAAATCTTTCTCTCTCTCTCACATACACACACTAATACACTGTTCAGTACTTTTATTTCCTCTTTGTTGTTTCTCAGGAGAGTAAGGTCCTCCCAGACACTGTACATACAGTATAATGGCTCCTATTGTTTGAAGTCAGCTCTGCATTTTGTGTATGTTTCCAAGTGCATGTCAGCTTTGCGTGTTTACACGTATGGGAGAGTTTCTAAATTCATGAAAAAGAAACATGAACTCCACAAACCATCCATTGAATGTGTGAATTTCGATGGCTGCCAGGACACTCTTTGATAAGACAATCCTGTGTTTTGGTATCAATATCTCCATGTTCCAACACAGCCCAAAATATACCCTCCAAGGTAAGACTACTCTGCAGGTCAAAGGTCAAGCATCTCTCTAGAAGTATCCACGTTCAACCCAATCATCCCAATGAATCCTCATAAAATGCCAGATGAATTTGAAGAGAGACGGTAATGAGAGATCAACTTTGACCAGACCGGAGTAGACGATCTTCACTTAATCATTTCCCAGAAGGTTCCTCCACAGACAGCCTCCTAAAGAGGCCTTGGTCCTCATAAATGACTTAGCATTCTCAGACAGGATCTGATAGCAGATCCACACATCACACATTAACTCTCACACACATCCACACAAGCAGGAGCATGAGAACAATTTGAGAGGGTTTGAAGATCAGTTGAAGATGGGAATGTCTGGCCTGCTGGGTTTGAAAATGCAGTGGAGAGGATGGATATCGAGAGAAAGTGAGGACATAAAGAGCGAGAGAGATATATTTCAAGACATATTAAAGGGCAGTAATCCACTGAGCCTGCTGTCAGTCAACAGATAACAACTGGAGAGATTCGGAATTGATTCCCTCTGACTCCGGGTGTGTGTGTGTGTGTGTGTTTCTGTGTGCATATGTGAGTGTCTGTGATGAGAGGACTTAGATTTCTGCCTCCATCTTCAGTTCCTGTGAAAGCATGACTACTTGCTAGCCAATGCCACCCTGTGGCAAAGACGAAGTACTGCAGTAACAACACAGATGCAACAGGGATTGTGATGAGGGAAGAGCTGCTCATTTGCATACCGTGTTTCACCTTTATCAGCTCAGAAGGAAGCATTCACTGATGCCCACCATGCCAGACCCTGTGGTTAGCTCAGACTAGCCAGTCAGCCAGACAGACACCCAGACAAGACAGGCAACCAGATAGGCAGGCAGACATAGAGACAGGCAGGCATAGAGACAGGCAGCCAGGCAGACATAGAGACAGGCAGGCATAGAGACAGGCAGGCAGGCAGGCATAGAGACAGGCAGGCATAGAGACAGGCAGGCATAGAGACAGGCAGGCATAGAGACAGGCAGGCAGGGAATCCCTCAGCCCCCTGCTGACCTCACAGTGCTCCTGCCACAGTAAATCAGACAGGGCAGCTTGACTGCTACACTCCCACTAGGAGGTTCAGAATGCTACTTCAAAGGCCTCCACATCTGCTACCATGGGAAGGTCGTGCTGGTCAAAGTGGTCGGTGTTTCCTCTCTCTCTCTCTCTCTCTCTCTCTCTCTCTCTCTCTCTCTCTCTCTCTCTCTCTCTCTCTCTCTCTCTCTCTCTCTCTCTCTCTCTCTCTCTCTCTCTCTCTCTCTCTCTCTCTCTCTCTCTCTCTCTCTCTCTCTCTCTCTCTCTCTCTCTCTCTCTCTCTCTCTCTCTCTCTCTCTCTCTCTCTCTCTCTCTCTCTCTCTCTCTCTCTCTCTCTCTCTCTCTCTCTCTCTCTCTCTCTCTCTCTCTCTCTCTCTCTCTCTCTCTCTCTCTCTCTCTGTGGACACAAAGGTATCTGATTCCTTGCTGTATGGTGGAACACAAACCCGAGCAGACTCCCAGGTGAACTGGGGCCACAGGCAGCAGCTGAGCGGCCGCTCCACTGCCAGCAACATCCCATCAGCCAGCACCTCAGCTCATCTGACCGAGCAGGGTCTGGGCTCCAGGCTCAAATCTAACAGCAGTTCTCGTGCTGTGGAATTGCACTGGGGAGCTCCGACCACAACAGTACCTTTAGGGTCGTCGGGAGTATTTCAGGAGAGGCTGTGTCAGCTGCGTTGGTGATGTTGGGCTCTGGCCACCACAGTCATGCTTTAGAGGTCCACGTTGTCCAACGTGTGTCCTTCCCACCCCGGTCCCACATCCTCCCAGCCTCAGCTCAGACACAGGAGGGTAGCACGTGTCCCTCCCTGGGCTCTGCTCTCTGTCTGGCCCAGCTCCGGCCCTGCCCTTCCCCTCCAGCTCCCCCTGCCGTGTCCCCTGGTGTGTGAACAGGGTTTCTCTCTGACAGGCCCAGGGGCCTTGGTGGGCCACTGCCTGAACCTCCTCCTTCGCTGCTGAAACCATCCCAAACTCCACAGGATGTTGAGGAGCTGCTTCCTTCCTCACCCTTCCTCTGCACATGTGCAGAAAGCATTACCCATATTTCCCTTCTCCCGGGCTCAGGAGGAGGGAGGATGGGGTTTTACCTCGGAAAGGTGGCTGGGGGCTGTCTGGGACGAGGCCAGAGAAGGAACGAAGGGAGAGTGAGAAGGAGAGTGAGAGAGAGCGATTAAGGGGGGGCGGACTTGTCAGGATTCAGCATGGTGGGAAGGGAGGGAGGGAGGGAGGGAGGGAGGGAGGGAGGGAGGGAGGGAGGGAGGGAGGGAGGGAGGGAGGGAGGGAGGGAGGGAGGGAGGGAGGGAGGGAGGGAGGGAGGGAGGGAGGGAGGGAGGGAGGGAGGGAGGGAGGGAGGGAGGGAGGGAGGGAGGGATCATGTTCTAGTATATTCATCTCCGTCCACCTAAATCTCTTAAATGTCTGGGAGTCTGGGGAGTGTGAATGAGAGTATGTGTTAACCTTGTCATTAATCTCGCACACTCCCTTCACAAACGCTGACCGTTCAGCACGCATGCACGCACACACACACACTCCCTTCTCTTCTAGACTCCTTCCTTGCTATTGCTGCCGGCAGTGTTCCTCTCTGCTGGTTCAGGGTGAGTCTGATTCAGAGAGACATCAGAGAAGACACCATGTCCCGTGAGTGACATGTCTGCCTGGAAAAAGAGCTCCCCTTCACAGGTTGCCAACCAGGAGGGCTGCTCAGGAACCAGGTTCCCGCAGCGCCAACCAGGAACAGCAAGGTAGCAGAGACGGTTCAGGCACAACGCCGGCTTCTGACAACATCAAGGCCCTTGAGAAGTCCAGCAAACAATGCAGTCATTGTACCCCCACATTTTCTCTGCGTGAGGTACGCCACTTTACAGCGCCTGTCAATGAGTGTGCTGGGAGAGGAAAGTGTTGATAGTCATTTGGATATTAGGATTAGGAGTGGTGAGTGAGGGCGTTACAAGCTCTGTGCACCTTGGGTTGGGCTCCGCCCTCTCTTGACAGGAGACACTGAGCTGAGTCGGGACTTGTTCAGCATCCCGCACGGGCGGAGAGTCACTTCTTTCCCAAACGTCAGGGATTGTTAACCCCCTGAAAGGGCCCTACTGTTGTGTTCCTCAGTGTTGCCACAGCCAGCGCAGGCTGTGCCCAGTGGGATGGGACTAATCACGGCTCATATGTGTAACAGAGGCCTAACGTTATCTTTCAGGGTGGGTGTTTTGGGAACTTGTTCAAATGGACTGAAATGGACTAGTCTATGCATCATCTCACCTCAAACGAAACGTTGCTGCTTGAGGACCAAGCTTTTGATCAGAAGACGTTCTCAGAAATTGTTTTCTTGTTACGCTCGCTGTGTTTGTTCATGAATCATGCTCCCTCGGTCCTGGAGGAGTTGGATTACACTGTCAGGTCAGGACAGCCAAAGAAGCAGAAGAGACAGGGAGACAAAAAGAAAGTGCTGGAAGGGGGGACAGAGAGAAAGAGGAGAGGGAGAGAGACCAGGAGAAAGAGAGAGAGAGAGAGAGAGAGACTGAGAGACCGAGAGACCAAAATAGAAAGAAAAGAGAGAAAAGGAGAAAAAGACAGTTAGAAAAAGAAAAAAATAGATAGTTTCATGGCCACATATCCCACATCCACAACACACTTGTCAGCACAACAATACATCTGGCAGAATTCCCTCAGGCTTTGAGCAGCTTCTGTCTCAGCCCCAGCCCCAGGCTTGGCCACGCCAAGAACAGCCTGCCGCCAGCTCTTTCACATCCAACATCCTGGATTATATCCTGGAAAAGCAGACGACAAATCAGTCCGGACAAGGAGGCAAACATTATAATTTTAATCTTAACGTCTCACTGGTAGTTTATCTTTATTGTTTGACGTGTGTGTCTGAAGAGAAGTAATTGGCTACTATGAATTGGAGTCATGTTTTGTGGAATGATGTTGCCACTCAATGGAAGGTTCTGGTATTGCTTCTTTTAATGGGTATGTTCTGGGACCATATCAAACAAAGAAAGCCTCACCCAAACCAACTAGCCTTAAGGCAGAAGCCCATCTTCTGTCCCCATAGAAGATGGGGGTGTCATCGTTCAAATTCTACAAAGCACCACCAGGTGGTAGCATTGAGCCAAACAGCAAAACCAGAGACATCTGGATTCATCCGTAGGAAAATAAGTAGTTCTTTACTTTCTTATTGTTAGAAAAACATCTTGATCATCGACTCAGACTTATTTGTGTTAGAATGTGAAATGTAAAAATAGGTTAGCTTTACCATCATGCTTTTATCTCCATAACGCCCACCTTCTTTTACCACACAAACGCCCACATCCCCCCACTGGTCTAATAACAAAACCAAACAGCTCTAGCTGTCATTCTAGACTGTAATGACACTCTTAACAAGATGACAATGGAGCAGCTCAACAACTTCACTTCCCCCTTCAAGCCTTCCACCCCCACCACCTCCAGGAAGCCCTCAGACATGGCGGCGGCCGCTCCCTTGTCCCTGTGCTCTCTGCTGGGCATCCCTGAGAACACGGCCGTGCTCCTGGGCTCCCCAGCCAACTGGAGAAGCACGACTTCACCAGAGGCTGATACTGAACCGTGGCCGGCACGGCTGGCACCTGGGCAGCTGACTCTGCCCACAGGTGGGGGAGAGGGGGGAGAGGGGTCTGCTGGCTGGGGTCTGGGCGCTGGCAGCAGTCATGACCGCCCCCTCTCTCTCTCTCCGCCTGGGATGCTTTCAAGAGAGACGGGGCCCACCGCTGCAGAAGACAAGCGGAGATAGACCGCAACGGTTGCTGGTGACCATTTTGTACGAGATATCGGTGCTCTTCTTGGTGTCTCTCTAAGTCATCGCCACCTCCTACTCCTGCCTGAGGAGGAAGCTGAAGAGGAAGGTGAGGAGGAAGCTGAAGAGGAAGGTGAGGAGGAAGGTGAGGAGGAAGGTGAGGAGGAAGGTGAGGAGGAAGGTGAGGAGGAAGGCTCGGTTCTGCGGGACAGGATGACGAGGATTGTCAAAAGAATCGTCCTCGTCTTCATGTTGATCTGGGCTCCTGTGCACGTGGGTGAGTGTGCTGAAGGTGGGCATCACCCTTCTCAAGGACTCGAGCCCCAATCTGGCAGCTACCCTGGAGGGCATCAAGAACAGGGTGGAGCTCTTTACCTACAGTAACACGTTCATCAGCGCAGGTGCTGACCCCTTTCTGTATGCGTTGGCTTTCCAGAGTACCTGGCTCAACCTGGCTCCAGACAGAAGCCATCTGTGGAGCGTCCTGTGCCAGCCACCCCTGTGCCAGCCACCCCTGTGCTGGTCTCTGGAGTTAAGTCGAATGTCAGAAGCAGAAATATTGTTGGTGGCTCAAACACATCAGAGCAGTAAACCATGATAGTAAAAAAAGGTAACGGTTGTGTTACATAGGGTTCACCTACAAATGTACACAATTTCAATCGTTTGTTAAATAAACATTGCATTCAAGTTTGATGTTACAGACACCAACTTTGATGAGTTAATATTACTGTCATGTGTACATGGACATGGGGAGTCAGGTGGCTGAGCGGTTAGGGAATCGGGCTTGTTATCTGAAGGTTGCCAGTTTGATTCCCGGCCGTGCAAAATGACGTTGTGTCCTTGGGTATGCACTTCACCCTACTTGCCTCGGAGAAATGTCCCTGTACTCACTGTAAGTCGCTCTGGATAAGAGTGTCTACTAAATGTGAATGTAATGTAGTCTACACAGCATTGAACTCCTGAGCAAGAGTTGTGGCTGTGGCGACGTTGAGTTGGTAGGCAGGGTAACAATCAACACTGACGTGTTTTAGGTTCATAGGAAACAAGAACAATGATTATCAGCAAAGGCAATGAGGAAAGAAATATTTAGTGAATCAAAAAGGGTGCGAGACATTATCAGTTGTTTGGAAGCATGTGCTGAGGAATCAATGTTTGGACTTGACAATGGACAACTTGGATTTAATTCCAGAACTAAAACAATGACCTATTGGTCTAATGGTTACTCATGGCTCTTTTAAACACCAAATGAATCCACTGCTCTTTAACCCAGTGGCCCAGATCCAGCTGACGGTCCAGAGCACCCAGGTTGTCTGTAAACACAACAGTCCAGTTGGGACTTTAAGCATATTGGCCATTAAACAAGTCTTTATGACCGCCTACAAAAAAGACACACTCTGGCTTGAATGCACTGTTAAGTTTTATGTGTGTTCTTTAAGAGAAAACATTACAGGTTTTACAGAGAAGCAGGGGTGGAGAAGGTTGGGGGGAGGGGGGGGGGGGCAGTCAGATTTGATTTATACTTTGGACAGTGCATTCCAGAGGACGCTGGCTTTGCTGTCTGGTCAGTGCATCAAATAAAACAAGATCCCAGCCTCTCCGGTGAAGCAGTAAGCTACATCCTTCACAGACTCTTTCTCTCTTCCCTAAAGGATGTGTGTGTGTGTGTGTGTGTGTGTGTGTGTGTGTGTGTGTGTGTGTGTGTGTGTGTGTAGACATATCAATATACATCTATAAGTAATGTATAGACATATATTCACCCTGAGGGTCGACACACACACGCACACCTTAAAAAGTGTAGCGAAGAAACTACCAATACTACTGCTGGTCTTGACGTCTCCTGCATATTCTGAACATGATACAATGATTAGATCATCATAAGTCATTCAACAGTTTTCATCTCTCGACTTTATTTCTGTTGAAGTGCTGAGTTTACAAAATAGAACGCCTTGCTAAATGAAACATAGTGTACACTGTCGAGGCAGCCATCACAGTAAGAGTAATGAGGGCCAGGCACGCTCAGATAAACCGCCAACAAACACATCAGCAACACCAAGTCATCTGGTAATGCTACCATAAGCGTTCTGAAGTTTCAATGCAAGTCCTATATTATTACATTAGGAAGTTGGATGCTAATGTATGCAAGCTTACGGGAAGTAAAGTTATGAACGTACACTCACAGCAACATAAGGTAAGAGGAATAATAGGATGGACTCGGAACTCCATGTTTGAACTTTCCACAGTTACACATAGGTGTGATGCAAGTCTGCTCACTTACTGCATGATTCTGAAAACGTGTCTGAGGAAATTGTAGATAACACTTTTATGCCTAACACCTCTTATTTTTTTCATAAAACACTTTTGACACAAACAAAAAGGTTCTAACAATGCCCACAAAACCAATCTTTGCTAGCTGTTATTGTCATGCTGTATAATCTCCATGCAAGGACCCTGGGCCCAGTTCAAAGGACACATTAGCACTAAGGATTACATGTACAACAGTACAGGGGCTACTGCTGATTGTACTCTTCGTCAAAGCTAACTAGACTAGTTCGACTAGTTCAAGACAAGGCATTATTTCCCAGGTCAAGTTGCCACAGATCTATGATCAGCTGGTTCCCTAAAATCATTGTTGGACAATGGATGATTGACTACTTTGGGTCGAGTAGGTGGTAAGAGATTTGTGCTCAGAGGTTGTCCAGATATTGTCCTGGGGTCATTCTATGGTCGCAAGGTGGTTGTTCTGGAGTCACTGTCCTGGGTGGGGTTTAGCTGACGGAGCAGGGGGTCACTGTCCTGGGTGGGGTTTAACTGACAGAGCAGGGGTCACTGCCCTGGGTGGGGTTTATCTGACGGAGCGCGGGTCACTATCCTGGGTGGGGTTTAGCTGACGGAGCACGGGTCACTATCCTGGGTGGGGTTTAGCTGACGGAGCAGGGGTCATCCTTGCTGGGCTTGACGTCTCCCTGCAGCAGCTGGATCATGACAGCCTTGGTCAGGTAGCTGGATGTGCCGCGCTTCCCCACCGCTGGAGTCTTGTAGAAGGCCTCCATGTCCGCCTGCACACAGCAACATGTCAGCAACACTGACCACACTTGAAAGGGGATCCTGGTTTCCCAGACAACACATTGAGACGGAATGGGAGAAGGAACATGTTGTGAAGATCAGCTCGTCATTTCACCTTAAGGCATGGAAATACTGATGGAAATCCAGATTGATGGAAATTATAAGCTTCCATCTAAAAATGCTCTTTGAAAATTAGCTATAGACAGAAATATGAGCTTCACATGTTGCCTCAACATGTATGTATTAAGTATTATTTTTGTAAGTAATATAATGAATGTCAAAACCTGCAAATAGAGAAGGTTCTATCGGTCAGTTCTAACGATTGATGTGAAGCTCAGTATATCTGAAGGAGACCGACAAACAGACAGACATCTTCCTGTTTCACCGCGGACCAGATAAGATCACCTGTATCTCCTTCGCATCCAGGCGGTTGCTGTCCTTCTGAAAATCGCTGAAGGCATCCTTCACCAGGGAGTCCAGGACCACCTCCTCCTGGAACTCCAGCTCGGGGTTCCTCTCCAGCACGATGGACACCACCATGAGAAGCTGTCCCAGAGGAGACACGGTGACACACGCTCGTCACAGAGCAGACTACGTTTTCTCCATGTCCCTCACACGCAAACACGCAGATGCCAGTGAAGGTGTCCCCTGGGTGTCCCCCTACCTCGACGATGATCTGCCTGTACTCGGGCAGCACGATGTTCTTCAGCGTGTCCTCCACCAGGAGAGAGAAGTTCATCTCATACATGGTCATGTCAGACAGGGTGGGCTGCTGCAGAACACAAACACCAAAGCAGACGGCAGGAACTAAATAAGGCTTGTCGATACACTTCCCAGAGACACGCCGTGATTTACAGAACAGTACGTATTTCACATCTTGGATATGAGAACACTCAATAACTCAACATCCATCCCCCGCCCGTGTCAAACCCCCCTGAGAGGTTGAACGAGCTCAGACCAGTTCCGAGGGGGTCGGCACAGCTGGAGGTTGGGATGGCTGAGTGGGGGTCCAGGTGGCGGGGTCAGCTGACCTGAGGCAGGTGAAGGCCGGCCACCAGGATGCCGTTGGGAGTCCTCTCCAGGATCTGCCACACGCGGTCGTAGAAGCCCAGGGGGGTCCTGTTCAGAGAGCCGTCGATCTGACGTCTGTGCAGCCAGCACCTGACTCACACACCAGGGGGACGCCACGGAGGTGAGGAACACACACTGCCACAACGCACCACACCGTGCCAGCGAGAGCGTGTGTGTGACCGTTTGTGTGTGATTGAGTAGGTGTGTGTGAGGATGTGGGTATGAGTGATTGCGTATGTGTATGCATGTGAGAATGCTTGTGTGTATGACTGGGTATGTGTATGAATCTGTGTGTGTGTGTATGATTGGGTATGTGTATGAATCTGTGTGTGTGTGTGTGTGTGTGTATGACTGGGTATGTGTATGAATCTCTGTGTGTGTATGACTGGGTATGTGTATGAATCTGTGTGTGTGTGTGTGTGTGTGTGTAAGACTGGGTATGTGTATAAATCTGTGTGTGTGTGTGTACCTTCTTGTGTGTTGCGGCTGCAGGACATCCAGCAGCAGTTGTTTGATGTCGCTGGGGGACATCTGGTAGATGTCCTGGGGGGCATGTCCCCTGCTCGGATCTCCAGCTCGTGCTTCATGGCTTGGACGATCCAACTGACGCCAGGAACACACACAGTTGTAATCATGAGGGGTTCATTGAGCAAACCCTTTTGAATCCGAAATGAAACGTACAGAGCCGGAATTGAACCTGCAACCTCTGTTGATATATTTCAATACCACACTGAGGACCACTTGCTCCACCCTGTACCATCAAAAACACAACTCACCCCTCCTTCTATCCCCCCCCCCCCACCACCCTCCCAAGGACTCCCTGCTCCCTCCACCCGTGTTCCCAGGGAGTCCCCATCACCCCCCACTCCCGGCCCTGCATACCCGATGCGGATCTTGAGCATGCCGCTGAAGAGCTCGGGGTTGTTGGAGATGATCCAGCCGATGTGGATGACCAGCTCCTGCTGCAGCACGGCCTCCCGCTCCCCCCCGGAGGGCAGCACCTGCTGTAGATGATGCCCTTGATCACTCCCGGGGACAGGGGGTTGGAGATCACCTCCTCCTCGTGGCCAAACAGACCCAGCGTCACCTGGCGCACACGCGTGCGCACGCACACACACACACACACACGCACACACACACACACACGAGAAAAAAGACCCACCCCCCATGTGCCATCAGATTTAGCTCAGTGCTCTGTGTGTGTGTGTTTGTGGGTTTTTTACTTGAATTGTTGAGGGAAGTGACTAGCATCTGATCATGAGTGTACTTGTAAGTCTCTAACCCAACACAAACATGAAACTACTTTTACAACTCCTTCATGTAATAAATACTTTTATATGATCTAAATAAAATGTTGGTGCTTTTATTTTCCCCAAACACAAGATACTCAGGCCTTCTACACTATACTGTAAATAGTTCCCCCTCTCTATATCTGCAGATGAACGAGTTGGGCAGTAGAAAATGTAGTTCACCGATAAGAATAGGAGGACTGCATATATTAACAACAGTGCTACATTTCCTGAGAAAGATACTGTCATGCTAATAATTCAAACTAAACAAAATCTAAGTTAGATCTTCTACCCATATTCCTATTGTATGCACTAGGACACCGTACTTCTTAAAAAATATATATATAAAAAAAAAAACTACATTTTTTCATCTTGTCTGAGTCAGAGGTCCCTCCAGAATGCAATATATATGCAGATTCACACATAGAGCCACTCCAGAGGAATGAATAGCCTCAAACTTGCCAGAAGGGAGAGATGTGGATATGTGTTTTTATATTTCCTCTTCTTCTTTCACTGCCCCTTTCTTCTTTTCAAAGTCCTTCTCTTAAGGGAAAACCCCTCTCTTTATGAAACTCTGACGACATATACAAAACCTATTTCCACTTAAGCATAGCTTAGGTAATGTGAGCATGAATACATGTGTAGGTGTGTACAGTGGTCAGTGTGTTGGAGGGTCAGTCCACACCACAACAACTGGCACAAGGAGTCAGAGGATGGAGGTTACCATGGCAATGCATTTAGAAGCCTTGCTACAGAAATGGCTAGCCACACACACAGGGATGTTAGCATGACACAAGTCATACACAACACACCTGACAAAGCTGCACTCACAGGACTAACAAAAGAGCTCATTTAACGTTTTTCAAGTTCTAAATTCCTCCAAATATTTCCACCTGATTCATTGATAATCACTAAAATAAATCATTCGAATGCAGTTCGAAATGTGTCAGATACTGAATCAAGAAAACCAACATGGATGGTGGAAACTATGATTTAGGCCCCCAACTTGCGTGTTGACTTACCTGCTTGCCATGCACTAACACACTAGTTATGCTTGGGGCCAAGCTGTCCACTAGCTTTGTTAAGACACTGGCAGTGAGGCGCACAACAGACCTGGTGGACAAAAACACACATAGATCTTTAATTAAGTCACAGCTGTGAACTTCCTGTTATGGTGAGATGATTGCCTATGAGCCTTCATGGACTCAAGACCTTTAAAAGGAGCTCGTCCAGAGTAGACCATTAACCAACACGCTACTATTTCTGCTGCGGAACCCAGAGTGGCTTGCAGTGCTGACAGTGTGACTGGTGGAACTGAAAAGGGTTTATGACAGGGACAGTGCATGCCACTGTCATGTCCTTATACATTATTATACCCAGCAAAACTATGAGTACTGTGAGTGCAGTGTTAATGAGTGTTTACGAGGGACTGCACTGAAGGTGCCATAAAAACGGGCAGACTGATAAAACCTGCAGATGCTGCCTCTCTGTGGAATCTAAACACGGTATTAGCATTCAAGAGGGCCAGCCAGCCTATCAGGAATAAAGCCCACGTAAACATTCTGTCTTTAAGAATTCGGCTCTCGCTCCACACATTGTTTCCAGACTTGGGCAATTCATTATAAGTATTAGGTGTCTGTTTGGTTGGATTAGGGGGAGAGGGAATTGGAAAGGGAATGGGAGGGTAAAGGGTTTGTGTGGTGGAGACTTTATTGAGCAGAAATATTTGAATGTTAATGATTCTGGGGTATAATATGATTTGGAGCAGGTGTACATGAACTATCTCTGCTTGTTGGGATCCTTTGAGTTCTGGAATCCTGTCACCAACTTGGCGGCACAACCTAAACATAACACATGGACTAGGTCACCATGGAAATAATCGTAACCTATATCATGACGCAGACTGGCCTAAACTATATCATAAGTACTGTTTATACAACTGCTACTCACACGGCTCCAGTAAATAACCATAGTTATGAAAATCAGGAGAGGTATTTGTAATAGCTACAATTTTAATCTGACAACCTGCCAACAACAATGTTCTGTTAACCAACCACCATCACAACAGCAACCAACACCAAGGAGGACAAGGACAACAGGAAGTGAGGTCAAGGAGCGTGTGTGACTCAGAGCAGCCTTAGAGAACAGTCAACAGGGCTGTCAATGAAGCACCACTCAGGATTAAGGGAGAAAACGCTGGAAGACCAGGCTGTACATACAGTCCACCTCGCCAGCCTGGCTGCCCCGCGTGCCTGCCTGCCTGACTGGCTGACTATCTGGCCAGCTGCTCTCCTGACTGCCTGGCTACCTTACTGGTTGACAGGCTGGCTACTTTGCTGGCTGGCAGACTGGCAGCCAGGCTGACAGGCTGGCTAGCTCTACTCATGCAGAGGCCTGGGCCTTTTCAAGCCTGTTACCTGCTTGCCATGGACCAACGTAGTGGTGATATGGGGGGCAATAGAACTGGCAACCTTCTTGATGATGGCCGCAGTATAGCGCACTGCCATCCTATGAGACCAGCAGTGTGAGCGAGGATGCACGTTTCATGTCACAGTACAGTGTTAGCAGTGTGGGAGGTTGTGGTAAATGTGAGTACAGGACAAACAGGAGAGAACAGGTAGGAGACCGTTAGAATATAGGACTGTTAGACCACTGGGGATACAGAACTACTGTGAGTCTGGAGTGAGAGGAGGGCTTTGTGGAGTAAGAGGCATGCGGGTCGGTGAGGTGTCTGACCAAAGCTTTCTGCTTCCTGCTCTTCTGTAGATCCTCTCCAGCTCATCCCTCAGGTTCTCTGGAAACACACACAAACACAAATACATTAATCATTGGAATAAATCAATAATTCACTGATGTTTCTGAAGAGAATCATCTATGATGTGTGTGTGTGTGTATATGTGTGTATATGTGTGTGTGCGCATCAATGTTTGTCCATTTTATTTACCGTCCTTGGTAAAGAAGTCAGGCCCCTCCTTGCTCAGGAGAATACTGGCCAGCTGAGCCTGACTGGCAAGGCAATCACACTCCTGTAAGAGCACAGCAACGTGGTTACACACACACACACACACACACACACACACACATTTACATATGTACACACCCACACACACGCACACAACCCACACACACACCCGTCATTGGGCTGGACTCACGTAGAACTTCTTGAGGACCTCGGAGGTGGGCTTGTTCTGCCACTCGGGCACGTCTATCTCGGGCTGCTGCTCCAGGTCTGAGGCGTTGGGCGTGCTCATCTGACGCTTCACCTTGGAGTGCTTGGGCAGCTCCAGCTCCTCGAAGCTCTTGAACTCTGGGATCCTGAGAAGCAGAGAGAAGCAGAGCAGCTCCTTTAACCGGGTCCAGGATAGATCTCCAATGAGCGATCTGAAGAAGGCCTTGTGACAGGGACCCTTAGACACAGATGGAAATGGTCTGGGCTCTTGGTCTAGCTGGCCCTGGGGGGAGGCAGGTCTTACTCAGACTCGTTGACCCTCAGGAAGTCCAGCTGCTCCACCACGGCTCCTGATATCAGCGTCTGGTGGGACCGGGCGACAGGTCACACATTAACATTGGGTTCACTTAGCAGACCAAAGATGTCCAAACATACAGCAGAGGAGGTATCCCTTTCACCTAGGATCGTGCATCGTACAGTGCAGCAAAACTGACAACATATCTTTAGTCCAACATCAATCAATTTGTGGGTGCAGTTTTTCGCCAGACAGTGGACCAAGGAATACAGATTAGGATAGATGAAATAAATAAAAAAAATAAGTAAAAAAAAGACGCACGACACAAATAGAGACAGGAAACTGAAGAACCCGGTCCAGGTATGTAACACACAGCAGACCAGTGGAGCTGTATGACTGCTGGTGTCGTTTAGAAGACCTAGGGAGGCATTCTGGGTATCAAGGTGTTAAAAACAGGTGATGTGGTTTTCCCAGGAAAGCTCCCTGGGGGAGATGTAGTCAGAAGAATGTGCTGGGCAGGACACTTCACCAATATCAATGAGACCATGAAAGGGTTTCTCCTGCTTCCATACTGCTCGTGAGCTGAATACTGACAATTCAAATCTGGAAATGTCACTGCTTCACATTACCCTGCAGAGACCATCGGAAGATATATTCAAATGGAATAGTGTGCTAGTGTAAAGTGATGCTCCCAACCTGCAGTCTGTCCACGTGAACTTTGACCCCTCCGATGTTGCCCTTCTTGAAGGAGGCCAGCATGTCCAGCACTGGGTTGAAACGGCTCCCTCTAGTGGTGGGAGGCAGAGGGCATTTTTACTGACTGCAATCATTAATCCACACAATAAGGCCCCTTACAGGTATTGAACAGTTTAATATGTAATTCTATTGAATTCTCCGGTAAGTTGAAAGGTAAGTGATTGGAATGCATTTAAAACGTGTTCTTTAGGAACGGATCAATACTGGTGTGCTGAAGCTAACTGCAAGGACAGAGTGATATAAATGAGCCTTATTAAATTGGCATCAGCACACACAACACTTGCATTGATGAGCAATACACTCTACTACAACAAGAGAGAGAGAGATTAAGAAAGACAGAGAGTGACAGTGAGAGAGAGAGGCTTGCACGGTGCTGTCTGAACACAACCCTCTCCGTGATATCATGAGAGCTGCTGTAAAGAGTCTGACCTCACACAGGACACCTCAAGTGTATATTGTTTGTCACAGTGTGTTAAGTGTGTTAATGAGTGTGGGTCTGCGTGTTTGTGTGTGATAAAGAGTGTGTGTGTGTGTGTGTGTGCGCAAGAGATCTTGTGCTTGTAGGCGTGAGGGACAGCAGCAGACGTTACTTGATGTTGTCCTCTCGGATGAGAACCAGGAAGAGGGGACGTCCCTGCATCTTCCAGCACTGCTTGATGAACTGCAGGGCGTTCTACACTCCAGAGAGGCCAAAACACTCCGTTAGCAACGCTCCGTTGGCAACACTCCGTTGGCAACACTCCGTTAGCAACACTCCGTTAGCAACACTCCTGCTTGCGTGGCCTTTTCACCGTGAGGCCGTATAACGTAGACGTTACGCGATACGACATTTAGGCAGTTTGAAAGGAACAAACGGTATCAGGAGAGGGGGGGAGGAGGAGTGGACAAACAGAGCCGCAGCAGGATGTGAGGTCACCGGCTCACCTTGATGTCATCGATAAGCAGCATGACGTCCTGAGACAGGTAGAAGTCACTGAGATCAAAGACGATTGGGTAGCACACAACTGTCTTCCCTAGGATACGATAGATCTGCAGGTAGACACACACACACACACACAGAGAGCGTTACCTGAGCGGCAGAGCTGAGATGGATGGCCTTGAGGTAGCCACGTATACATTATCCTGGGCAGGACATAAAACATCCCATCGATCCTGAGAGGGCAGCAACGGGCATCTCACACACTCCTGAAGAGACACACACACACGACACTACTACACACTCTCTCCACCTCTCATCTTACACACAAGCACACACTCTGCTACTGCACTCAACCCCCCCCCCCCCCTCCCTCTCTCTCTCATCTCAAACAGAAACACACATTCGGTTACTACACTCAAACGCTCTCCATCTCTCCCTCTTCACTTACACAAACACACAGACACACACACACACACACACACACGGGATCATAATGCCCCCTGGCAGTTCACCTTATTCCATCAGGGCACATAAATCTCTCATCCCAATAGCGTTTCAGCATTGGGTTCGGACAAGTGATTGATTTATCTGCGGACGATGTGGCTTTTGTTTGAGAGCACGCTGGGCCTCGTCTCCCGTGTGGGGACGAGTCATCCTGAGGAGACCCACAAGGGAAGGAACGGCCCGTCGGGTCTTGGTCCGGCTCCGGGCCAGACTCCAGCAGTGCCCTTGAACAGCTGCCGCCCGCCTCTCACATTCCCAGAGTTGGGCCGGGAGATATGCTAATGAGCGGGTGGGCGCCGTTGTACGATTGGCCCACTTGACCCTGTAGGGGTGGAGAGAGGGGAGCCCTCACCTTGCAGGTCCCAATGCAGCCCACCGGTCTCTCCGGACGCCCACTCAAACCCAGCTTGTTGTTGATGGCCAGGAAACGGTAGGCCTGGGGGAGACACACACACGCACCAACATTCAAATATATATCAGGTTTGGGTTTTTTATGTTTATCCAAGCCGGATAAATAAACAAACATGTATGGAGTTTTTGTTTACATACACAATATCCTTCCGGGCTCTGGTTAACACACAGATACACACTCTCAAGACGGAATGTTAGAGCAGTTAGCGATCAGGTGGCATGGTATAGAGGAGTCCTGGTCCAGGCCGGGTGAGTTCTGTGTCGGGGCTGGAACACCCTGCACCTGCTGGAACACCCTGCACCTGCTGGAACACCCTGCACCTGCTGGAACACCCTGCACCTGCTCTCGCGGCTCCCTCTGGTGATCCACATCCACGGCACCACAGTCAGGGGATGCGCCAGTCATGAACCTGCTCTGTACCGCCATCTGAAAACACCCTGGAGCGTCATGCTTATTACACTGGCAAAATGTACTGGCTGTTGTGTGGGTAGCAACCCCCCCCCCCCCCACACACACACACACACACCCTCCCTCCCCCTCCTCTCTCCAGAGTAACTGTGGATGGACTCAGAGAGGTTTGAACTCAGTACACCTCCCTACTCTCACCAGCAAACACACCACCAGCCTGCGAGCCTCTCCAGCAGCAGCGAAGCTGTGGAAAACCACTCAGTGCAGTGCCCGCCTCAGTGTGTTTGTGTGTGCACACCCGTACCATTCCACCAATCTATCCAATCAGAAGTTCCGGATGAATAAAACAGCAGACAAGATGGTCTCTGCAGGGACTCTGCCTACTGGCTGCTCTGTCTCACCACCCCCCTGTCAGCCCCCCTGCCACCACTAGGTGGAGCTCTGCCACTCCAGAGAACTCCGTCTCCCCGTGGAAAGAAACATAATATATTGACATAAACAGAAAACTTCCAAATGATAGAGGATACACCAATTAAATGAATATTATGGTAATAGCTTAAAATACAGAGTTGACATAAAAGAGGGACATTAATTCTGAATTAAGTAGCGTAGCAAATCCTGGGGCCCCTGGCCAGTCTGTGTGTATGGTGAGAGCTGTTGGGTGGACCTCTGTGCCTACATCTCCGCACCACCAGAATACCAATGAAGAAGAACACAAGTGGCCGTCCTAAAAGGCTCCCATTCAGCCGATGCCAGCGTGTCCGCCGAGGGGACCGGCCCCAGGGACGCCTGCACCCCCCCACTTCCTGAATGAAACTGAGCTGAGCTGCCCGCCCCGTCCTCCTGGGCAGTCCAGTCACGGCCTGCGCTCAAACCGCCAGGACCGCTCTGAGTCCGGTTGGCTTGCGTGGCTCTGCGCCAAAGAAAGAGCGAGGAGACTGAGGAGAAGAGTGGGGCAGGAGGCCGAGAAGGAGGCGAAGATCCACAAGAATGGGATGGAAGGAGAAGGGAGGAGAGAGAGAAGAGGAAAAATGTGGAGGAGAAAGTGGAGGAGAGGGAAAGGATGAACATAAAGCGTAGGACAGAGAGAGAAACAAAGAGAGAGCTGGATCAAATGTAGGCGAGAGAGTGAGTGAATGCGTAGGAGAGAGAGTGAGGAGGAGGAGAGTCATCAGTTGTCATTGCCTGGTAGAGGCTAATGGAACCTATTTTTGTGTTGCGGTGCAGCGCCACCCGGGTGGAGTTAAATAACAGGTTGCTGGACGTAATTGCCACTCTCCTGTTGTTGAGTAGCTGCTGCAAACACAATCACGAGGAGGAGAGGGATGAGGCGAGAAAACAAACGCAGCCCATATCCAAACCCTCTCAACCATAAAAAGTGCACTCTTCTGCCTGTTTTGCTGTGTACAATCTCAGAGACACAGTCATCTCAACACACACACACACACACATAAATACATACCATCCACAGAATAGGACACAGACATACACTCAACCCATGTTCATGAGCGGTGTTTTCAGTGGAGATGGAGCTTCACGTGGTTCGACAGCGCGGAACAGAGCTAGCTCTCCTCTGAATCACCTCACATCTGAACAGAGCACCGGAACATGGAAACACTGCACGCTATACGTACTATGGATACCATGCAGTACACATCTACCGTTTGCCAGAGGAATTGATTTGTTTGGGCTCGCGGTCGATCGATCAATTGATCAGTTTGACGGGTCAGTTCATCAATCACATGGCACGAAGCACAAACTCACTCGGACTGACTGACTCCAGATGGATGTGGTCATGGATCTGGGATATCTTGCAGGGCTGACAGGTAGACCAGCAGAACAGGACACAGGTCATCAACCTGATTGCCCAGTGTTTTGGTGGGCTCCTCTGTCTGGTGTGCATGCAGGTCCTTGGTACAGGGTCTGCTTTCAACTGGAACATTCCTCATCTACTGCACGTGCTCTCTGGACCCAATGTAGGATGTTGTGGTGTGTTAACCAAGCTCAACAGCCAACACAAATCCCTAACCTAACTGATGTGTGTAAGCGTGTGTGTCAGGGTCCATCTCATAGCCTTACTGGTGTGTGTGTGTTAGGGTGTGGTTGTGTGTGTGTGTGTGTGTGTGTGTTAGGGTGTATGTTAGAGGGTGTGTGTGTTAGGGTGTGTGTGTGTGTGTTAGGGTGTGTGTGTGTGTTAGAGTATGTGTGTTAGAGTGTGTGTGTGTGTGTGTGTTAGGGTGTGTGTGTGTTAGAGTGTGTGTGTGTGTGTTAGGGTGTGTGTGTGTTAGAGTGTGATTGTTAGGGTGTGTGTGTGTGTGTGTGTGTGTGTGTTATGGTGTGTGTGTATGTGTGTGTTATGGTCCACTCCTCACCTTGACCAGCTCTTTCTGGGGCCAGATCTGAATTGGCTCCACCTGCTGAGGGGTCTGGGTCTGGATCCCATAGGTGTTGAGAAACACCTGCAGTCTGAGACACACACACACACAGAACATCCGTTACAGCCACACACAAACACAGCCATTCGAAAACATACATTTATCGAGGAGAGCATGTCATGGTTCTTAAGGAACCCCTGTATGACCTGTCTGTCTGGGAGGGTTCCTGCTGCCAGGTGAAGCAGAGGCTACAGTAGCAGTACAGCCATGGGTTAACGGCTAGGGATGACCTGCCATATGCACTGATCACACACGCAGGCTAACAATGTTCAGCAGGCCAGTTGACCTGCTTAACCTATCCACACACACATACACACAAGCATATTTCCAGTCATCTCTCTCCATTTTCCTCTGTCTACCCCCTTTTGCCCTCTCCCTCCCAAACACAGGCATGGTGTCAGGGGGAAATGAGGCCACTGAGTGATAATGTCTGTGCTCTGGCCCAACACTTAATGTGCACGCTGCAATTACACCACAGACAAGCACAGAAGAGAAGGATGAAAATAACTGGCTTCATTGCCTGCAACAGTGACACACACACCCGCATGTACTTATGTACAAACACACACATGCATCAGTTTTCTCGGAGAGACAAACAGCTGCCGGTAATCATTGAGCGTCTCATATTTCCGGGAACATACATACCTCTGACTCTCTGCAACCAGAGCCACGTGGATCACCACATCGTTCTCTATGGGACCCTGAAAGCCAGAGAGAAACAGACAGAGGGTGCGTGAAGGAGAGGAAACAACACTGGAAAATGCAGTCGACTGCTGAGAGAACTGAGAAAGAAGCAGGTGGAGATACATGATTGTTCATCCAGCTTCGTTGCTGCAATATCTCGCAGTTACAATGGTTCCACTTGTAAATGACAGCTTTGAATACGTGATGAAGGACAGGGATACAGGGATAGAAGGTAGAGTCAGTGCTGTGAGGGAGAAGGGACAGAAGGAGAGAGACACAGAGAGAGAAAGATGCAAGGGAGAGAGTGAGTCAAAGAGAGAGAAAATGAAAGAGAGACAAATAAACAGGGAGAGAGATGGAGAGAAAGTTAGAGAGAGAGAGAGAGAGAGAGAGAGAGAGACAGACACAGAGACAGAGAGACAGAGAGAGAGAGAGAGAGAGAGAGAGAGAGAGACAGACACAGAGACAGAGAGACAGAGAGAGAGAGAGAGAGAATTAAGAGGGGAGAATTGGAGAGGAACTATAGGCGTTACACAAAGAGTAATGAATGTATGAGTATGAAGTCAGCCTCACCCTAGCCTGTCATTACAGCAGAGGAGTGATGGAGTACAGGAGTGATGTTGGACTGCTTCTAACGGTCTGTACGGGGCAGCAGGAGCAGAACCCCTGCCTGCTCTAACAGCATCCAGCAAGCCTTCCCCATGCTCAGCACAACATATATAAGGAGCATGTGTGCGCGACAATGACACGCCCGCTATTAAAGCCATTATTCCCTTCTCATCAGGGAAAGCTCGGTGGTAAGAAAGGTCAACAGGTGAGCGCTTTCAGATGATCTTCTTTGAGTGTGCATCTGCGCTGATCTGATTAGCACCACCGGCGGGGTCCAGGGCGCACTCTCGGCTGGCATCTGGTTTGTTGGGGGCGGGGAGAGCGCCCCTGGGGGGGAACCGTCGAGAGATAAGTGATTTGTAAACAGAGCGAATCCCATCCTGGGAGTGTCTATGACAGAACTGCTGCACATGGACGGGGAGCAAGAACATCTCCCACACAGAGAGAGATAGAGGTAGAGAGAGCGAGCAGTTTGAGCGTGTAGTAGCAGAACTGACAAGAAGAAGATACATATTTATTATGGAGATGGGGGGGGGGGGCAAACAGAGTGGGGGTGCAAAAACAAGAGAGAGAAAAAGTAAGCGAGCGTGAGGGGGGGGGGGGTGGCGGCGGGGCATAAGGAGGGAGAGAGGCAGAGATGGGGGGAGCTGTTCATCAGAGGACGAGCTGTTTCTTTCCTATAGCTCCACAGGAAGCCAGACGGTGAAGGCAGAGCCGAGCGGGCCGGGAGCCATTTTGTTTTGAGAGAAAAGAGCGGATTTAATGCAGCACTCTCATTATCATCAATCAGACGAGATGAGGGAGGAAGAAGAGGGGAGAGGGAGAGGGGGACAAAGAGGCCAATGAAGAAAGAAAAAGAGAGGGAGGGTGAGAGGGCGAGACAGCCAGTAAGAGAGATATCTGAAGAGAGGAAGAGAAGAGAGAGAGAGAGAGAGAGAGAGAGAGAGAGAGAGAGAGAGAGAGAGAGAGAGAGAGAGAGAGAGAGAGAGAGAGAGAGAGAGAGAGAGAGAGAGAGAGAGGACTTCTGATTAATTATGAGCAGAAGCTTCCAAATCACTGCGCCGGAAATCAGCAATTAGCATACCGCTACAAAAATACAAAGGAGTCATTTAAAAAGGGAAAGGCATACATCTGGAGATGACTCCCATGTTTGATCTTCCTCTATCTAACACTCTCTATCTCTCTCATTCCCCAGCTCACCACTATTTTTCCCTCTCCCTATAGACAGAAGGACAGGTGCTTTTTTAATCAGTAGAATAAAAATGTCCTTATCCTTCTATGCAGAATGTATGGTGGAACCTTCTAGACTGGTCTTTGTAGATGTTACGGTGTTCTGCTGGCCCACCACCAGAGAGGATATATCATCCACTCCTCGACCCTGCCCCAGACCCCCTGCCTGATCTCTCACACACACACACACACACAGAGAGAGAGAGAGAGAGAACATCTATTCTACAGTATGTGCCTCGGCTACAGTCTCTCTATATTTCCTATCTGGCTAATGACAGTGTCTGTGCTTTGATAGTGTGTGTACAGACCTGAGGCTCTACTCTGTGAAGGAGGGCTGAAATATCAATATTGACTTCCTCCTCTGTTATGCTACAGAGGACGGAACAACATGTATAAATAGACAACAGCCCAAGCTGTCACACACTACCTCCCGAATGATAATACATTCTCTCGAGGCCTCCTCAAGTCAGACAGGAACGATGCATATAACGAATGAGTCTAAAGAGCAAAGGAAGGCGAAAAGGAGAAAGGAAGTAGATTGCATCACATATCTCTCATACTTAAGCGAGGTAGGATAAGCAATTTGCATCTCAGGCACGGCTTGCGTGCCTACTTGTAGAAATAGCTTAGCTAAATTTGACAAACTGGAAACCTATTTGCAAAACAAGCTTAGTCAGGGAGTCCCAGGCTACACGACGGAGAAATGAATTGCATCTCCGCTTCATTTGAGACTCTCTCAAATTAAATGCGGTGGAATGTGACACAGTATTGCAAATGAAAGAAACAGTATTCTCCCCCCATTTTCTCCCCTTCTCCTTCCCTCTCTCTCTCTCTGTCTCTTCTGTTTCCCTCATGTGTCTCTCTCTCTCTGTCTGTTCCTCAGTCTCATCACATCAACCCAAGCATCATCTGCATACAGATTGGGACATACCCTCCAAGCTGTAGAGAGAGCAGGAGACCTTAACCAGACAACAGGCCTAATGCTCCACCGACTAACGGCAGCAGACATATAGAAACCTGCAGGAAGAGTGAACACAGTGGAAGACAACATGACAACAGGGTTCAGAACATCCTGTACACTACAGCCCACTCAGGTGAAGGAATCGCCTCAACATTTCTGGCACAGCTGTGATGTTTAAAAGACAGACTTACAAAACATCAGCAACTTACCATCTTTAAGGTACAATAACTATTGTAGAGCGTATGGAAGCTTGTTTATAATTTTGTACAACCACACTTCCAGAACCATCCATTCAACAACCAATCATGGGGAACTGCAAACAATGAAACTGTCTGCAAATGTTCGGCTTGCGACAGGCCCCGCCTCACAATATTAATCGCTTGTCTTTAACGATGGGGGGGAATAAATAATAACGTGAAATGTTTATGTCTCCAAATAAAACACAAATGTCGGAGTGGTACCGCAGGTCCTTCCTTCCTGCTGCTGTGAGCCTATATAACCAGCACTGCTCTACACACACAAACACACAGGACTCAACCACTCTAAATAACTCATGACACTTAAAGTGCAAACTACTGTGCCATATTTATATTTGGTCTCCATATGCAACTGGTGTTATCTTTTTGTAGATTTTTTTTATAACATCTCATACTTACTTGAAAATTGTATTTCCCCATTGTGGGACGAATAAAGGTATACCTTATCTTATCTTATACGAAAAAACAACTGGTAGATCTAACTACATTCAGTACAACAGTAGCAGTACATTTAATGCAGTCACAAAGTAAGAATGCAAGAATAACACTCAATGTTTTTTTTCCTCTGACGCACAGCGATTCCTGAGGACATGAGTGTGTGTGTGTGTGTGTTTGTGTTAGCAGTGACCCAGTCCTGGTTCCTGCTGTGTGTCTGTCTTCTCCTGTCTGCTGACCTGGGATAACACACTCAAGGTTACACCCACCCACTGGGGGGCAGGACACAAGCCCACAGCTCACAGACACACACACACACACACAGACACACACGGACACACACTCTGTCCGTCTCTCTCTTTCTCCCCTCTACTAAATTATCGCCGCAAAAAAACCAAACAAAAACCAAACGTCAAGACAGAGTATGTCAAAGCAGAACACACATGGCCATCCTAGCACTCACACACACACACCACATTATGATACGAGATAGTCTAGATTGCGAAATGAGTTACACATCCTGGGAACACGTAACCGCTGACTTGGTTTGGTGGCCCTGCACCCCTCCAGACCCCAGACCCTCAGAGAGGCAGAGAAGATTGGCAGAGTGGTCATTGAGCGAGTGGAGTAAGGGCTCCCGAGGAGACTGTTGGGTGAAATTGGGATCCTGACTGAGAGGATACACTTCAGCCAGAAATCCTTCCAACACACACGTCTCTCACAATGAAAAAAGAAATCAATTGATATAGTACGCTGAGCCCTATGAAACCTGCAGCAGCCTCTGGATTGTCAAACCTGCTCTGTTTGATATAATTCCCATAGAGGTTGGGCAGGGGGAGACAGGAGGGGGGACTGGGGACTGGGAGAGATAAGCAGGGAGATTACGGAGAGCAGTGGAGCCAGCCAGCCCCCTCCCCCCCCCCCCCCCCCCCCCCCCCTCTTGCTCACCGTCTCTCTCTCCCTCCCTCTCGTGAGACACCGAGGCTGAGTCACGAAGCAGACCAGACCAGGCCAGGACAGACCAGACCACGGAAGACACACACACACACAATCTACGTGAATACATGACCACACATACACACAAAGGGCGCCCTCTGAACATAAACATGATGCTAGATCAGATTAAAACATTCAGGTGTTAACTACATAAACACTAATATATGCACACCAGTGCGCCCTTGTCACCAACAACACAGCATGGATCTCTGTGTGTGTGTGTGTATATGTTTCTATCTAGCAGGAGGTGAACCTAGCGAGCACCTGACTTTGGATACAGAATACCAATGACAACCAAGCCGGGCGATCAGCATACAGGTTCGTCTCTCTCTCTCTCTCTCTCTCTCTCTCTCTCTCTCTCTCTCTCTCTCTCTCGCTCTCTCGCTCTCTCGCTCTCTCGCTCTCTCGCTCTCTAGCTCTCTCTCTGAGACTGGAGGAGAGGCAGGGATGCGCACAAACACACATACGACACATACACACACAACCTTTCCCTCTCATCAGAGGTTGTTAATGTGGCTTTGGCTCAGGGGAGCAGTCTACGGAGATTGTTTTTGAAATGCATTTTTTAAGTGGCTAGATGGTCTATTCCTGTCGTGGGGGAGCGGGCGGGAGGGGCGGGGAGGGAAAGGAGAGAGAGAGGCGCCTGGCCCCTGGGGGGATCAGGTCACCGCTCGCCCGTTTCAGGGCTCTTCCTGTCAGGCTGGCCAGGGCCTCAGAGCCGGCCTGTCACCAGACCTGGCCAGACGATGATGATTATTTATCAGTGGATGCAGGACAGGCAATCTGAATAAAGCCTCCCATCTGTGAGGAAGACAGGGTGACTCAGGAAACAAACATGGCTTCCTCACTCCCTCCTCTCCAAACCTCTCTCCTCTCCCTTTTCACTTTATCTCTTCTAATTACCCTCCCTCCGGACTGTCTGTCGCTGCTACTGTGCTAGCCATTTGAAGTCCTCTCACCCAAAGACCTTATCGGGGCTGCTTGGATGATTGACAGCTCGTTGTAGGCGTTGCACTGGGAAGAGTTTACATTAACCTTGTTTTTTTGCATACTTACATACACTGCGCGCACGCACATACACACAAACCTGATTGTAAAGACTGTTGGCTTTCTGCTGCTAGATGGATGTCTATGCTGAGGAACTACAGTCTGACCATGGACATTTAGCCCCTGAATTAATGCGTGTGTGAGTGAGTGAGTGTAAGGACAGCTTGTATTGGTAGCCAATTTAGTCAAGTGTAGCAAGACATCTTGCGTGTATGCAACTGTAAATCGCTCTGGATAAGAGCGTCTGCTAAAAAATGACTAAATGTAACTGCATGCATAATGCATCCATGTGCATTGATGCTGTAACCATATGGCCACTGCCTCCTCCTGTGTGTCTTCAGTTGGGTTTGTGTATGAAGTGTGTTCTGAAGCTCCCCCGGGTGTGTTTGATATGACTCGCAATGCCAGCCCCCTGCTGTTCGGAGCCTAGCCAGCGCATCGCCTCTCATGTGGAACGAACCGACGTCGAGGAAGCATTCAATCCCCTCTCTGATAATGGCTGCCTAATAGATGGGTGCTGTAAGCCTGCCTGGTAAACACAGTCAGCTGGATCTAATGTCAAGTTAATGTATTTATCCACACACACATTCACACAGCGCATCAGTGCGTCAGTGGAGCGACGTTTTGAATGAGGAACACGTGAGCTTAGCGGTTGTTCCTGGAATGATGCACGACCCTGTGCAATACGATGATCGTATTCATTGACAGGGCAGGTTAACTCTTCCAGGAATACCATCAGCCCAGCATGGTGACATTCTTCACCACACAGAACAGTACCATGTATCAGTTGAATTGTATATTATTCAAAGTTTGTCCCCGGGCCACCACTGCACTTTGTCACATTGAACACACACCATAGAAAATGTAGGCCAAATCCTACCATTCCTGCTCAATTCTGCGGAATATTCTATATAATCTAATAATCTAAACAGAGCCTAAAGCCATTATTGGCTTTTTTACGAGCTCAGCGTTCTAACGCTGGAACGCACACACAGACTACAGTGCGCGGGACTAAAGCAGAGGGTCATCCCCGTAGTGTGGAGACGGGGGCTCCGTGTGTTGGGCTCTATGTGCCGGCGCTGGGAGCAGCCAGGAGGACACAGGGCAGAGCAGCCGCCTGCAGGAGGCTGCAGGGAGCAGCCAGGAGGACACAGGGCAGAGCAGCCGCCTGCAGGAGGCTGCAGGGAGCAGCCAGGAGGACACAGGGCAGAGCAGCCGCCTGCAGGAAGCTGCAGGGAGCAGCCAGGAGAGACGTGGGCAGGGCAGGCGTCAAGCCTTAATGCAATGTGAAGTCTAAACATGCCCCCCCCACACACACACAGACCTGCAGGAGCAGTGCTGACACACAGCCAGCCAGGCAGACAGACCCGAGGCTGCACAGACCATCCTGGTGACCCTCTGTTTCATACACGCCTCGCCCCCCCTCCTCATACACTCTCCATCCTCCCCTCCTTTCCCCTGTCCTCCCCTACACTCTCCCTCCTCCCCCTCCTCTCTCCCTCCTCCTGCCCCCCTCGTGTATGTTATGCAAGTCTCTTCCCATCTCTGCTGTGCTCCACAACTACCATCTCCTGGCACAGGGAGCAGAGGAAGAGAGAGTGAAAAATAGAAATATATATATATATTAAAAGAGAGAGAGAGAGAGAGAGAGAGAGAGAGAGAGAGAGAGAGAGAGAGAGAGAGAGAGAGAGAGAGAGAGAGAGAGAGAGAGAGAGAGAGAGAGAGAGAGAGAGAGAGAGAGAGAGAGAGAGAGAGAGAGAGAGAGAGAGAGAGAGAGAGAGAGAGAGAGAGAGAGAGAGAGAGAGAGACAGAGAGACAGAGAGACAGAGAGACAGAGAGACAGAGAGACAGAGAGAGACAGAGAGTAAGAGTAAGAGAGAGACATACAGACAGACAGACAGACAGACATGAGTAAGGTTCAACCAGTGAACAGAGCGGGATCATCATGAATAAAGCAGTGAGCCAGTGTTTTCACTTAGATGATTCACACAGGACAAGAGCAAAACCGAAGGTAAATTATGTACATTCATGATCTCTCTGTCTTTGCTTCACAATACACTACGCCTCTCTTCCTCTCTGCCACCCCCCTCATTCATTTTTTGTTTCATGACCCGAAGATTCTCAGTTGCAGGTAATAACAATGCATTGCCAAAAATCACTCTTATTCACGCGTGAATGGACCAAAGAGGGTCAGGTGGTGGTGGATGTGTCACCTGATTGGAGTATCTCATGCTGACATTGCGCTGGTCCTGGCGAGGGACGTAGCGGTGGATGGGGTCAATGTCCTTAGGGCTGATCAGCTCATCCACTGGACACACAGACACAGAGAGCTCAGGTCAGTTTACAAACACAGTCATGTGACAGACAAGACGGAGAGACAGACAGTAGGGTGGTAGACAGACAGACAGACAGACATACATACAGACAGTAGGGTGGTAGACAGACAGACAGACAGACAGACAGACAGACAGACAGTAGGGTGGTAGACAGACAGACAGACAGACAGACAGACAGTAGGGTAGTAGACAGACAGACAGACAGACAGACAGGCAGGCCTGCAGAGGAAGACAGACAGACAGAGAGTGGGTTGGCGTGGGGTACCCAGCAGTCTGGCGATGTTGTAGAGCGCCTGGCCCCACAGGAACAGCATCCCGTCACGGCCCGAGTTGCTAGGGAAACGCTTCTGGCTCCCGTGCTTCTTCTGCTCCGCCTCCACAAAGTCAGCGGGAACGTGGTAGTACTTAGGGATCACCGCATGGCCTGCCATCACACACACACAACACCAGGAATCATGTGGGGGGATCACAGTCGAGCCCTAGCTAGATAACGAGTGGACACGGCAAGTCCACACACACACCACCAACACACACACACAAAGAGAGACCACGCGGCCAACCAAGGAGCTGTGCCTTCTGTTCACTGAAAGTGAACCGTTACCCAGAGCTACCCACTGGCTTCAGACAACACAGGCTGAGCAGACCTGGAGAGGTTTACAAAGCAGCCTGGACGGCCGGGCCGCTCCACACAGCTCTGTCATGAGACAGCTATGCTGCTCAGGATGTACGGGCGTCAGTGGAGCTGCCACACAGTGTGGGGATTGCTATTCTAAGAGTAATGAGATAATAACAGTTGTCACCATTCACCTGAGAAACAAGCTGTAAAGGAGCCTGATGTGACACACTGAGTGCGTTTGAGGAGAACAGTAGGTAGTCATTAAGTGGTTTGTCAGTGTGACTGTGTGTCTTTGTGTGGGGGAACGTTTTTGTAGGCGTGTGGCGGTATAGTGCGTATTTTGTAATACACACATAATACATTGTGTGTGTGTGTGTTTGTATAATTAACATACATCAGATAAGGAGGAGAGGAACTAACCCTCATGACTCTGGAAGACGATTGGCTCCAGCAGATCTTGATACTCCTTCACCTGGGCTTTATTTCCTCTGAACACACCTAGAGATCAAACACACACACAAACATCAACAGCACACACACACACGTCAAAGGAAAGATTGAAACAGCTATCTAAAAAAAATTGAGAAAAGGAGGTCAAAGCGTTTTAATGATGTCATTTGCTGCATTATTGATGGGGGGACTCACCATCGATCATCATGTAGATGAAGAATATGGGAAACTCGCATTCAATCCCGTCAAAAAGCTGGAAGAGAAAACAAGATTCGATTTTCATAAAGTCATCTCTGCCGGAAAAAAAAAACTGCCTTGACAAGCCAATTATCTGCCTGCTTGCAAGTTGATCTAGCAGTTGATCTAGCTAATGTCTTCAGATCCCCAAATGTATTTTCCTTTGGTGTCAATGAGTAGGCATTCTGTTAATATTCACTGTACGATGTCCAGTCATGTGAGGAATCACATAGTCCATATGTTATGTATAATGGAATGTCTCATCACACTAATAACAAAGACAAATCCATTTTATGACTGTTAAGGCTGATATTCAATTCAAGGAGTTTAACTGATGTACAGAATTCATCCAACCGGAAACTCTATTATACACTGTAATATAACAAACACACACACACACACACACCTCTGGAGCCCTCCAATCAGAAACCATAAATCATCAGGGTTTGAAATGAGAAAAACAACCCACATGAGGAGATGTTTCGAAAGTGAAACATCTTCAATCCAATCATTCAATTGGGAATTGTTGTCATCTAGGGAGCTTGACAAATCCAGGTGAATATGCTAATGTCTGATCTCTAGGACTCTAAGTGTGAACACCATATACAGCCTGTTCAGGTGATGATCACATGAGTGGTCCTCACTCATCACGCACTTCATCAGGGACGTGGAACCTCCGTTAACTGTTTCTATAATGCGCGCATGCACGCACACACACACACACACACACAAACAAGGATGTGTCTTCATTAGAGGATGTTATATCTCAACGTGGATAGATGAACACTGACTGAAAGAACCAAGGGTTATTCTCCAATCTCAAATTGCTATACTGGAAGAATCACTAGCTCTGGTTTGTCCACCCACAACGACCCAATGTTACTCTCAGGTTAACCTGAGGCCAAGCTGTGTTAGTCTCTCTATAATAATGGCTCTCTCTAAACCCTCCTGAAAATGTAATTAAGATCTAGCTATCTCTGTCCCCCCATCTCTGCCGTCCATAATCTCCATGGCAATGAGAGATAAGAGAGAGATTACAGTTTAATGAAATAAAGGCAGTTAATTGGAATGGTCACACCATCTCTCCCTCAGCTGCAGTTAGGGGTTTATATGGCGGAAAGTCAGACCCCAAATCACAGCTTTCATATCATTCAGCAGTCAGCATCAGTATGTATCATAATTTTTATCTGTTCATATGTTTCACTGTACTTCATCAAGGTTTCATACAAGTGATTGCTTCACTATTAAACCCAGCGTACAGTAAATGCTGCTACTCATGTACTGTATGTCTGTTAACGCAGCATGGGCCTGTGTGTGTGTGTGTGTGTAGGACTAGCATTGTTTATGGAGTGTGAAAGTGCACAGGCTTATGGTCTGCCCCAGTAGAGATAAGGCCCAAAATGTTGTTCTTGAGAGGTGTTGAGGTGGAGAGAGAGAGACAGAGATAGAGAGGTAGAGAGAGAGAGAGAGATCCCAGGAGACCTATGCCTCAGCTGCCCCATAGATTGGTGAAACTGGTCATCATACGCCAGCTTGCTCTCTGTCTCTTTATTTATTTTTTCTCTTTCTCTCTCTGTCTTTAACAGGTATAGAAAATAGAAAAAAAAACTGTAAAGTACTATGTTCCTAAATGGTGTAAACCTGAAATCAATACTCTCTTGTGTGGAAGTGTGTCTATTGTAGCTTGGTGCAGCATGACGGAAGGAGAAGGAAGAGCGTTCCTGTCTGCTGGCATCTATACTGGCCTCACAGTGCCATACTTAAGGACTGGGGACAGCTAACTGGGCTGGAATTTGTGTGTAGAAGCCATGATAAATGAATTTTTACATGCAGTCTATTTTGACAAAAACACGTCAGAAAGGCAGGCTGGGGGATGTTACGCAACTGCATGTGTAATACTAAGTAATGTAACACGGCTTACTGAATGTCCAAAAACACCAGGAATTATTCATCATTTGAAGCTCCCACATCTTCATAGCTCTTACTAGAGGGGAGCCACATTTGAACTGCTGACGTAGGGCCTTACATGTTCGGATGACGAATGTTGAAGTGAGCGTCTCGGCTTATCTGTCTATGTTACCTGACGGTGCCCTCTGAAACCACCCTCTTCATCTCCCTGTCCTTCTCTCCATCCAGCACCACTGCATGCACCCTCCTTGCTCTCCAGCTCCACCTGTATGTCCATCCCTCATCTCGTCCTCTCTGCCCGTGTTATTCCCGTCACCCTGTCTTTCATTCCTTCCACAGTACAGCGCTCTACTTGCTCATCTGTCCCTCTCTCTATCCCCATCTCTTCTCCTCTCTTTCCCCCCTGCTCTCTCCATCCCCTCCCTCTGTCTCTCCCAGCTCATTCATTCTGGGGGGTCAATCTGAATGAGCAGACTAATGCTGTGGTTTGCCCTGTGTTAAGTAGCTGTGCCCTGCTTCGCAGTCGCTCTCTGAACGCTTCTCTCTGAGAGTTAATAAGCCTTCGGAGGGGAGGAGATGAAGGGTGGGGGAGGAGGCACCTTTTAATGTCACACCCCTCTTGATGCAAGGAGGGGGGATTAGGAGGACGGAGGGCAATAGTTGAGGCAGAGGAACGAGGACGCGTGTCAAACTCATCCTACCCATAATCCACCTAGGCTGCCATTTCGGAACCATGGACCAATCACATCCCTTGTCTTGTCTCTAAATGCACCCAACACAGATGAGGTGAGGGAGTCTGGGGGCTACATGCCAGGTCCCTGCCTGGCCCTGGAAGTCATAACAGACGTGTTCAGACGGATCAGACAGATTCTCCAATGAACAGGGACTACCTATTCGCCTTGGCTCAACCAGGGTTCAAGTACCAGGTGCTTAGATGCCGTCTAATGCCCAAGCTAAGCTACTGTACCATGCCATTCAAGTGACTGGCGGGCCCATACCAGTCAGACCAGTAAAGGAGGGGTGGACAGACACCAGGACAGGGCCGGTCTGGGAGGGGAGACGTCCTACCTTCATCTCAGCCGGTTTGTAGTACCTCCGGTTCTTGTCCTCGTTGGAGGTGCGGTAGCCGTCGCGCAGGAAGCGCTTGAAGCCGTACTTGCCCCGCAGCTTGCGGACCACCTTGTCCAGCGTCTGGCTGTAGAGGGCGTCGTCGTCCACGGCGAAGGCCGGGTAGCTGATGCAGGGCAGGAGGGCTGCGTCTGTGTTCTGGCAGGGGTCAAGGGAGGGATGGGGAGAGGCCGTTGGCTGCGACGCTGCACACATACGGCACATACGACATTGTGCCTCTGTCGGTTTGACATGGTGTTACAGAGGGGGACGTAGGAATTCTATGAACTTCCGGAAAGAGTGGGCACAGGAGAGGCGAAGGGAGCGAGGCAGGGGCAGTAGAGTTGATGACGTGATTAAGAGAACCACTCACAGCTCTAATGGACACTTCGCTTTTCATTCAAATGGCTGACAGTCAATAACATATTCGACTACTGAGACTTCTACATCGTTGACAGGTGCCATGCCCCCCCTCACCACCTCTTCCAACTTCCCCCCATTCCCACCTCTCACTACCATTACAGTCTAGTGGTCTGAACGACACTTACACTAAATGACTCAACTCAAAACTCGTTTGACAGCAGCTATTTTTAGCTCAAGCAGCTATTTATGTTTTGCAACACTCACTCAAAACCGTGTGTGTTGGACAGAAGGTTGGGCAGGTGTGTGTGTGTGTAGACTCACGTGGGACCTGGACTCTCGTGGGAGGAGGGAACACAGGGTCTGTCTGTTCCTGTTGTGGGCATCCAGGTCCACAAAGATAACAGACCAGGAACAGCCCTGTAGGAGACACACAGCCTTAGAACCTTCTGGATGGACTTCTGATGGTGGCGTAAAAGCCTGGTCTGTCTGGGTGTGTCCGTAAGTCAGTGTCTGTGTGTCAGTGTCTGTGTGTCAGTGTGTCAGTGTCTGTGTGTCAGTGTCTGTGTGTCAGTGTCTGTGTGTCAGTGTCTGTGTGTCAGGGTCTGTGTGTCAGTGTCTGTGTGTCAGTGTGTCAGTGTGTCAGTGTGTCAGTGTGTCAGTGTGTCAGTGTGTCAGTGTCTGTGTGTCAGTGTCTGTGTGTCAGTGTCTGTGTGTCAGTGTCTGTGTGTCAGTGTCTGTGTGTCAGTGTCTGTGTGTCAGTGTCTGTGTGTCAGGGTCTGTGTGTCAGGGTCTGTGTGTCAGTGTCTGTGTGTCAGTGTCTGTGTGTCAGTGTCTGTGTGTCAGTGTCTGTGTGTCAGTGTCTGTATGTGTGTGTGTTTGTATTGCTGCTGAGCCTCATGACTCGTGCCAGGCCCAGGCTGGCATTGTTGAAAGCTCCTGGCAGCGCCCAGTGTGGCATGATCCTGGCCTGTCACACGCCAGCTGTCTGTGCCATCTCCACAACCTGCCACTTCAGCAGGTTTGCAAAATGCAAAAGACCCATGACGTCCCCAAACGGATATAGGACACACATACACACACTCACGCACGCACGCACACAATCAAACACACACTTATCCGCACTTACCATACCACGTACACGGAACAACAACCATCCATCTCTATCATCCTCTGATCCTTTGATCATGTTTAAATAGTCGGACCACTCTGAAAAACAGAGATGTGCGCTCTCTGAAAGCCTGCACCCTCACACCTCCACAGATCAAACTGCTTCCACAGAACTGTAAATACAGAGAGACCCCGCCAGCTCTTACACAACCCAAACATCAGGCCACATCCAGGCTGCTGTTCTAGGTAGCAGCCTGAAAAGCACTGCTGGTGGGTTTCTGAGCACAGTGTGGGAGGACTTCAGCCATGAAGAGTCATCCAATCACAACGACACAGGCTATTATCGGTTAGCTTGTCTCTCTATCCATCCACAACGCACTCACCATTCTCTCTCTCACGTACTGTCTCTCTCTTTCTCACACACACACACACACACACACACACACACACACACACACACACACACACACACACACACACACTCTCTGTCACACATGCGCCCCATCCAATTTATCTCTCGCTCTCACTCCTACACACATGCAAACACACAACTCACACACCAACACACTTCCCTCACACACACACCAGCCCCCTCTTAAACACAAACACCTAACACACATGCCCCCCAGCTAATGTTTTCTCTCTTTGCTTCTCTCCAACACACACACACACACACACCTGCCCACTGCCCCCTCACAGAAGATATCAGTTTTCCCAAAGTCATTTGGGGAAACTGATGAGACTGGTACCGTTAGATTAACAGACCTCCGGCTTCAATCTGTCAACAAGACTAACAGGAAGGCTGATTTGAACTCTGACACCCTAAGCTCTTTCTAATGCAGGTGCCATGTATTATGGATGAATAGACCAGGTCCACATCTCAACGAGGCCTACCGACAGCTTTCAGCCTTTGGAGGGTGGATCAACAGTCCTCCCTGTGTGTTTCTGCCTACTGCAGTGGCTTGTGGGATGGGAGTGATTGTGACAGCAGGGCGGCCCTCGCAGGGACCTGTGAGCTCATCTGACAACCAGGCTGGATACGGCAACTACTCCCAACTTGGAGGATCTTCGAGAACAGACTCAGCCATGAGTCAGAGGAGCCACGCTCACGCAGTGCTGACAGGGGGGTTAAATCAAGTGCAAGGGTATAGATAGAGGCCTGTCTTGGGAGGCAAAGTCTGAGGGGAAATCAGGGCTGATACAGATCATTAATAACCTGGGTGACGGTTCACAGCTCTCCCATTTCCACTGAGAGACACAGGGCAGCCCCAGACACACACACGCTAATGTGAGACACCTAAAAACACATCAGCAACAAAACTACCCCACAACAAGCAAGCTCCTCATATACTGAAAGCAACACGCCACCACATCCGCAGCCAGGGATGTTCAACTCTTATTTGGGGAGAAACCTTCTCCAGGAGAATATACAGTAGCCAGTATTCACTGCCAGCAGAATTCTCCACGACTCATAATAAAAGCATGGATACCCATACCTACACAGATGGCAGACCGGTCGAGGGTTTTATCTTGTGTGGTGGTATCGTTTTTGGAAAAGTATCTTGTCATGCAGATGAACGGAGAGAGACCATCGTGTTGGCGGGAGAATAAAACAGCTAAGTGGAAGTCTTCACTTTTCCAATCCATTAGCAGGCGTAATAAATGTTCCCTCCTGGCTTTTCATCCCCCGGCAACCAAACGAAAACAAATGAATCCTGCTAATGGTGGATTCCAGATTGAAGCAAGAAATCTGTGAAATGGGATCTCCAGAAAACTAGCAGGGAGGCTAATGCATAGTCACAGCCTCAGAAAACGACCCAACCAAACTCAATCAAGAGACAAATATATAAACCATAGCAACACGATACTGATCACAAGTCATCTGGATGGCAGTACCTACTGGTGCACTCTATATATTTAGAAGTCATTAAAGTAAGGATCTGCAGCAGCCATAATCAGCTGAAGAATTCTGTTTTAATGGCACATTACATATTTTAATATAAATCAAGTCTCACTATGCATACTGGAGTACCAAGTAGTCTTTTATAGAAGAACTACATAAGTGCAACACGTAAGAGTCCTTAAGCTTTTCTCCTGGGTAGGAGAGGGTTAGGGTTTTTATCAAATCAGAAAACTTTCTTTTTCTTTATTTAAAAACGTTGTTTAGGATGGTGCAGACAGGATGCAGAATGTCCTGTTAGGAAAGGTTGATATCTACCTGGTTTCCAAAGAGGTTAAATCCATTGATGGCTTCCAGTGCAGCTTTGGCCATTCCCACAGAGCTGAAAGAGACATAAAATAGACCAATTTAAGAATGATATGATGGTCATACCCCAGGATTGGTTAGAGACACCATTTAGATACAAATGTCAGCACAACCCGAGAAACGAACCCGCTGAAATTGTCATTATTCCACCGACGGCTCAAAACTGTTCATAGAAAAGATTATGGCATGTCACACATAACGTATAATACATATTTAAAGCGGTAGTTTTATGACCTTCATGATTGCTGACAACACATTTATGATGCACTTGGCCAGGTATATAAGACCTGTAATACAGGAGCTGCTGGGAGCATCCATCAGACCTTTCCAGAATGACAGGTTTCAGGCTGTATAATAGCTTTCTATTGTGGCCACAAGAATGTCTTTCTCACTGGGAGGGCTGTGTACTCTGCATGCATCTGTTCCATGACATTTCTCCTACTCTCCTTGGTACTGCAGCTCCCTGTGTGGGAATCCTGGTCACAGAGGCATGATAATCCTGATATCAAAACCAGTTTGAAACCATGTGATGGATGACTGAAGGAGGGATTCTGAAAAGCTTCCAACCACCATGAGGTACTCCTGCACAATACACAGGAATGATCTCAATCCGACTACATGGAGTTCTGTGAAGGCCTATTGATTTTCAGAGTGCGTCTGCCTGGACATAGTACTACAAGCTGTCAGCCTCTCTGCTTGTGGGAAGAAAAAGATGTGGAAACAGTCAGAAAGAGAATGAGGAAACAGAAACAATCCTGAGGTTGATGCAAATAGGTCAAAAACGAGAAGTTGTTGTTGCAAATGTGTCTGTCTCCAGTTTCAAATGAGAAAAACTATGGTGTTCCGGAAAATTCTGTTGCATAAATGCAACACCATAAGGAAACTGAGTACTGTTTCATAATGCCTGCCATTTTACATTTCACAGGGCTTGTTTGTCCACAGTGTATCCCCGCCTTCCATCTGACACCAAGCCACATTAAGTCAAAACTACCTATTATGGGGCATGAAGTTTATGTCATCTGTTTCCTCAATGCTAGTGTGCATAGATCTGCATGATTTTGCATTTAAATCAATACAAATATGACATGTTAAGCATGAATCCTTCCCACACAATCTTTCTTTAACAATCCTCATATAATATGCATAGTATTTTATCATTCTTAATCAGAACACAATATTACAAGGTCATGGTTTCTGAGCTATGCCTGACCCCAGTAGTGCATATTATGAGGTAATTCATTGTTTTTGCTGTACAGATGTACAACATGTTAACTCTAATTGTATCACTGATGTCGACGGTCTGGGTGGATCTCTGACAGCAGGCCTGGTTACTTCAGGGAAAACAACATTTTCTCAAGATAAGGTTTGGAGGAAATGGAAAATCATTATCAAGATATTGAAGAAGAAACAACGGAACGGTCTGTACAAGTGACAAGCTGTGCACTGGCACGCCAAACAGAACGGTGTGTATGTGAGAGGGAGAGAGATGGAGAAAGAACCATGAAGAGAAGGAAGGAGACACACAGAGAGAGAGACATCATCCTAACCTGGAATGCAGCTCTGTGCTCCCATTGTTGTACTTGCTGCCCCTCTCCCACATCCCAAAGTCAGGCATCCTGTAAGCCCGCTCCACACAAAACACCAGGTTCTGGATGAAAGACACCTAAACACACACACAGACACACACATACACACAGGGGCAGTTACAATACAGACATGGTATAGTACTAAAAGAGTTTAGCACATCCATTCAGACAGATACATGTTGACACATAGTAATGGGCGTAGCTAGTTCTGGCATGGCACTCAGGCTGTGTGTTTATGTCATCAGCTGACGTCACTCACAATCACTGCAGGTGTGTTGACTGACGGTCTAGGCCTTCTACTTTCAGGGACATAAAAACTGTAGGCATCCACGCCCCCGATACACATTCTCACACGTCATGCTTTGCTACGTACATGCACATTGTGCCATTTGTGCCACCCTCCACAACTCCTCCATCATGTATTCGTGTATCGAACTGTATTTTAATCTGTCGGTCTCCAGCTATTGTCTACATCTTTCTCCGTTCCCAACCATCTCTGGAGGAGAGGATCCCTCACTGAACTGCTCCTTATTCCATTTTTCTCTCTGAGTTAATAGTTTTTTTTCCTTGCCTTCTTGGGGGGTTTATATTGGTTATCGATGCTGAGCTGTGGCTCTCTGTGAAGACTTTTGACTTTGCTTCCAAAAAGCACAATACAGTAAGTTTGATTTGATTCCCTCTCCAACAGAGGATTTTTATCCAATGCTCCCAGCCTTGTCATTGTATGTATGAGTGCTATGCTAGCTGCTCCAAGTCAAGGATTTTCCCCAGATAGAATCACTCCGCCAAAGAGAAATCCTGCCATATTTCCATTGCAAAAATGCTTGAATCAATATGTGAGGGTCTTAATAGAACTTTATAAAACCCGCGTTAACACGGCCCCCCTCTCTCCGAACACATAAACACAAGTTCTTACATGTCTGCTCTTTCATTTGTTTAAGACAGACGTGAATAACTTCCATGGCAACCGTATTAGACGACTGCATATGGAAATGAAAACCTGTCAAAACGATGCCAATAAAGAGTCCTTGACAGAGACAGCATTGAGACAAGAGGGTGTATCATGTGACAAATGAGGTTTTTAATCTGAAACCACGGAGAGAGAGAAGGCCCTAAAGCAGGTTCATACCAGACAGAAAGTCCAGGCAGTCCAGAGCCGGCAACAACTCTGTCTCTTCTTACCCAATGAAGAGCTTAATGTGCACACAGCTGTGGAGTATCTTAATAGTATCTTAATGAATGTTACTGCCTAGAAGCAATGCAGCTCTCTATCTTCCTCCACGCTTGTCTCACTGCTCCTGTCTATCTTCCTTCATGCCCACACACTTGCATGCACACATTAATATACACACACAGTAACACACACACTAACACACATTCCGGAGAGAAAAAGACTGCCTCTTTTCATTACATAATGTATTTCAGAGCAAAATACACAGTACATTTCTGGGGAAATTAATCAGGTCAACCATCCATTTCGCAGAAAGCATAGATGAACACTGTAAAAACATAAAGTTGCCGAGTTTGGGGCTAGTTTGAACTGAGCAATAGCACTAATGGAATCCACTTTGATTTTGCTCCTGTTTGTTTTGATGGTGATTAATACAGGAGAAGATTGAATGCTTGCCTATTTCCCGTTCATGCAGGATAATAGTGTTACGCAGTGCCAATAAGCACTGTTTAAACATGCAAATGAAGTCTGCAACGCAAATAGGACTGGACCCATAACAGCTACATCCCCAATTTGTTTGCCTTTGGGAGAGAGGGGGTAATGCTATTGGGGGAGGGGGTGGAGGTTCCTTTATGCAAACAAAGTGAGTGTGGACTGTAATTGCGCTGTGGCGTAATGTAATAAAACAGCTCCACGTTTGAAGATAAGCCCAACAACTCTGTATAAACAAAAGCTTTCCCATCCAAAGGCAACAATTTTACACACATAAGTACATTGCGCACACACACACACGCACGCAAAGCGCCTGTGAGTAAAGCTTTTAATGAACAGACTATAAAGTAAAAGTCAAATTCATTTAGTTCAAGTGCTCCCAATAGCCCTTTTTTAAAGCTGGCATGACTAGACGACAGTGTATCAGTGTTGCAGTGGCCGGATTCCTGAGTGAGGAGTGAAAGGCCACTGGGTGATGAGCTGTGCCTACCTCGTCAGTGTTGTAGATGATCTGAAGTCCAGAGCAGATCATCTCAACCATATAGAGCAGGAACAGAGACACAGCATCAATCTGAGAGAGAGACAAAGACAGAGAGACAGAGAGAAAGAGAGAGAGAGAGAGAGAGAGATTGAGAGAGAGAGAGAGAGAGAGAGAGAAAGAGAGAGACAGAGAGAGACAGAGAGACAGAGAGAGAGAGAGAGAGAGAGAGAGAGAGAGAGAGAGAGAGAGAGAGAGAGAGGTAACACACATAAGCTGGTAGGGGAGAACCTATAACAGAACGTCTGAGCACCATCCAGTATGGGGAGGAGGACTTTTATAAATATTCATTATTGATCGGCAAGACATAACTGATGGGTTTCTGTATACACTGTGAATTTGTCAATAGCATATCGATTAATACATGAAAGCTCTTTGTACACAATTCATCATTGGATTGCCATGAAGATACAGGCCATGTCTGAGATGGAGCGCAGTACAGACGGAGCCCCTATGAGGTCTCTATGAGAGGGATTTCAGAGGATGAATGCAGAGGATGAAGGACGGGCAGGTGGGGAGGGAGGGTGGGGCACCTGGAGATGACTGTAGTCAGAGTAGCTGTGGACCTCGTCTCCTGTGTGGACGTTGAACACTGAGTGGAGGCACTTGGAGGGGCTGGGATCCTGCTTGAACTGCTCCACCTGTGAGCGTGAAGGACACAAGAAACAGGGAGGAATCAGGGAGGGAAACAGCTCCAGAAATAGGGAGGATACAGAGAGGAAACATGGAAAACAGGGAGGATACAGAGAGGAAACATGGAAAACAGGGAGGATACAGAGAGGAAACATGGAAAACGGGGAGGAAAGAGGGGGGGGAACAGGGGGGGGGACAGGGGGAACAGGGGGAACAGGGGGAAACAGGGGGGAAACGGGGAGGAAATGGGGGGGAAACAGGGAGGAAATGGGGGGGAAACGGGGGAATTAGGATAGAAAGTAGATAGTGGAACACAGAGTAGACAGAAGGGAGACATTGAAATAAATAAAAAAGACAAATTGAAGACAGGGAAGTGACAGTATAAAGACAGAGGGAGACATGGGTTAGGGTAGGGAGCATGGGGTAGAGGTGTGTATAGGTAGGTAGGTAGGTAGGTAGGTAGGTAGGTAGGTAGGTAGTGTTGAAGAGAAAGAGAGAGTAAGGGCAAAGAAAAGGTGAATCAGCCCATGAAAGATGTATACCCCCTCAACACATAGCAGGCAGGTGTTTCATTATTAATCCTCTCCTTACAAAGGTAAGTGAGGAGAAAACTGGCATGGAGCATGGATACTCCACAGGGCTCTCGATCTCTCTCTCTCTCTCTCTCTCTCTGTCTGTCTCTATTTTATGTACACGCACGCAAACACACACACAAACACACGTACACACACACGCACATAGCATCACCAAGACCATCAACCCCATTTAAAACTGCCACAGGTATCTCTGCATATTGCAGTCCAACACAATCACATGTATTTTTGAGATATGGTGCATTAGACGATCCTTGATTCATAAACAGTAGGAGACCTAGTCAGGTGTACAGACTCTCAAACTCAGGCCCCCTCAACCAATGGCAGGTTGAGTTTAATGTGAATCATAGGATCCCTGTTCACCCCGGTCCCACGTCCAAACTGCCAACGTCCAAACATCCAACGTCTATAAGAAGAACAATGGATTTTGTTCAGCTTTATAGACGTTAACACTGTATGACTATGTTTAGCTTGAGTTCTGCTCCTCTCTCTTACCAACTGACTCTGGAGGAGGGGATCCCTCTCTGAATTGCTCCATGGAAGGTTTCTTCCATTTTTTCTCCCATTGGAAGTTTTTCCTGGTCTTCCTTGAGGGTTTAGGTTGGTTGAGGGGCAGTTCTATGGGTGTATGTGAAGCCCTCTGTGACATGCTTGCGTGTTAAAAGGGCTATACAATATTTGATTTGATTTGTTCACACACGCCAATAACTGTGTCAATGTTTGAGGCTGCACTGACTGCAATCCAATCACCGAATACCACTCTCCTTCTGGCACATTCATTTATAACACAAGTGTTATAAAAAGGTGGCCCATTTAGCATATTTCATCTTTCATCTCTCCTTTCCCTCTCAACGTGTTTTTTTCTTTCATCGCCTCTCCAACTCTCTCTCCCGCTCTCTTATTCCTTCTCATTCCAGCCATCTCTCTCTTTCCCATCTTTCTCTCCTTTTTGCATTGGTTGTTTTCTCTCTCTTTCCCCTTATCTCTCTATCTCCCCCCTGTCCCCCAGTCCCTCTCTCTTTAGCCATGTCACGGGACACAACCCCCGTCCCAGACCTACTGTACACTGTGGTTTCCCTAGCTGCCACAGCTGCACAATGTGTGTGCTCTGAGAGGTGGACCAGACCACACCCCGTGTGTACCCAGTCCAGGCGCAGCACCCACCACAGGGTTGGAGAGCCACCTCAACCTCACTCCCCAGCTCTACCAGCGCACTGGACAATCCAATCGGTGTCGGTACTAACAAAAAGGAGAAGCAATGCCACTTGAACACGTACAGCTGCTGATCCTCACGGCTTCTGGAATGTAATGGAGGTGGTGTGGAATGACGCTCGTGCGACGAGGCGCTGTTAGCGCTCTCTCAGACCCTACGAGACTCACGTCTCGGTCCGAAGGCTGTCACAAACCCAACGGCGATGCTTCGTCGTAATGAACACATGAAACAAGTCCCTATCGTCCCATCTGGTCTCACAGTCGCTGTGAGCTTCTGTTTATTGCAAGGGTTCTGGTCTACTTTTCAGGCTGCATCTCCGGGGTTAAGTTGAGGGAGACAGTGAGCGCTACTGTATTAGCCTCGCGGTCCCCTCTACCTTAGGTCCATTAAAAACGCCATGTTCTCCGGAAGCGGGAGAGACAGGCCATTAACGAGCGCTGCACTGTGTAATTAACTGTATAAACGCTGCATTATAATTAAGACACGGAAAAGCTTTCCTCTAAATTAGGTCGTCAAGGTCAGGGGTAAATGAAACAGAACAATTTCAAAGGCAAACGAGATCTGCAATTACAGGCCGCAGCGTAAAATACAAATACAGCAGCTTAAGAACTCTTTTTAATTGTTCTACAATGTCAATGCTTTGGAACTACAATAGCATGAATGTCTTTTTTACATTCTACTGTGGTCTACATAACTGCCAGATAGAGGGGCCATTATTCAGCAGACAAATACTTTGATGAATTGAAGGACCATGACAGTTTACAATCCTAATATCAGAATAACCTTATTAGGCTAAGCACATAAGGCTGCTCTCAAAAACACCACACCAGATGTCCCCGGGGCCTGTTATGTTGTGTTCAACCTAGCCAGGTTCCTGGTACCGGCAGATCTTCATAAAAGAGGTTAGAGAGGCTAGGACTTCAAATTATCCTCCGTGGTTTTGATTCTAGAAGTGTTCCTGTTTGTCTTCCACCTTCATCGGTCTGATTCGAGAAATTTCCAGACTCACCTTGTCGGCTTGCCTCATGTAGCAGTAGAGGATCCCTCTCATGCACTTGATGGCCGAGTGCTCCAGCTCGTGGGTCCGGCCCATGTCGTCATCGATACGCCTGCACACAGCGACAGAGGGGATAGGACCGTGAGAGTTCAAATGGTCCAAACCAGCAATGAGAATGTTTCACCTGGAAACAATTCTCTGGATATGACATTCATTTGACTTTTAGTGATGCACTCGTTTTTGGATTATGCTTAAAACCGCTAATATTCTAAGACTCATGGCGCCAGTGGTACTGCATACCTGGATATCTACAGTGTGTGGAATACTGAGTTAAGCAGGATTGGCTTCAATTACATAAGTAGAAGCTGCATCCTTCACTAATGACTGTATTCAAACAGAGAGCATACACAAGGACACCGCAGGTCCACTCTGATGTACCATCAAAGAGGTATTTGAAAAATGATTCAAAGGGGTTCTATAATTATGGAACATGAACAGAGAGTGCATCATTTCCATGAATTATAACAGCATTATTATGATAGCCTCTGGACACCAGAAGATGAAATGATGAGAAAAACAACAGCAGCAGCATTTACAGTATATTGTCACAAAGCGTATTTTCGGTATGCTCTTTTTTCCTCAGGTGTTGGCTCCAGGCTCTGGTTCTCCTTCCCACGTTCTCCATCCCTCCTGTGTAGTGGTAACTTCTGCAGCTCATTCCCTCATCAGCACCACAGTATTTCAACACCGCCTTTCCAGTCACTCAGCACCAGTACATCGCTTCAACTGGACGCGTTCTTGTCGGCTCCTGACTTACCGTACGCCATTGCACTACACCCAGACTAATGGTGCTTTTGTCTCTGCCGGTGTCAGACCTGTGCCACACCCTTCTCGCCTGTTTGTCTGCCTGCCTGCCAACCCCTGCCCGCCCCCCGCAGCTATGCCTCGTTCCCCTCGTCCTTCTCAAAAAATCCGCCAGTCGAACCTTGTGTTTCGAGTCGCGCATTTCGGTCCACCAACCAGTTGGTTAAACCCTACCACTGTGGTTACCTTGGCTACAGTACCCTGGCAAATTTTCTTCCGTCGTTCTCTTCTTTCTTCCCTCCATCCGAGCACCTCACTCATCCCACTTATCCATCCCCTGACTGGTTCAACTGCCTTTCATCCATCAATCCATCCACCCATCAATACCCGGGATCATCCATCCCCTTGATCATCCATCCAACTCCTGCAGTACCACCCTCCCAGACAGTCGGCCACCCAGTTTCTCCCCTTTCACTGGCTCTATACTCGTGGTAAGTATAAGTAAGTAATGTCCTCGGCCGAAGCTGTCCGATTGGAATCATCTTAATTAAATCCGTGTGACAATGCTAATGGCGAGGGGCCGTGACTGATGAACAGGCCCCGCTGGTCATCTCACTTGTGCTATTTTTAGTCCAGCTCTATTCCCCTGGGAAACCGCTCCACAAGCATGACTGTGTGGCTTTAGTGGTGGGGAAGAAACAAACACCCCTTACTTTCAAGGTCTAACAAGAAAGGATGAGGTCCACCTTGGAGGAGTGGATCCCCAGGCAGGGTGATTTGGAGATTTTCAAGATCTCTCCTTGAACCCCGAATGCCCCCGCCCGTGTTTAATGTGAAGGACGGAGAGATGAGATGAAGTGACCTGCTTTACATTCCCAGGAAGAACAGACCTACAGAGTGTGTCAGTAGAGGAGTAGGAAGAGAAGGAGAGACATGAGAGGGGGGAAGTATGGAGCGGTGACTGTAGCTGGACAGAACCTTTCAGGGTGCGTGAAGGGTTCCATCTGTTGACGTTAAGGTGTGGAACACAGTGGTTCTAAAACTGTGGGGCCAAGATTTTGGGTCAGACTTTTGAGATTTTCAGAAGGAAGATTCCATTTTAATGCAATTTATGGGGTTTCATTGTTGATCATTTCCAAAGAAAGACTTGACTCAAACAGTTAGAGAAAGACAGGTGTGACAGTGTGTTGTTACCTGTAAGCCAGAGCCAGGGCCCAGGCACTGGCAGCACAGTAGAGAGAGTCCCGGACCTTGGCCTCCTTGCAGCTGGAGCAGGTCTTGATGGGGAACAGACCAGTGGTGGGGCTCTGGAAGTTCAGGATGGTGCACTTCACTGCATGGACAACATGTTAGTTAACATGTGTCGTGTTAGGGGTGGAGGGAGGGAAAGACAGAGAGGTTGCACGTCAGTCTAAGAAAAACACGGTATGGGAGCTCCAATTGAAACCAGTGAGACACAAACGCCTTTTTATAAATCACAACTAGGAACTATTTCATGATCTGAAATTTAGATGAGTCATGACGTAATGATGAGATGTTGTCTCTCTTTCGGGAACTATTAAGACAACGTGGACTGAAGCTTCTGTTCTTTGCCAGCCAGTTTGCTATTGTGCTGTCAGCTGCTCATGTTTTAGGTAAACAACACAAGACAATGAGACAATGACAATCAGATGAAGAGGTCGGATGCACAGTTGAAAGACAGGAAATCCCTCGGGCTTCAGCACAATCACCAGACTGTGAACAAGGTGACGAGCGGCAGTTCGCAAATAAAAACAATACAAAGAGAAAGCCCTTTGCTCCAGCATCAAATTAAATCTGATAATTAGTGAATTTGTTGGCGAAAGTAGCAGCAATTAATTAATTATCTTGTTAACATATATTGAACTAGGACCTTGAAGTAGCAATGGTATCATGTTCTGTTGTGACAGGGAAAATGTTTCCCAAGTCACAGCTTAAAAATTGGCTTATCGTGCATTCAAAAACACACGCACACAAACACGTAGACACTTCTCTCCAGAGGTCTTCACATGGATGACTAATCTGTCTGAACTGACCACTTCATTTTTCATCAGCACATTATGCCAGCACCAGTGAAGGGAACATCCATTCTGCTCCATCGTTTGTTACAGTGAGAGGTTGAGCCAACTCAGAAAGGCAAAGTCAGCAAGGTTGTGTTACAGAAGATGGGGAAACTTAAACAGAATATTAATAAACCTCTCAGAGGCCTGGCCTCTGGGATTCCCTACTGCCCTTGAGGCTACTGGGAGACAGAAAAGAACGTATTAAGTTCCGACTTCTAACTAGAAAGCACTGGGCACTTTTCTTTTTTTGAATAACTGTCATTAAACAGAGCTGGTCCAAGCAATTTCAGTCCTGAAAGTTTGTTTGAAGAGTAGCCTAACTCAACAGTTGGTAGTCACACAACATTAAGGTTGAGAGTGGTCAATTCTGTTCTCTTCAAGGGAAACAGTTGCAAAATTCAGTATTGTTATAGGGAAATAACAACACACCCTAAGGCCTTGGCTATCTGCGCAGCTGAGCCAAGAAGAGGCTTGGCTGATTGAAAAAGTGAAAGATGGTATGCCTCTACTCTCTTTCACTCTAAGCAACAAAACACATTACGGAACACACACACAAACACACACACACACACACACACATACACACACACACAACCCTCTGGATGCTAATCAAGTGATGTTAGAGTTGGTCCCTTATCATCCATCAAGCTAATGTTCCAGTACATCAACAGCTAATGCCTCAGACATACACAGTCTGTTTCTCACAATGGACCATTTTTCTGCACCGACAGGGAGGGGACAAGAGGAGACAGAGAGAGGGTTGAAGGGAGGGAAAGAAGAATAGAGAGGGGGGAAGTCCAAAGAGAGGGAACGGATGATGGATAAAGAAATGTATCTGAGAGAGAGAGACAGAGACAGAGACAGAGACAGAGACAGAGACAGAGACAGAGAGAGAGAGAGAGAGAGAGAGAGAGAGAGAGAGAGAGAGAGAGAGAGAGAGAGAGAGAGAGAGCGAGAGAGAGAGAGAGAGAGAGAGAGAGAGATAGAGCTTTCATCAAACTTGTTTTCCCATTTCTTAATCTGTGGGAGCCAGGGGGACTGATAGCAGCCCTGAGACTCGTCTATAATCAAGTGAGAGAAATAGCAGAGAACGGAGGCAGTGGCGCGTGGCCGCATTACCACATAAATAAGAAACCACAGAGACACACGGGAGATCCAGAAAATGAACTGCGAGGGACAGTTACGTTCATAATATCCTCATCTCAGGAATTCTTCAAGCATTGTTTGAAGGTTTGCATGCATCAGAGGAATGTAATGCCCCCAATCTCTGCCCATCCCTTTTTGGTAGAAAGGAGTAATAGAATCACCGACATCATCGGAATGGCCGTGTCATTTACACCTGAGGCAGAATTGTCTAGTCACTCTCAGGGTTGTGTGTTGGTGATAACAGCATTCCATCTATTGTCCCCCAGCTCATATGAAGCAACCACATTTTGAGACTGCAGCTCCAAATTATGTGAGTGCATTTCCAGACTTATATCCATTTTTAGACACTGTAAAGGGCTACACCTGCTGTTCCCTCTCTCTTTCCTGCATCTTTTGAAAAGACGCTCACTTAGAGAAACTTGTTTTAGCAGGTGGATACAGTATACTCACACAATGCCTCAAACTGAGGTCAATGAACTGTTCTATAGGCTGACACTAACTGAATTTCACAGTATGAGAAAAAACAAGTTCCTCCTCTGTCTAACTGTGGAAAATAATGCAATTTGTGCTGTATCCACGCCCCCTCCTCACTTTCCCCTGTCATCATCACAACAAACCAATGAGCTGTGACTGGGCTGTCTGCCAAACATGCACTCACCTGTGGAAATAGCATCCGCCAGGCCACCGATACACTCATATTAAGCTGAGAGGAACAGAAAACCTTGAACATAATACTAGAACTATAATGTCTCCTGAAACAGCCATAAACCTTTTCCACCTGTCAACCGAACACTAACAACCAACCCAAGTTGTTTCAAGTTGCAGTTCTTAAACTTGCAAACAATTGGATAGTAAATCATCCAAATGAAGCTTGTTTAAAAGTAGGATTTAAGTACTCATGATGGAAATTGAGATATTGGTTTATTCACATAAGTAGAACGTTAACAGGGAACCTACCAGCATTGTAGTAGCGGTCCAATCTCTCCCAAAGAGGCTCGTCCTCTCGGTGGAGGACAGACAGCTTCAGGGGCTCATAGATGGAGCCTGGGAAGGAACACAAACACAGTTGCACAACATGCCAAGTTCAAACGACACAGGTCATTCCTGTGTGTTTCGTAGGAAAACAAATGGATTAGAGCATGCCGTTTCAAATTCAAAAGCCACAACAAGTCATCTCACTGCAAATATCACAAATATCCCAAACCTCCAGCATCAATTGGCCTAAATCTCAGCAGTGAGCGTTTTAGGATGTAATGGAACTATACATTTCCATTCTTTTTGGTCCTCTTCAAAGCAGAATTCCAGAGGAAACCCCATCTGTGGAGCCTCTCATTCAGACACACATTTAACTTCGGAGCGATTTACATTTTAATGGGATTGACCTCAAGGTCAATACCTCAGGAACAGAAAAATTCACATTTCTAGTCAAATTACCATAATTTTCATCAGGTTTTTAAGTAGTAGGGACAAAGCCGATCCCCTTTTTTTAAGATGACTCAATAGTCCAATATGCAAATGACATGACTTCCTAATTTATATAGAATGGACCAATATGGAAAGACCTACAATATGTAGTTGGATGAAACTATAATAATGAAACCTTAGAGTCAATCAAATATTGGTTTAAATACTTATATTGAAAAGACCATGCTTTTTGGTGATAAAAAAAAGGTTTTAATTCAAAAAGAATTATACTGTTTCAATAATGTTCAAGACCAGAGCTGTATCATTACAAACTAGCTTTCTTGAGGTCAAAACCAAGGACTGTACGTACCTCATAGTTGTCCTACATTTTGTTTCAGGTGCACTTTCAATGATTGCTTAATGTTCAGTGACCATGAACATATTTAGTTGAAAATGCGGAAATGAGTTTCAGCACTTTAATTTAACCACACTTACCATATCTGATGAGTTTCCTTGGAGATCCAGATACCTCACACTGTGAGCTGGCCATTCTCAACAGGTGATGTAAAGGGCAAGCGTCTCAGCTAAATTAGATCAGATCTATGGCAATTCACAATGCAGTTAGTACAGACTTGCACAGCCTGAATTAAATGACAAGTTAATTGTTTGGAGGAGTTACACACATGATCTAACATGCAACAAATTAAAACCCATTCCTCATTACAATGCAACAGCACATTTCCTGTTTTGATAGATGGATATGGATTACACTGAAATCTAAATTATATTAAGATGAAAGTCCCAATAGTATTCAAATGGGTGTCCAGATTTACATAATTAAATACCACAGATTGTATGCAAAGGAAGATGGAATCATTAGAATTAAAGTTGAGACCATTTTGATCAGTCCCGGCCACATGTTGGCCTGCAGCATCTAGATTGATGAAGCTGCACTGTATTCTGTAGACTGTAGTTATTACCAAGAACAGCAAAAGACGAAGATAGTTTGGAGTCAATACCTAATGTCCAAGTCTTAAAATAGCGCTTCAGGACTGCAAACGTCTAACTCTGACCTTTATGCTTGTGACCACCGTTGCAGTGGTTTGACAAACAAAATAACACGGTTATATCGTAACTCTCATTTACATAACAGCAACAACCTGCGTAACGTTACAACGTTTCACAGTGTCATGCATGAAAATGTGTCAAACCTGAACGTTTTGATCTGGCTTTAAATTCCAGGAGCTTCCAGCCGACATCTGCCAAGCTTGCCATGTTTACTATGAACTGTCAGAGCGACACTGCCGTAAACCAGGAAGACCCCGTTTGCAGTGACGTCACTCCCAATATCTTTTAGGGCTCTGATAAATATATTACACACAGAGAATAAGACTGTCATTGCAACCATTGTTAACTGCTGAAACTATAACAAGAGGTTTATTATATTTTACATGCATCACATACACTCCCTGAGAAAGCTAGTGACGTTCCACTCTGCCGTAAAGTGCCCTGCAGTATTTCAGTTTGTGTTGTATGAACTGAACAGCTATGAGGATGTGGACGTTTTCTGTAAATGTTTTGGCATTTATATTATATATATCAGGACAACATTTTGCTAGTGGTCTTCAAGATGTAACAACTGACCTATTTGGGTCGGAAAATTATGGCACTGTGGCTGCGTTTGGTGATTTTAACTCGGATAAACAAACAGACATATTCATCATCAGAGAACGTGAGTGTTGGTACATGTCTAAATGTCAGATGCATATTACGACTTCCTTGTTAATACTGCTGTTTAACATCATCCTTGCCAAATAGAGGTTTGAGGTGTAGATCATTGTTAGTATTGTTATTTACATCACATGACAAAAGACGTTTATCTTGTGCGTTTTTAAGAAGCCTGTGTGTCTTTCAGAGTCTGAATTGGTCATTTTTTTGGCTGATTTGAAAGTACCATACTTCAAGCCCAAGGTACATGTCAAAAAGGAAGATCTCCCAAGGTAAGTTAGAATCAAGGACTAGGTATTATAGTAATCCTTAATAACATATGTATAATAATAATATGAGACTCTTGGGCTGTGGTTGTGTCTGGTCTATCAGTTTGCTGATAAATCCTACTATGTCTGTCCTCCAGTGATGTCATCATCACTAGTGTGGTTCCTGGTGACTATGATGGAGACTCTCAGATGGATTTGCTCCTTACCGCCCATCTTAAATCCAAAACGTCCCTCGAGACCAGGGTCTTCATCTTCTGGGGAAACAACCAGACCCTGGGTAAACAGCCTAGTTCTGGACCACTTATCATTTTCTGGACATGGTTTGCGACAATGTCAATATAATTTTATGCTGAATTTAGATTTGTGAAGCCATGGACTACATTAACAAGTACTGCACAATCCAAGATCTTGAATACTGTTAGGAACCAATTTTGTCTCATGAGCATCACAAGCTAAACTTGATCTTTCATAAATACATTATTGTTGTGTACCAAATTCATCTGTTCTGGCTTTATAGTTAAATATGAAAATGTTCTCTCCACAGACACACATATGCGAGTTGAACTTAACACAACATTTGTGGATCAGCCTCTTGTCATGGAGTAAGTTATACACATGTAAACAGTGCACCTGCCATATTTAATACATTACCTCTATATTTTCTTTTAATAATATACTCTTAAAACATATGTTTTTTTCTAAAGAATACTTGTGCTACTGTTACATAACTGTATGTTAAATCATAACAATACATAACAACATTTTAATAGAAGCCAGCATCAGTGTTGTTAAAGTACATGAAGCAAAGCTAAATCAATACACATTTAATTTGTTTTTAGTTTGTTTTGTAACTACTTTAATCCACTCCCATGAAATCATGTAACTTGACAAAGACTTTCTACACTGCTTTGTTACACTCATTTGCTGATAGTCTCTTCAAATTGCCCCTTGCAGTTTCAATGGAGACATGATTCCAGACATCTTTGGGGTCACTACTGACACCACTCAAGTCTGCGATCTTACTGGAAGGTGAGGGGGAGAGAGGCGGGAAGAGAGAGGCGGGAAGAGAGAATGGGGAAAAGAGAGGGGGGAAGAGAGAGATGGAAGAGAGAGGGGGAAGAGAGAGATGGAAGAGAGAGATGGAAGAGAGAGGGGGGAAGAGAGAGATGGAAGAGAGAGGGGGAAGAGAGAGATGGAAGAGAGAGGGGGGAAGAGAGAGGGGGAAGAGAGAGGGGAAGACCTTCAGGTGAAGTGATATACATAAATGGAATAACAATCTTTATTGTAAGTCAAAACATGATCAAACAAATGCTTGATTAGGAGTTTCTGTCTTCAAAATCAGACTCAAATCCTGTTTTCATGTCCTCTCTTACACCAGGATCACGACGTGCCAGAAAGCTCTGGCTTCACCTGTGAAGATGCGTGTCCCCCATTCCAATGCTTTCATCGACCTGAACAAAGATTTCACAGCTGGTGAGTCAGTCTTTGTAGTTGTAAATGTGGCCAACTGGGTGTTGGAATCTGAGGGAGTCTGTTGTTGAACTTTATCCTGGTAAAAGAAGTGTGCAGTCCTGCGGATCCTCTACCCTCTGACATAAACCTCTTTAGAATACTGTGTGTCATTTTATGTATTTTTTCTCCTTTTTGCAGTGTAAAGACCAACTCCTTAGCTGCAAACAGTAGTGCTGAAAAGTTCACACTGAGAGTCAAAACATGTTCAAGTTGACTAAGGGAGAGAGAAATTCCCATTTTCCTAACCACTGAATTAATTAATCGGTTTCTTCTCGTCGTACTGCCTCCCTTATTATTCACTGACATGCTTGCCACTAAGACTTAGTGTCCTCTTACTTTTCTGCACATTTCCATCTTAATACGATCAGGATTTTGTTATTGTATCTCAGCTGGTAGTTTTTTTGGATTCAGGTATTCTGCTTACTGTAATGCAGTGATTCAACCAGAGAATATTTATTAATATGTATGTTATCGCTCTCTCTCTCTCTCTATCTCTCTCTCTGTCACATTCTCACTCTCTTTCTCTCTCTCTTGTTTGGATTAAGGGATAGTTGGTGTCCGCTTGTCATAATTTATACTGTAGCAGAACGGGGTCCAGTCAGTCAGGATGAGTGACTGGACGGCCAGCTGCCTATCTCTGCTTCTCATCTTGTGTGAGGGGCTGGAGATGCCATGGGCCTGGAGTGTCTGTCTATCTATCCTGAGGGGATTTCAGACCATGTCCATTTATCTACACAAAACCAGAGGCATGAGCTGGAGGCTGAAACACCTGTACTCACTCTCTCTGACACACACACAGTACACACACACACACACAAACACAGGCACACACACACTCCCAGGCACACATTTCTGGGCAGGATCACAGCAGGATGACCCCAGCCTCAACTCTCTGAACCCAAACTGGGAGAGAACGACGCCCAGTCGCCGTGGATATGTGCCTCCACCAATCTGATTGGCACAGGTAAAAAAAAAAAGGAGGAAAAAAAAATTGATGCCACATTTAGAAAGCCTAAGTATGCAGCTGTTGGGGAAAATTGCTGCGCATGAAGAACTGAGACGGAAGCAAAGTAGCTCTGGCTAAATGCTGCTCTACAATTAAAGCTGTCTCTAGCTGCTAGCTGCAGTGCAGGAGTGTAGATGAGGCTCCACACACATGAAACAGCCCTCTGGTGAGTCAGAGCTCAGTGTCTCATCCGGCCACCTGCTTTTCAAAAGATGGCAGGCCTCGGAGAGGCGGGGCCGCGTCTTTCAGGAAACGCATTAGCATGGCAAACTAAAGCCTGGCTCTGAGCTTGAGGAAGAAAAGACCAAGTTCCAAGGGCAGACATTGTGAGCTTGCATAAAAATCCAGATGTCACAGCATAAAAGCGGGTCGGACCTCACCTCACGCCTCAGAACAGTCGAATGTTTACCAGCCTCGGAATGACTGGAGCTCCATGGCATCCGTACCAGCATGCAGAGGTTCCTCTGATGGAAGTCCTCTCTAGCTCAGAGTACTGCCCACTAGCCCAGCGTCAGAGCAGAGGTATTTAATCAGCCAGAATGCCACCGGTTCAAGGATGATCAGAGCAAGGTTGGGCTCATGTCGTGACTTCCAATTTGGCCCTCGTGTTTAAAGCAGTAAACATAAGGTCCCACAGCCTCCTTTCCTGACTTGGGGCTCAAATTGCTTCCTGCTCAGTGTCAAGGCCTCATTTAGGCTGGAGATTGGACTCTCCAGCAGGACACTGTCTCCTAGTCCTGTACATTATCGAGCAGTGCTCTCTCGCTCTTTCGCCCTCTCTCTCTCTCTCTTTCTCTCTCACTCTGGCTCTCTCTCTCTCTATAGCGGCTCTCCTTCAGGAGACGGTCTCCTTGTACTGTAGATCATCGAGCAGTGCTCTCTCGCTCTTTCTTTCTTGTTTTCTCTCTCTCTTTTTTCTCTGTCCTCTCTCCTCTCTCTCCTCTCTCTCTATAGCTGCTATAAGGAAGCAGTCCAAAACAGCAGTGAAGAACTAGACATAGGATAAGACATGGTAATGTGCCTTTTCAAAATACTTCAGTTCAAGGATATGCTTTTCACCATTCATTCTTCCACTTCATAAACACGTAAAAATACAAACTGGTACTAAGTTACCAGGAGTGCGTGAGTACGGTCAACAGCCAATCTTCAGTCCCATGCTCACCCCTCCCTTTGTCAGTGCCATAGAACAGTGAGCAGCTGAATTCAACCACACCATTCCCGCCCAAACCCAAGTGAACTCTCTCACCACTTCAAGTGACAGTGTGGTGACCAATGTAAGACCAAAATACAGGAGACAAGCCTCTGTGGCTGCTACTCTCTCTCTCTCTCTCTCTCTCTCTCTGTACCTCTTTCTCTATCTCTCACTCCCTCTCGAGATGAGCAATACTTGATAACAAGACTCTTAACTGCAGGAATATGCTACTGTAAAGCTTCAAGATTCATAGTCTGATCTAGGTTCTGCTGATCCAGACTGAACCCATATCCAGACCTGTGATGGACTATTCAAACGTGAAATAGTTCCCTACCTCTGAGTTCAGCTTGATTTCACTTTCCAGGTGATATGGAAGCGCCTGGCCTACCTAAATAAACCATAAGCAACCAGCAAGACTTCTTCTGAGGTAGGGGGAGCATTGGTACCATGAGAGGGGCAGAGGGCTGGTGGCCTAGCATGGGAATTACCTTCATCTGGCTCACAGGAGTTTAATAATCATTGATGTGTTTTAGTTAGTCAAGCTCTGGGTCGCTATCAGACTTCCAATTCTTGACGATGCATCGGTTAGAATTGTTGCAATGAGAGATCTTAATATAGAAAAGCTGGTAATGATCAAATAATTCTCATTTTATTACGCACAAAATACATGCCAAGACAACAAACATGTTGCACTGCCTGTTGCTAAGCAACGGGACCTCCAAATATGTTCCGCGCGGCACCTAATTAAGCACCCTTTCTCTGTTGAGAATGACAAGTTGATTGTGGGAGCAATGCAAGGGAAACAGATTTGCCTCATAGCAAGGTAAGAGCAGGGATCCATTCAGCGATTGAGCTCGGAATGATCCTGTATAACTGGGGATACAACATAACTGGACAGATCATGGAGAGAGAATGACTAGAGATAGAATGACTAGAGATAGAATGACTAGAGATAGAATGACTAGAGATAGAATGACTAGAGATAGAATGACTAGAGATAGAATGACTAGAGATAGAATGACCAGAGATAGAATGACTAGAGATAGAATGACTAGAGATAGAATGACTAGAGATAGAATGACTAGAGATAGAATGACTAGAGATAGAATGACTAGAGATAGAATGACTAGAGATAGAATGACTAGGTGTCCTGATTGTTGTGCAGGACACTATATCAGTCAGCATCTTGATGCTAGAAGGCAGTCTCTCCTATGAGTTCTGCACCACTACTCCTGCAATGAAGTGGTGCGAAGTAGGACGTGGCACCTTGCTTCTGTATAGATAATGGATAACCCCCCTGTGGAGAGGCTGAAATAAACACACCCAGATATCTAAATGTAGTTTTCCATTACACTGTAGCTATTTATTTGCGAGTTGAGAACGACCTTAAACGCCAGGCGCCGCAATGTTCCTGGTACCAGGCTTTGGAGACGCAGCCTTTCAACACGACGCCTGCAGGAACAACCTGGCACGGTATCAAACATGTCGTTTAGCTGCAGTTATTTTGGTAAACATGGGTTTTTGTAGATAAATGGATACATGAATAAATCAAGCAGCAGATTTCCTGTCTGATAGTTATGATGGCTGTGGCCTCTCGTTCCGCTGCCTCCCCTCGCAAGACTTGCTCCTCTCAGCGCCAGTGGAACAGCTTAGCTCCATCCCTCTGGGCTTAGGGGAAGAGTGTTAGCGTAACACCCCCCCGACAGACCCCTCTAACCCACCTAACACCTGCCTGTGTCCAGCAGCTGTCGTAGAGACGTGGAGAGCCCTTTCATGATCTGGAGCGCTAGGTCTGTGTCGCGTGTCTGTAGATGTCGAGTTCGATACACACTTAACAGCTTCTTTCAGGAAGTGGCATTGCCGAGCCAGATTTGTACTTGTATGGTTCTGGAGTGGCAGCAGGGTGTGTGTGTGTGTGTGTGACTGGAACAGAGCCAGTTTGATTAGGGCCGTGTAATGGGTTTACAAATACACACGGTCACACTCCTGGGTACACAACCCCCGCTGACACATGGCGGAACACACACCGCACCCCGAGATGACGAACACGCCAATGTGCGCACAGACAAACTGCACATATCTTATGGCATGCGCAAACACACAATGCGCACGAACATACACACACACACACACACACACAGACCTCCAGCTCTACTCTACTCAACTCTATAGCTGATCTTTCCTAAGCTTGTTACGGGAGTTGTGTGAGCCATCTAGCAGTGTTGCGCTGTGTTTGCAACACACACACACACACGGTGGTACAGTAGCAGAGAAATGGGATGGGACCTGTGTGTAGGGTTAGTCCTAATCCCCCATGGTGCACCTACGCTGTTACTTTAATGGTTTTAGGAGATTATTTCCCCTTAGAATTACGTCTATCCATTTCTCCCGCGCTGTTGTTGTGTCATGTTTGTGAATGAGCTGCTTTCAAAACTATTTGGGCCGAGGCCTCTGAGCGCAGGCCCTATATTGGCTTATAGGATTTATTTATGTGGTTTTCTCTCTCTTCTTGCCCTCAATTCCTTGCTCTCGCTCTATTTTCCAGATAGATGCATCTTTTTTTGTTTGTTTTTGCTTCACGCAAGACGCTTAGATCGTGTCCTTTCGATTTGGCTTTGTTCCAACTAACTCTGCACAGTTACATATTTCTCTAGCTTGCCGGAGATGTGTAGCATTCTAAGATACCAAAATGATAATTCCACATAATTAGCCTCAAGGAGATCGCCACCACCAAGAACTCTGACTGGAAAGATGATGTAATCAAAATACAAACAAGTCATTGGTGGCCGCGTATCGGCCTGACCAATGCCATTGCTCCTCCCCAAGCCAATGTTACCCTGCTGTAAGTCCTCTTTGGGTGGTGTGCTCGTTTCACGGTCTGATAGGCCTACTCATTGTAGCTGGACAGCGCTACATTTCACCCAGATTGGCCAGGCAGGGCTTGGTCCACCCGTCGGGGTCACCCCTTTCACAGGTCTCGGTCGTCTGAGCGCTGGGATACGGTTAAGGGGGATGTGTCCTTGAATGTGGCCGTAGTGCTGGTCAGGGGCTGGTGTCAGGAGAGGAGGGGCTGGAGGCCTGATGAGAGCAGAGGTAACCTCAGACTCCATCGCATCCATCATCTAGGAGGACTGAAGGGTGCATTTGATTTGTCTCTATTGAGGATCAGGAACTTGGTTCTGCCTCTCACCACCCAGGAGAAATGATCGTTGGCCCACTTTCTGTTGCTCTCGTGGGGCTGAAATCACCGCCCGTTTGCATGACCTGAAGCAGCTATTGTTTTCTGCAACACTGAGCCACCACCTACTTTTGTAAATTAGATCTTGCGTTCTGTGTAACCAGGTTTCCAGAACCATCTCTGCTGGTGTGTGTCTAACCAAGGATTCAGCAGCCTGTGTCAGTCTGTCGGGCCAGGGCTGCAGCCTCACACACACACACACACACACACACACTGCTGGCTAGCTGGGGTATCCATTTCACTGATGGCTGCCGTGACATTTCCCTGCTAATGTCAGAGGCTGGTCTGTGTGCCAGGCCAGAGCAGAGAGCTGGGCCGGAGCAAGGGAGGTTAAAGACAGGAGAAGAGAATCGATACAACCAGATGAGGACACAATGAGTCACGCGTGGGGGGGTGGTGTGCCCAGACCACGCAGGAAGTGGACACACACGCACATAAACATACACATGTGCACGCACACATACACACACACTCATGAGCACACACATGAGCTCGTAACCTCCAACCTCCATAAAGAGCAATGCGATCAGTCTCCATGATGGCTAATGCGTGAGCCTGTCTCTAGGGTACTGCTGTGTGTGTGTGTGTGTGTGTGTGTTTGTGTGTGTGTGTGTGGAGGGGGGGGGGGGGGGTGAGGGCTCTCTCTCCACTCACTGGTTTCTTGGTCCCTCTTGGTCTGTTAGCTGACCAGACAGCCACTGGACGGGAGAGGAGATGAGCGAGGGGGGAGAGGGGTGCGGGGGAGACGAGCAGTCACAGCTTGTTTGCTGAGTAACAGCCTAACAAATAACCTGCTCTGGGGCATTAATGCCGGGCTTTCTTTCCTGTCGCGCTCGCTCTCTCTATTTCTGTTTCTCCTCGTTTCTCTATTTCTGTCCCTCTCATTATCTCTGTCTCTGTGTCTCTGTGTGTGTATGTACATTTCTGTAGATTTCCCAGTCTCTGTCTTTCCCTTCCTGCCCCCTCTCTTTCTCTCCCTCTCCCTCTCTTTCCCTCCCTCCCTCCCTCCCTCCCTCCCTCCCTCCCTCCCTCCCTCCCTCCCTCCCTCCCTCCCTCCCTCCCTCCCTCCCTCCCTCCCTCCCTCCCTCCCTCCCTCCCTCCCTCCCTCCCTCCCTCCCTCCCTCCCTCCCTCCCTCCCTCCCTCCCTCCCTCCGTCTCCTCTCCTCTGTAATGGAGCTGACGGCCTGTGGCAGGGTGAAGCCTGCAGACAGGTGTGCTGCCAGGGCGTCCTGCTGCCTCTGCTTGCTCTGAGGCCATGAGCGACCCCTGCTTCACAGGGGTCCTTAGAGGGAGGAGAGGAGGAGAGAGGACTCTGGTGCCTACCGGGAGGAGAGGAGATGGAGTGGATGTGTGGAGGTGGAGGGAGCGGGGTCTGGAGTGGCGATGGGTCGGGGTGCGAAGAGGATAGAGGAGGGTGGGGGCGCGAGGGGCAGAACGTGTGAACACCGGAGGAGGAGAAAGGGGAGGGACGGGGCTAGTATGAAGAGGAGGGAGGAGAAGGTGCGTGCGTGCGAGGTCGTGGAAACACCGGACAGCCAGTCACCACGGGAGTCCTCTCCATGGGCAGAGCTGCATCACGGTCTACCTCGGTGAGGGCAGGGCGGTACTGTGTGTGTTGGGGGGGGTAATGAGGGAGAGAGAGGTGTGGAGACAGTCATTACACAGACATCAACACCTCTGCTCTCCCTCGTTCGTCATCCCCCAGCCCGTGGTTTCTCCTGGATTTCCCATCCCTCTCTCCCATCCCTCTCTCCCATCCCTCTCTCCCATCCCTCTCTCCCATCCCTCTCTCCCATCCCTCTCTACCATCCCTCTCTCATATCCCTCTCTCCAATCCATCTCCTATCTCTCTCTACCACTTACCACTCCTCTGTACATGACCCTGAGAGTCACTGCTGCTTCTTAATCAGCGTTGTTAGCAAGGCCATGAGGGATAATTCATCATTTATGAAACGGCACGTTTAATTGCCTGTGTGTGTGTGTGTGCACGCGTGTATTGTGTGTCTGCGTTGGTCAACGCCGTTTTCATTTTGGCTTATGAAAAATTGTTCATTGGTTGCCGTTGTTATGACATGAACACAAATCTAATGGTTCTTGCAGTAACTGTAAATTGGGAGCCTTTGGCCAAATGGAGTTGTGGAGGAACTTTCGGTGCTGACCTATCTCAAACGCTGGCAATCTGAGAGCTGGGTGACTTCTGTGCTCGAGCTAATCTGTATTAGATTGATTGGCATTAGAGCATTAATGATCTTTATCCCATAGTAATCTCTCTCTCACACACACACACAAATCATTCTCGCTTTCTCTCTCTTTCTCTCTCTAGCGCTCTCTCTCTCCCTCTCTATCTCTCTGACACACATATACTGGTATACACACACACACACACACACAGCCTACTATGATATTTGATTCAGGTTAGCTGTTTCTGCCAATACAATGAAGAGGGAGGGAGGGAGGGAGGGAGGGAGGGAGTGAGGGAGTGAGGGAGGGAGGGAGGGAGGGAGGGAGGGAGGGAGGGAGGGAGGGAGGGAGGGAGGGAGGGAGGGAGGGAGGGAGGGAGGGAGGGAGGGAGGGAGGGAGGGAGGGAGGGAGGGAGGGAGGGAGGGAGGGAGGGAGGGAGGGAGGGAGGGAGGGTTGGCAACTGATAGAGAAATAAATACAGAGAAAGGGAGAGTGGCGTGTAAGGATGAGAGAGTGTCTTGGAGGTTGGTGCAGAAAGGGAGAAGGAGGGGTGGGGCACTCTAGATTTTAAGTAATATAATGAAACAGTGAGGGGCCTTAGATTCGTTCCAATTCCCCAACAAATCGGGTTTAGAGGTTATGGATAATACATAAGCTCTGGCCTGTCTCCCTCTTTATCTTCTCCTTTTCTTCCTTCCATCGCTCGTCCCTCTTCTCTCCCATTGCTATCATCCTCCCTCTCTTCTCTCCCCCTCCTGTTCTCTATCCTGGTCCCCAGGTCTAGTCCCTCACTCACTTGCTTTCAACACTTGTTCAGGTGGTGAGGCGTTCATGTTTTGAGGTGACCAGGCCTTAGGATGGCCAATAATGATTCCATCTTCAATAATAATGCCTGGCCTAATATATCTACCACAATTTTTCAGTTACCAGGTATTCAGGAGTTAAAGTGACCAGGTGGCAAGGCGTGTGTGTGTGTGTATTTGTGTTTGTGTGTTATGTGTGTGTGTGTGTGTGAGACCAGGGTAAACCGTGTCGTGCGAGATGTCACCTGGTAGACTGCTCATCCTCTTGGCCCTTCCTCCATACTGCACAGACGTGCTCGTGTGATGTCACTACATCTGGGGATGACACTGAGAGCTGGCTACGACCGATTTTGACACATGGTTCTAAGTCGTGGAGCACTATTGTTTGTTGGGTAACATCACAATAATGGGTTTTGCTATAAAGGTGACATTATGGCACCGCAACATATCTCTAGGCGTAGATACTGGCTGGAAGTAGGTGATTGTTAGCTTGCGATGTACGGGTTGTGGAAAGGGGCTTAACATTCCCTTAACAGTCCTTCGTCTTGTCATGAACATCCTGAATTCCCAACATTGGCTTGATGTTTTCTGGCATTTTTTTGGCCCCAAAGGCAGAGCTTTAATCTTAATGTGCTTGTTAATATTTTAATCCGGGAGTTTCTTTGAAATATTCATGCCATAATGAATGGCGACTTGCCAGACAGCCCATGACAACCGACACACCAACAGCAAACGCAGCGGTTCACACAGATCGAGGAGCACAGAGGCGTTGGCAGCAATGCATCCTGGGAGAATTCCTCCTGGCGGTGAGGAAAGCCAAGACATGCGAGATGCTGGATTGATCTGCATGCGCACGCCTTTCTGGAATCAGAGCATGAAGTGAACATGGCAGTGATCAAGAAGGGGGTTCTTTCAGGCAGACTGTCCCATTCGTCGCACAGCTTGTGGGTCGGTCAAGTGAGCCGGTCAAGTGAGCCATCTGTCAATATGTTGGTCTGTCTATTCATATGTCAATATGTTCTAAGTCATCATCCTGATGAGTTATGACATGAGGCAGGGTTAGTGAGTCAAAGGGGAGGTGTGATTGGTTGTGAGTAGATGGGAGGGTTTGATAGGGATGAACTATGCACAGCCTCTCTCCCACCAGACATGTCGGGTCAGCATGTTTTTCAGGAGAGATGTGAGACTGGGGTCAGCATGTTTCCAGCTTCCAGCTCCTCCAACCGACTCTTCCTCGCCCCCGGCCTGCTCGCTCGTGATCCCTCTCTTCATAGGACGAGAAGTTCGGAACACAAGCGTGGATAATCCGGTCGAGAGAGAGAGAGAGAGAGAGAGAGGAGGCGGGGGGGGGGAGGCAGAGAATAATCAGCCGATTAAAGACTTCCACTTTTGCAATGAAGACGTTAGAGAGGAGCTTTGTTTGAAGATGTGCTTCCTCCTCGCCCTCCGCCAGGCGTGACGCCGACGCCGAGGTCGGATCAATTAAAAGTGCAACTTTTTGACTCGCTGAATTATTGAGGCATCGCTCTAATGAGCTTCCGAGATCGCTCCGCAATCGGAAGGTTTGCGAACTCGTAATTACCCCCGTGACATGACATCTCACTTAGAGACTAAAAGCCCCCCCCCCCCCCCATCACCCGCACCTGAATAATACATCCCTGTTCAGAGGCACGAGTCACTCCGCACCGTCCACCGGGCTGATGGTGAGGGGCCCCCGAGTTTACACCTCGGGTCACGTTGATGTGAAGAACAAAGGAAGAAATCAGTGAGCCCTTAACGTGGGAGCCCGGCCTCCTCCTGTCCCTGCTGTCCCTCCTCGGGCGTTAGCACAGTCCTCCACGATGTGTGTCGGGCGCTCAGCTCACCCACTGTACACCCGCTCTGATGAAACAGCCCAACGTGGAGGGTGGAGGCATGTCGATGGGCTCACCGCGGCGCTGCGGTAAGTGTCCTGTCAGTCAAGAGCAAAGCGGGGCACCCAGTGGTGTTGATGAGCTGTAAACAGGCTGATTAATCGGCCTATCAGCAAGCTCAGCCAGACTCCAGCCTTGATTAGGCGGAAGCTTTCCATGTCACTGAGGCTTCCTGTAAACACTTTGCATTCACTGCGGTATCTCGGCCCTCCCTCCTTTCTCCCTTTCCTCTCCGCCTCTCCTTTCCTTGCCTCCTCTCCTCCCGGTTCTTCCCCCTCTCCTCCTCCGTTCTTGGCCTTTCCTCGACTTCGACATCCACCTCCCCTTTCCTACTGCCGCTCTTGCTGGTGCTTCCCCCCTCTCCTCTCTTCCCCTCTCCCTCTTCTCCCTCTTTCCTTTTGTCCACAGCAGGTCAATATTCGGCGCGGCCTGCCTCCCCTGCACCCAGCCGTCCCACTCCAATCCTCAGACCCGCAGGTTGAATTATCCCTGTCAGATATTGGATTCCGAGGGCTGATATGAAGGGCGCTCGGCAGGTGCAATAGAGGCGAGGGTATTGACTAGAGAAAAGATGACAGCGTTCTACTCCACAAATCATTTTAACAGCTCACTGGAAGTGGAGGCCCAGCCACCATTAGAATGATCATGCCGTCTTTGATCGTGACCAACAGCAGAGTGTTTAAAGACGGACGGTTTGCCTTGGGCCCTGATGGATAACGCAAACACATTTACTAAGTGCATGTCGCATGATTGTGTGTGCGTGCGTGTATGCTGGAAAGATGCCTTTGCCAAGGTTTGTAAAGCGAGCAGGGTGAACAGGGATCTAATCGATGCCATTATTTAATGTACAATTAGCCGTTGTGCAGCTGAGACAGAAGCTTGGTGTTGGAAATGCGGAGTCATGCAGTTTAATGTGCAGTCAAGAAGCAAGGAGCCGTTGTTTAAGAGCACACCCAAAAAAGAAAATAGAAAATATTCACACAAGGAAAGAATGAAACACTTCAAAACAAGGATGAAAAGGTCGAAAGAACAACAACTAATAATTCTTTAATTATTTTGTTTCAGATTTATTCCTCACAACCAAGGACGACAGTGTTCTAGGTTTCGAGACGTGGATTAACAAGGTGAGTTTCCGATCCGTTCTTGTGATTGTGTGTATCTCAGCAGGTCGTTGTCTAATAGTGTGTGTGTGTGTGTGTGTGTGTGTCTAATAGTGTGTGTGTGTGTGTGTGTCTAATAGTGTGTGTGTGTGTGTCTAATAGTGTGTGTGTGTGTGTGTGTGTGTGTGTCTAATAGTGTGTGTGTGTGTCTTCTCTGGCAGTACAAAGACACTACTGGCCTCTGGTGTGTAGCGCGACCCCCTGCTGTTGTTGCTGCAGTTAGCTCACATTTAGACACACTCTCACACACACACACACCATTCTGGAGATCATTGAGGAGGCCCTGAACACGAACCCCGACTACTCCACAAATACTTGAAGGGAGAGATGGAGAGAGGGGAGGAGTGTGTCAAAATGAAGGATAGAGTAGGTAGAGGACTGGCAGAAATGATGAAATGAGGGGCTAAAGGTTGGAAGGGTAGACATGGATGAAAGAGAGAAAGTAATGTGATGGCACACAGGGCTGTGCTGTAGATGGATCTTGGTAAAGGTCACCAAGACATTGCTGTAAAGGCCAGGACCTTTGTGGTACCGTCCAGACAGACACACACACTGTGCACTCACAGTGGGAGAAGCTATGATTGGCGAGGTAATCAGGAGTAATCCTTTCTAATTCTACCCTTTGACCTCCTGCTCTATCTTTCAAGGATCTTGGTATCACCACTGTTGGTAGAATAGCAATGGGACTGGGTTCAAGATGAGGCATACACACACGCATTTCAAATGCAAATACGCAGCCCCATCCAACGCAGCACAAGGCACAATTCCACCCAACCCAGCGTGACACAAACACACAAACGCACGCACGCACAGGGGACTCATTTCCTGGTTCCTTCCAGTGTCAGACCCCCGGTAATCCCCGCCGAGCCGCGTCACCGTGCGCTCTTTCGTTTAGCGGCCTCCGCTCCGCCGGTCACAGGCCAGCGCCCGCGCCCCATTTCAACACTTGATTTTAATTACTTTCTCTCTGCTCTCCTTCTAAGTCTCCCTCGATATCCCCTCTGTCCCTGCTCTCTGATTACACCAGGGGCTGGCTCTGTTTACCGTGGGGGGGAGAGCCCGGTGAGGAGGGCTTCCATTGGCTAGGACGCGGCCCAGCCCCGCGCTGGCTCTGTCCCTCCAGGGGAGATGGGATCAGGCTGTTGAAGCGTTGAGGCCAGGGGGCTGTTCTCTGAGCTAACCAAACAGCCAGGAGAAACACATTAGCCCGACGCGTGATAGCGTCCCTTCAACATCGCGTTCCCCCCCCCCCCCCCCCCCCCCCACTTCCCTCTCTCTTAAATCCATCCCTTCTCTTTCTTTCACCATCTCTCTCTCTCTCTCGTTTGTGCAATCAGGTCTTGCTGTGCTGTATATCTTAACACATCAGTCAACTGCGTCTCAATCACAGTGCGCCAGAGAGGGAAACACAACAGATAGAATCTGGCCAGGCTTCACACTTAATCATCAAAGCAGCACTAGTCCATGACTGAGTTTTAGATCACATTTCCTACTCACTGCACAGGGTTAACACTCTGACCCTAAGTTCTATCGTAAGATCTCTCTCTCTCTTTTGTCTCTCTATTTCTGTCTCCCGCTTTGTCTCTTTAACTCTTTAACTCTTTAACTCTCTTTCTCTCTCTCTGTGTCTCTCTCTCTCTCTCTCTCTCTCTCTCTCTCTCTCTCTCTCTCTCTCTCTCTCTCTCTCTCTCTCTCTCTCTCTCTCTCTCTCTCTCTCTCTCTCTCTCTCTCTCTCTCTCTCTCTCTCTCTCTCTCTCTCTCTCTCTCTTTCCCTCTTGGTTAAAACCATTAGTCAGCACTGTTGTTTAAATCACAAATGGTCAATCAGCCTTCCACATGCTTTTGTGTATGGCCACCTTCAGCCCTACTTCATAATCAGCTGTCTCACATAGACATGGACAGTACCACACACACGCACACATTATTCACTAATCAGAGCATCTCCATATAATCTTCTGATTAAGTGTTCTGTTTTGTTCTCTGATTAAGGCTTACATTGAGAAATTAACTAGAAGTAAGCATGGAGAGTCATGCATTGCTTACGCGGTTGTGTGTGTGTGAGTGAGTGTTTGTGTTTGTGTGTGTGCATGGTTGTGCTCCAGTCCTTTCACGTCACTGTAGCTACACGTGATCTAGCCAGAGCACCCAGCCAGCACTACTGTGGTCCCTCAGCCAGGACACTACTGTGGTCCCTCAGCCAGGACACTACTGTGGTCCCTCAGCCAGGACACTACTGTGGTCCCTCAGCCAGGACACTACTGTGGTCCCTCAGCCAGGACACTACTGTGGTCCCTCAGCCAGGACACTACTGTGGTCCCTCAGCCAGGACACTACTGTGGTCCCTCTGCCAGGACACTACTGTGGTCCCTCAGCCAGGACACTACTGTGGTCCCTCAGCCAGGACACTACTGTGGTCCCTCAGCCAGGACACTACTGTGGTCCCTCAGCCAGGACACTACTGTGGTCCCTCAGCCAGGACACTACTGTGGTCCCTCAGCCAGGACACTACTGTGGTCCCTCAGCCAGGACACTACTGTGGTCCCTCAGCCAGGACACTACTGTGGTCCCTCAGCCAGGACACTACTGTGGTCCCTCTGCCAGGACACTACTGTGGTCCCTCTGCCAGGACACTACTGTGGTCCCTCAGCCAGGACACTACTGTGGTCCCTCAGCCAGGACACTACTGTGGTCCCTCAGCCAGGACACTACTGTGGTCCCTCAGCCAGGACACTAGTGAGTCCAGAGCCATGCAGTCTCACCCCACTGGCCCGGGTTGGGCCTGCAAGGTGATTTGAGGATAACATCTCAGTGCTTGTGAGGGTGGGCGGTAGGGAGGGAGACAGTGGGAGTGCGAGAGAGTTTATGATGAATGTCCCACTTTCAAATCAGAAAGAGCACGTTGACAATGCTGGCAGGAGAGACGCCCTCTCTCTCTCTCTCTCTCTCTCTCTCTCTCTCTCTCTCTCTCTCTCTCTCTCTCTCTCTCTCTCTCTCTCTCTCCCCCCATCCCTTTCTCTCTATATATCCATCTATCTATCTGTGTTAGTCACCACCCCCTTTACCTTTTGTCTGACTTGCAGCCAAATAAATAAGCATGAGTGTGGAGGGACAGTAAAAGGCAGGTTTCTCTGTTTGTCATCATACTCTTTTCTCTGCACTTTATCGGCATGGAATACATTTGTAAAAAACTACATAATCATGATAATAAGGAGTAAAAGAAGAGTGGTCTTTCTCTCTCTCTCTCTCTCTCTCTCTCTCTCTCTCTCTCTCTCTCTCTCTCTCTCTCTCTCTCTCTCTCTCTCTCTCTCCCCCTCTCTCTCTTTGTTTCTCTCTGAGTTTCTCTCGGTGTTTCTCTGTCTGTCTCTTCACTCTTTCTCTCTCTGTCCCTCTCAATTTTAAAGGCCTTATCTCTGATGGTTTCCAATCACATTTTTTGCCCTGGCAGAAAGGAACCTTTGACACATACTAAATCCTCATTCTCTCTCTCTTTTTTCCCTCCCTCCCTCCCTCCCTCCCTCCCTCCCTCCCTCCCTCCCTCCCTCCCTCCCTCCTTCTCTCTCTCTCTCTCTCTCTCTCTCTCTCTCTCTCTCTCTCTCTCTCTCTCTCTCTCTCTCTCTCTCTCTCTCTCTCTCTCCTCACCTACTGCTCATTCAGCCAAGATGCCGTATTTAGATGTTATCACTGAGAAGACTAGACGGTATTCATAAGTCATGTGTAATTATGTGTAAATAAGCCGTGGCTCCAGCTCAGACTTGCAGTCTCCTATCGCCTCACCTTCTCCAGGAACCAGCCAGTCGGTCAGTGTTACAGCACATCTCAGCGCTGACCTTGTGAAACCAGTGAATGGATGACTCTGGAACATATTGATCTATTGCCGCCATTCCTCCCACAGGTTCAGGGTTAATGACGGCACAAAGGGTTTAAATAGCCAGGAGGATAACATATGACCAGTGTGTGTGTGTGTGTGTGTGTGTGTGTGTGTGTGTGTGTGTGTGTGTGTGTGTGTGTGTGTGTGTGTGTGTGTGTGTGTGTGTGTGTGTGTGTGTGTGTGTGTGTGTGTGTGTGTGTGTGTGTGTGTGTGTGTGTGTGTGTGTGTGTGTGGTTTAACATGTTCCTCCTTCCTCCCCAGGATGGGAACTTCACCAGAACGCTGTCAGGAGCTTCTCCCAACAACGCCCATGTGGTCGGACAGTCCACTTTTGTTGATTTCGGTAAGGCTTCTGTGTGTGTGTGTGTGTGTGTGTCTTTCACATGTCTTTCATGTCTTGTCTCCTTCAATGCCCTTGACCAGTACTAGAAGTTAAGGTCTTCAAAGGGTTCTGAATACTGCTGCTTGTGTTCATTTGGCAGTGCCATTTCCCCCCTGCTCTGCTCCAATCCATCTCTCTCTCCCACCCCCCCTAGCGAAAAAACTTTCCCTGCATCTTATCTCGTTATGAAATCTCAGCTTCACTCATTGTTCAGCTGTGTGCTGGATTAGGATTTAGCCCACGTTGGGACTAAATCCCAGTGGTGTAATCTTAAAGATGCACTCCGTCGTCCTTGCGAAAGCTTGCTGCCGCAGAGCTTCTATTTATAGAAAACCGTCTAGATTCAACTCCACACGACACAGGAGGAAGCAGTCTGCATCGCCCTGGCTGGATAAGGGAATGTTCCATTTGGGATTGTGCTTACTCTGGTTTGTGATTACTGTTGTACGAGAGTAGGGCTATCCATGCTGCATCAGTTTTGAGTTGAGTTTTTTAGATTTATACACACAAACACATTCTCCCACTTGCCCACACACACAAACACATGTATAGCCATAGCCATAAACTCAATGTTGAGTTCAATCTTTTATCAGGAACCATCAAATATTCAGAGTACAAATAGTGCTATCCCAAAAGGGCAATTATGCATGAATCCCTGGCAATGGCAGGAGAAATGACCTAGATGTTATTTTGTGTGTGTGTGTGTGTCAGTCCTTATCTTTTGAGGGCCTCTTGTGCTCCAATCTCCGGCTTATCTTAGCAAACAAGAACTTTTCATTTATTTAATCTGTTTCCTCCTTGCCACCATGAAAATGCCACTTCAAGCTGTTGCCGGGCTGTGAGGATGGAATCCTAAGGTCAGTTTTATGCCTGGTGCAGCTAAGGATTCTGGGAAGGTTCCCGAAGAAACCTGCCGGAGATAAAGCCTGTTCCTGCTTCTGAATTCCATTGAAGCTCTTTCATGTAGAAGGTGGAGGGATAGAGATGTTGCTATTTCAAATGGACTTAATTCAATACACTTATGACTGAAGGAAGAGAGGAGCCGTCATGATCACATGACAGATAGAAACACGAACGGCAAAGTCATCATATGTGACAGGAGCTGGTATTTTGGTCCCCAAGTAGTACAAGGTTATGCATCTGTTTTTTTATTGATCATGAAAGTGCAGATCGTAAGCATTCGACTTCTTCAACACTGTTACTGTGGTATTGTGACAGTGGTGCTGTGGGAGTATTGTGTAGTAGATGTCTCTCAGGTTATGGCAGGCAGTGATGCACAGGTCTGTTAGAGGGGCTGTCTTTCCTAGTTAACAATGATTATAGTTAACATTTAGCATTTACATTTGGAACTCTGGCAATGGCTTGGTTGATTTTGGACAGTTTTTGACTCCTTCATAGAATGGGGAAAGACCTGGAGATCTCTCTGTCCCTCTCTCCCTATCTCCTTCTCTCCCTATCTCCCTCTATCTTTCTCCCTCTATTTCACTCTCTGTGTCTCTCTATTTATTTTTCTGTCTATCTCTTTCTCTCTCTCTGTGTCTCTCTCTATTTCACTCTCTGTCTCTGTCTCTCTCTGTCTCTCTCTATTTCACTCTCTGTCTCTGTCTCTCTCTGTCTCTCTCTATTTCACTCTCTGTCTCTGTCTCTCTCTGTCTCTCTCTATTTCACTCTTTGTCTCTCTCTGTCTCTGTCTCTCTATGTCTCTCTGTCTCTCTCTATGTTACTCAAACATACACAGACAAGGGGCTGCATTTGTCGTGCAGAAGCACCATTTTCAGACACAACCAGACGGATGTGACAGCCTTGTCAGAGAGTATGAGGAGCAGGCCTGTCACGTGTGTGTGTGTGTGTGTGTGTGTGTGTGTGCGCGCGCGTGCGCGTGTGTGTGAGACGTCTGCCAGCACCAGTCTAAATGGCTTCATGGCCTCCATCTTCAAAGCTCAGCCGTCCTTGATTCCTCCTGTGTTTTCCGTGTTGCCTGACAGGCCTGCTGGAGATCTGAATACCAGCGGCTAATTAAAAAGCAGATATTGGATTGAGGAAGCACCTGAGCTGCAGAGCCGTGTGCTGCTGACCTGGGGGAAGCAGGCATGAAAGAGAGGAGGAGGACGGGAGGGCTTCAAAGGAGAGGAGGGGATGTGCTCGAAATGTTGAACACAGTGGCATGCTGCATGGCTATGGATTCAAGAAAAGTGGGAGGTGGGGTTATGGTGGAAGGAGGGAGGAAACGAGAAATTGGGTTAGAAAGAAGCAGAGAGAGAGAGAGGGAGAGGGAGAGGGAGAGGGAGGTATGGGAAAGCATGGAGTGTGGCGCTCCAGTTTGATTCGAAGTGGGAATTATTCTGATCACACTCCAAGCTGTCAATTCTCACTTCTCCTCTTCTGTCCTCTCTCGCCCACACCTCAGTGGTAGATCATAGATACAGCAGTGACCTTCCTCTAAAACCTCCACTCACACACGCACTCACACACACTCTAACGCACACAGACACACAATGACACATTCTCTCTCTCTCTCTCTCTCTCTCTCTCTCTCTCTCTCTCTCTCTCTCTTTCTGTCTCCTCTCTATCTCTATCTCTCTCTCTCATACACACATCTGCAACCACACGCCCATTCTGAAAAACACTCTAGTAGGGAGTCTATTTCTAGATAAGTGACCTCTGGTAGTCTGTGTGTTTGAAAGGAGCGGGTCACCCACGGCAGAATAAGGAGACCACCTGGAGAACTCCGTCTGATGGAGGCCCAGCATATGTCACACATACAGGCCTGTCTGTCTTATCAGGGCTGTAATTGCATAGCTCAAAGTGACAGAGTCTGATGCATAATTCATGACCAGGGTAGTGAACGCTATTGGCGAGGATTAGCTGGCATATCAGCACCAGGATGGCATTGTGGAGATTCTAATGAGGACGACAACGATGATGATGATGATGAAGGATTTTGATTAGCGTGATCTTGGTGGTGAGGAGGACGATGATGTTGACAATGTGTTTGTGGTTCTCCCTGATGACTTGACGGCATCATTTGAGGTGCTATGCACAATGTGTTAAACTAAGGGAATTGCTGCTTAAATGAGCCTTTATTGTGAGACACACACACCCCCACATAGCTGTGTTTAGCAGCTGTTTCTGACAGGAAGGCAGGACATTGTTTCGAGGCATTTTTTTTTCGACACAGCAACATAAAGACACTGCCATGAATGTCTTGTGTGAGCAACTACTGTGCTGGGTTGAGTGTTCCTCACAAATCCACACACACACACACACACACACACACTTTTTGCCCATATCAGAGAAAAGCCATATGTGACTGTTTACTGGCTGTTGTGTGTGTCAGGGTGTAATCTCCTTGTCTCTCTCCAGCCTGGCTCTCTGATTTACATTCTTTTTGCTCCAGTGTTGTATCCTATGAATGTCAATGGTGTTCCCCTGAATCCCAGCATGGACAGGAACTGCAGTCCTCTGCTCTCCTGCAGGGTGGCTTTCTTTCTTCTCCTCTATCGCCACCCCTCCATCCCTCCCTGTGAACTGCCACGCTCCCTCGCCTTTCACCTCCCCCCCCCCCTCTCTCTCTCTCTCTCTCTCTCTCTCTCTCTCTCTCTCTGTCTTCTCTCTCTCCCTGCAGCTATCTCTATATGTGTCACGCCCCTCTTCCTGTGCCCCTGTCTCTTGTTACTCTCTGTCTTCTCTCTCTCTCTGTCTGTCTTGTTTTCCACCTCCTGTTGCCGATCACCCACAGCAGAGAGAAGTTTTATCCTGTTCTTATCTCCCTCCCCGCTGCTACATTTCCCTTCCTCTACATCCACCTGCTGCTTCTCCACCTCTGCCTACCTCGATCCTCCCCCTGCTGCTTCTCCACCTCTCCCTTCCTCTACATCCACCTGCTGGCTTCTCTCACTTTATTTGCTTTCCCCTCAGTCTTTGCGCACGCGCTCGAGTGTGTGTCATAACACTGAGCTGTCAACCTCAGCAATGCCGGGAACAAAATAGAGACTGACAGGCATGCTAAGATCACCAAACGACTAAATTATGCTCATCTCTCTCTCTCTCTCTCCTCGTATCTCATCCTCTCTCTCTCCTCATCTCTCATCCTCTCTCCATCCCTCTCTCTCACACACGCGCGCAAACTCCGCTGTGTGCTGTCTGACAACCTTAATGTGATTTCCCCTCCTCCCCCTCAGTTCTTCTGTCTGACTGTGTTCATGTCATTGTCTCAGCCTTCTGGATGCTGCAGGCCTCTCCTCCTCAGCTCCATCTTCGAGTCGACCACCTGGGGGAACTAGGTCATCTATTGTGAGTCTTATCTGGGATGTGTGTGTGTGTGCCCAGATGGTGATGGGTTCCAGGACCACCTCCTTCCAGTGTGTATGGACGACGGCTGCCTGAGGAGTGCCATCTATCTGTCCAGACCAGGAGAGAAGCAGGTACGCTGACCTGACATTGTGACCTCACCATCCTTCTGCTTGTACTCTATGTTTCCACAATGACATCGCCATCAGTCACAACGTCGCCAGCATTCAGAACAGGGCGTGGTGTTCGACGCCTCTCTCACGTCCTCATAATCTAATATTCATCAAGCAGATGTTTTGAAGTCAATTGATGTGCGGTACTGTACTGTACATCAACAATGACATGCCATAGTCATCTGCCCTCTCATATGTACAACAGGTTATAGTACTCCACTGTGACGTCGCCGTCACTCACCGACCACTCCACGCATGATGGTGGAGTGAGCAAGTCCATTTGTGTGTGTGTGTGTGTGTGTATGTTTGTGTGGGTGTGTGTGTGTGTTGTTGCGTTAGTCATATTCTACAGTATGATTGTTTTGTGTTGAAATGTTAACACACAAGCATACAAACACGCTCACATAGTGAGGTATTTTTTTATTTTTACATTTTTTTATCACTCTAATCTGATCATTATTGACAGTGTAAACATGTTCCTCCAACTCATTAGTTTGTATACAGCTGGGCGACAATAGCATCCCACTCACTGACACACTATCCCTATAGCAACCCACCCCCCCCCCCCACACACACACACACACACACAATTGCACCAGTAGTTGTTCATTAGAACACAACAGTATTGTGTCTATAGGAAGGAACACATTTTAACCTCTGTTTTAATGAAAGGACCTCAGTTATCAGACTGGGTCTCAATGGCAGTGACGTGTGTCCACTTTGTCGTACACACCCACTGCAGAAACTGTACATCTAACTGAGTGGGATCATCTCTGGGATCTAGTTTGACCTGTTTCTAGTATAAATGGCTTACCTGGTGACTTCATTTAAGTACACATTATTTTAATACATCTCGTCAAATGTTCTTATTGCACTGGCAGCCAATTGTTCTTGTTTCCAGCCTAAGCGATATCATTATTAGAATTTTTGCACTGAAATGTGATGTGAAGGTATTTTGGGGGGAGTGCGCAGAACACACGCGCATTCCGTCTCCCTAGCATTGAGAGACAGACATGGTCCAGACATGTTAATGGAGCCATTAGCTGTCATGGGCTCACAGCCCCGTGGGGACTGGGGAGATGGGGTGAGGGGGCCGGGGAGGAGAGGCAGGCCAGCCGGGATTTGAATGGCTCTTAATCTGCAGGGAAGGACGACCATCCATAAAACATGGAGAGAGAGTAGAAAAAGAGCGATAACCAAAGAAGCAGGTTTTTTTTTTTTTTTTTTTTTATAGGAATAGGCATGAGAAACAGACACTCACTGGGGTAACATTTCCATACAAAGGGACACGATGATGTGTGTGGTTGTGATGAGGGCTCCGTTCTGCCAGCCTCCAGCATCACAGTTGTTTGTTTCATTTCCATGCAGCCTGTAAAGCAGGCTGTGTCCTCAAATGGACTTGAGCAGCAGTTTGTCAGATCCTTGATGAATTTACAGCTCGTTTCTTCTGAAGGCGATGAATAATATTTACCTTCCTGCCCATTCGTAATTTCTTCTCCACTGCTGCAGTTTGCACTGCCGGCAACATTTCAGAACGGAATGATCCGGAATGAGCTTGTGTGTGTTTGTGTGTATGTGTGTGACCACAAAGAGGCTCCTCTCCTACTGATCACGGCTTTACTAATGATCACACACACACACTCTGCCAAGTCTCCCCAGGTCATCACTCTGAGACACTTACACGGGGAGTGAGGTCATCACTCTGTGACGGAGACACACAGAGGGCGCGGTGGCACGCTGGCAGCAGGTGCCATGGTCCATGCTGCGGAGCCACGCCGGGTCTCTCTGGCATCACACCAACACTGTGCCATACATCCACGCCTACCGTCACACTCCTTCACCGCTACTGCAGAGATGTCCATCCACAATTCAGTAGAGTGCTGCCTTCACAATCCACACAGGTCTACTGGGGTGAAGCAGCTGGCCAGGACAGAGCCGCGTGTGTGTGTGTGTGTGTGTGTGTGTGTGTGCGTGGGGTGTGTGTCTGCGGGCACGCGTGCATGCAAATCAGTTTGTCTCACTGCAGTCATTAGGAGATGAGCGATACACTAGCAGTTGTCCTCTGGATCATAAAGCTGCAGGTTCATTAGAAGCCTGTCTCTATAGCGCGCCGAAGCCACTGCCCGTGTTCTCTATCGACGCTACGGCACCTCAAAGCACGCTCCCCGTCGCTTCTGAAATTTTAATTTCTTGGACTAATGAAGCGTCGTTCCTGCCGAGAGGAATCGATGGGAGCAGGAATCTGCTAACACGCCGGCTTTTTTCGCCTTAGTAAACAAAGGGACTGAGGGCGTGCGTGCGTGTGTGGACGCGGGTGCGGGTGGTGTGTGTTTGCGGGGGCAGCATGGATGGAGCGTGATGTGTGTGGGCTCTGTGCTGCTGTGTTTTACTGACGACTCATGCCGTTTGTATGCCTGGCACCTGCCCTTCTTAACACCAGAGATATTGAATGATCTTGCAGACGAGCACAGCAGCCCCTCTTTCTCTCTCCTTCCATCTCTCTCCCTATATTTATCTCTCTCTATTACCTAGACATCATCCAGTATCATCCATCCCTCCTCCTGGCCTTACACCTCTCCTTGTGATAAGCCTAAGCTACTTAAACATGGATCTCTTGATTGACCGTATTTCTTCGATTAAACGCCGCCCCCGAATGAACGCTGCGCTCGAATAAACGCCGCACCAAAAATGGACATTGTGTAATAAACACCGCCGTAGATTAAACGCTGCAACAACAAAATCTGAAAACTGTTATTTAATTGGTTAAATTAAAACACAGTAGCCTATTTATTACACAAGTAAATCACAAGTGTATTATAATTCCCTCGAAGCACTGGCAGACACAAGTTGCTTTCTTGATACAGGTTTGAAGCTTCTTCTTCAAATCCACCATGAAAACTAAATAACAAGAAAATGAAGACCACATTAGCTTTATATGAACATACAATGACATGCGCAGAATGTAAATAATGTTCACCAAAGAAAAATACAGACACAAAACAACATACTATAAAAGGCGTGTCAAACTGGGTAGTGGAGAATGATTCAAGGTTAATCTGGATCTGGTGATGTTCAGAGGGGGAGGGGGGCGGAGAAGACCCCCTGCCTCCTGGGGCTTCCAGTGAGAAGGGGGGGTTGGATGTCCAAAAGGTAGTCAGACCGGCCGGTCTGCAAAAGCAGAAAAGAGTTTCAGTCCCAGCATCACCTTGTCTCCCAAGTTGACACTCTGCCCATGAACTGAGTAGCTCCATTGTGCTCACACGGTCCCTAAGCATCACAAACTGCCTCCCAGGTCAATTCATCACCTGACCTCGGCATTCTTGCCCACGCACCAAATGTACATTCTAGCCACAATCTTACTCTACAGAGAAACATCCTGTTGCCTGATCCCATCTGTTCTTTGATAAATCAATTGATCACAATTGGATATATGTTTTATTATACTTATTATAAAACAGGTAGATGAAATCAAGCATTCTGATTGGTTGAGAGTGAGTCACAGGGTGTGCTTTATTTAAGCAATAAAGTACGAGAGGCAGTACTGTATCGTCAATAAAGTACAAGAAGTGCGACGTGGTGTATGACGTGGGTGTCAGTTCCTCGTCATACTTTGCGACAACCAGTGACAAAGTATGACGTGTACAGCTAGTTGCAAGCGTGCACGAGTCTTGGAGCTAGGGAAAGAGGTGAGCCACTGTTTAACGCTAGACCGGAAGAGACGGAACTGGAAAGATGGCGCGGTCCAGTTTTGCGCTGTCACTTGCCTCACTGCTCCACTGAGCACTTTTCATAGAAGTGAATGGGGACGCCATCTTGGAAGAAAAATCTAGCTGTGTCTAATATATAAGTCTATGGTTGCTACTGGTGAATGCTTTCTGCACAGCTTTCTGTTTGAAAGCTGGAAGCGCAAGAACGTTTTGGCATGCTGCTTCAGATTTCTACACAATGTAGGCACACGCGCAGCTTCAATTGTATACTAGGCTTTGTGTTTGACCTCTTTGTTGATTCTTTGTTTGTCTATGGCCACACTGCAGCTGCAATTCTCTAAATCTGTCTTACTATGTAAATACTATCATTGTGTAATAAACGCCACAGCGTTTATTCGAAGAAATATGGTAATTATCTGTGTCCAGGTGTTTGGAAATGTAGAATATATGTATGCCTACAGGTGTTCTTGGAGGGATTGTATGTCCTGTGTTGAACGAGGACCCATTCCTAGAATATCCCTCCGTGTTAACATGCACAACCAGTCAAACCTCCCACTGCATATACATCCAGTGAATTGTACATGGACATGAATTAGTGACTCCACTCAGGTAGAGGTAATGTAGTAGTAGTCTGTAACACTCAATAACCAGGAAAGCATAATAAGCATCTAATTATTATCATTTTTTTCTTATTATGATTATCACACATAACTGAATGATGAATAATTAGTCCATTTCCAAGCAGAGCCAGTTAATTACTGGGAGGCTGGGAGACTAGTATGACACTGATTGTCTCATGATGTTTGCTCTCTGCCTGATTAGACAGAGGGTGAGCACGTGTTCTGGCAAGGAGTGTGTGTGGGTGCGTGTTTGTGTGTTTGTGTTTGTATGTGTGTGTCATCCTAGGTTCTCTCCATCCTGATTGGGTTCATCAGTAGCGAGCAGCAGGAGACACATAGGCATAGTTCTGTGCTTCTAGAACCTGACTCTTTGCTCAGGCCCCACACAGCCCAGCCACACACACACACACACACACACACACACACACACACGTATTTCTAGACGAAAACACCCTGAGAATATGAACTCCTCTACTTCTTCACAGCTCCTCTCCCTTGATCCCTCCCCTCTTCTTCTGCTCTCTCTTCCCCTCTCTTCTCCTTTACTCTCCTTGTATTCTCTCTCTCTCCTCCTCCTCCTCTCCTAGCCCCTTTCTCCCCATCTTGTTTCCCCCTCTCCTGTCTCCTTCTCTCTTCTCCCACATGTATTTTCCAGGGTAGTTATGAAAGTACATGAATCCCTCTTAACCCGGGCCGATGATGTATTGAGATAGATGCCATGTTTGTGTGTGTGTGTGTGTGTGTGTGTGTGTTACGTGAAGATAATCCTTTAGAGAGACTGCATCATTGGAATGGAGATGTGGCCCTGGTCTAGTAAAGCAGTCAAGCATGTTACTTTATTTCCATTAGAAGACTACAGCAGGCATTACCCTCGCACACACAAACATAGAGGCATACACACACACACACACAAACGTATACCCAATACAATGATGTGTCCACAAGGCTGGGCATGTTAACAGGATGTATTGAGGTAGGTGAGGCTCAAGGTCCTTGGAGCTTGGTGCTTCCACACAGTCGTGCTGCGGAGCAGCTCCTGCAGTGGACAAGGTGTTTACATGTTGGAAACGGAGATTTTTAAAACGGAGATGATAAAATGATACATGTTGGAAATGTTAAACATTTAAATATTACTAGGTAAAAGGATCTGCACACTACTCTTTACTCAGGTTTTTACTTCTGTACTCTACGCTTCTGGTACATGTATGCAGAGAGAGAGAAATATTCCAAAGAGCAAAGGGTGGGAGAGAGAGACGGAGAAGAGCGGGGGAGAGAGAGAATGAGCATCTATCCTGACCTCTCATCCCCGATGCAGCGGTGTCAGTCCTCCTGGGGCCAACACGGCTCTCTGCCTGTGTGCCTGTGGAGGAACACGTCTCTCTCTCTCTCTGTCTGTCTCTGTCTCTGCGTGTCTCTCTCTTTGTCTCTGTCTATCTCCATCTGTCTCTCCCTCTTTCTCTCTTTTGTCACTATCTCTTGCTCTCTCTTTCTCTTGCGCTCTCTGTCTCTGAATGTCTCTCTTGCTGTCTCCTTCTCTCTCTTGTCTCTCTCTCTCTCTCTTGCTAGCTTGCGCTGTATTTCTCGTTCTATCTCTCTCTCTTTCTCTCTCCCACACCAGCTCTTTAGCATTCATCAATACTTTACACCCTCTGCATCTGTTCCCCCTCCCCCTCTTCCCTTCATATCCCCCTCCGCCTCCCACCATCGTAGTGAGGCCCAGGGGAGAGGGAACCCCACCCCCCACCACCCCCCATCAGAATAACTGCTGTTTATCTCTGTCTTTCTCTGCCTGGAAGTTGCTAGACAACTAGCAAGAGGAAGCTGGTGATGATAATAATAAGAACTGACTCAAACTCTGAAAGTTCTGAAAGTATGCCTTCCAGTTATTACTGGAATGTTCCCCTGTGGTCGTCCAGCCCTTAGCTCCAGCAACATCACCCATAGTAGGCATAAAGATCCCCTATATAACAGTACAGGTGGACCCAAGTCATCAAAGACTCAGTCTCCCGTCTCAGTCGAGACATGATTGGCTGTGCTGTCTGCAGGATGTAGTTTGATTGGACGGCGTCTTGGGTGGCATGACGAGCAGCATCACTCACTGTCAGGATCCCAGAGGGCCGGCGGGCTGCTGTCGACACTGCCGCCGGGCTGACAGGGAGACGGCAAGACGGAGACAACGTTTGTGTTGAGTGGGGGGGGGCAGGGCCCCTGCAGTACGGAGCATGACGGCTGAGTCGTAGCCATGGTTACCTAGATGGACCAGTCGGATGTGTAGTACTGTTGGTGATTTTAAATACCGGGTTCGAAGTAGCAGTTTGTCTCTCAGGATATGTCCAGAACTCTGCACTGCTTTTATAGAGTCCCTGGTGGAATCCACAACATTCCTGTCACACCACAACACTGCACCACAACACCATAATCCCTGCTCGAGAAAATACTGTATGATAACAACCTTTACGGTGATAATGGTGATCATAACTGTGTAGCTCAACCTTCCATGTTCCCTGTGCTGTTGCTGTTGCAGTGGTTCCCCGTGCTGGCGGACTTCCAGAACAGGGACACACTGTGGGGCTTTGTGCCCCCTGCACAGGCCTCCGCTCCTGGAGAAATAAGCCAGCCCATCACCCTTCACCTTGGGGACTACAATCTGGACGGCTTCCCGGACGCTCTGGTCATCCTGCGCAACACCAGCGGCAGGTTAGTTGTGTCTCTGTGTCTCTCTCCCTATCTCTCTCTCTCTCTCTCCCTCCCTCTCTCTCTCTCTCTCTCTCTCTCTCTCTCTCTCTCTCTCTCTCTCTCTCTCTCTCTCTCTCTCTCTCTCTCTCTCTCTCACACGCATACAGGCACACACACACACTCAAACACATACAGGCACACACACGCACAAGTACAGTACACACATAAACACCAAAACGACTTACATGCGCACGGATAGATACACATACCCAGACACGCATGTCCTTGAACTCACCTGCATGCAGACCACGCACACACATACACACGTGCATATATCAGCACTTTCAGCTCTCTGTGCCTTGAGTGAATTGGTTTGTTGTCTGTTTCATTTCAATTGGAGCCCGAGGATTCCAATACCACTTCACCATCTTGGATAGTTTGGCTCTATGTGATGTTCATCTCTTCTTGATGATGTTTTTGATTAGATTAGTGTGTGTGTGTTTGAATATCTTTATCCGACACCTCTATGTGACATGCGAGGTTCACCAGGAATTATGTTGTAAACACGGCTTTCAGTAGTCACTTCCCATCCATCTCATCAGTGTTGACGTCCCTGCAAATGCAGTCATGACAGGATTACTGTTCTGTAAATCCTGTGGTTGTATTCTCAATATTCCTACATAACACACAATTGATGCTTTCACTATTGATGAGGGCATCTTTGAAATAACTGGATTATTTATACATTAGATGCGTGTGTGTGTTTGCAAAGTCAAATCGATTTCTAAAGCACATTTAACCAAGGTTGACCTAAGTGTTGTAATCCAAATAACAAAATCCATAAAACAGCACAATACCAACACCAACAGCTCTTCAACAGACACTAAATAAAACAAAAACATTTCTCATACAGAGTTAGAAGTCCAGCAATAATGATGTGTCTTTAAGGTGGGATTTAAAAACAGGCAGAGTAGGGGTCTGTACACGCAGCGGCAATTCATTCCAAAGTTTGGGTGCTCCAAAACCGCAAAGTCTCCATCTCCCCTGTGCTCCAGCCTGGATCTGGAGACAACTAGGAGCAACTGGTCGATGGACCTAACTGACCTTGAAAGGATGTGTGGATGTCAGGATGTCAATTATCAGAGAGCTAGTTTGGGGCTAGCCTTTTTAATGTTCTTTTGGCAAACTGTGTTAAACCGTACAATGAATTCAGAAATGTAGGGAGGCAGTGAAAGAAGGTCAGTATGGGAGAGATGTGCTCTCGTTTGCTTGTTGCTGTTCAAAGACGCGCTGCAGCCTTCTGGACCAGTGGCAAGTGTGAGGGGGCGTAATGCTCCGGACGACAGAGGAGAAGACTGTGGTTTACAGTGTGAATGCAGCTGTGTTGAAGAAAAGCATATAAAATAGCGGAATCCCTGGAATATGTAGTTGTGAATCAAATATGTTTACAAATATTTGTGTTTAATTGCAGATTCAGTGCTGTGCAGGGTTTTAAACCTGGACTGGAACACCTCAAGAATGCCATGTATGTCTAAAAAAGATGGCATTTGTGTGAGTACAACGTTCACCAAAAAGAGAGAAAGAAACACAGGTTTTGAACTTCAGATGGGAATTGTTTTCCCTTATTCTCAAAATCAACAGTTTCACTTCTGCACGCATAAGGTTAGCTTGAACACCTGCAGCAAGACTGCTGTGCATACTGTTGTTATTTGGATGTTTGATACCATAGTCTTTCAAATCTGTCTTAAAAGGCAAGAAATGATAACATCTTTGGGCCAGGCAGATGAAATATGATTTAGTTTAGGGGAAAGTGTGACAGGACAAAATGGAGTATTCTTCCTCAGATGAGATGAGGGACCGCAGAGGTCAAGACTGGAGTGCCTGGGACACCATCATTATTTTAGTTTGATTTAATGCCATGAATCTGATCAGTTGGGGACTCTCTTCACTTACTGATGGAGTTTCATATGATGGCAGTTTAGGGGATGTTGAGCGTCTTCATGAATCAGATCATTGTTTTCTTTACTTTTACCTCCACTTCCATCTCAGTCTCGTGAATTGAGATTGTTACACCAACAAAAAATCCTCGCTATTTGTACCATCAGACATCTGATTGGTTACAGGTACCAGCCACTTACTCAATGACGCAATTATTCCACCCAGATAGTGGAACCGGTCTCACCGACTTACAAATGAATTGCATGAGCAAGATACCAAATTGTTGCCATGTTGCGAGTGTTAAACAATAGCACAGGACTGGACACCAGAGCTTCAGCTGGTAGTGGGCTGGTGCTCCTGTGGAGCCTTAACTGTTCCACGCCACAACCACTCACAGTGGATGGAAACAGCATAGCAAGTGGCAGTGATGGAAAGGTCCAAAACAGGAGATGAGATGTGCGCTCTAATGATTGCAATCTTGTCAACATAAATCTTCTTTCACAGGTTTCTGAGGAAACATCAAGACAAGCTGATGTGCGTGTGTGTTTGTGTGTGCGCATGTGTACCCTCTGCAAAGGGAACACTGATAACAGATAATGTCTTTCAGATGTTCCTCAACCCGTGGTCAGAGGGGATGGACGTGTGTGTGTGTGTGTGTGTGTGTGTGTGTGTGTGTGTGTCTGCGTCTGCGTACATCATGAAGGGCATGTGTGGATTATCAGCCCGCCATCAATGGAGATCAGATAGACACGGGTCAGGACTGCTGGTGTTGAGAGGAATACTGATTTGTCCCCCGGAATCGTTTCAGAGGAGGGGAACAACCACACAACCACACGAACGCACACTCGGTCACAACCCTTGACACGCGCGCACACCTCTGCACTCGAGATGGCACCCAGCGTGCGTGGCTGAATGAGCAGGCAGGCACGCTCTCCAGCCCGTGCCTTCTGTGCATTTGAACTCCGGAGCCGGCGCAATCTTGAAGTCTCAGGGAGCTTAGCTTCTCCCTCTCCGAGGGTCACACTCTCATCCGGAGACCCGGAGCTTCCCCCGGGCCCTCTCCCTTAATCGCCCCCGGCCGGGGGCTGCTGCCGGGGCTTAAGCAGGGGACGTAATCACCCTCCCTAAGCTCCAGCGCCGTGCTGCATACAGCGCTGCATGGCCCCTAGGCATCACCACGGTGGCCCGGGGTGACAGTTTAAGACCCGATCAGCAGCATCAGCAAAGCCCGAGGTGAGGGGGGAGGGGGGAGGTTGGAGGGGATGGTGGCGGAGGGGGGCGCGGGGTGGAGGTGGAGTGTGAGGGGGGGTGGGGCGGAAGTGATGGAAGTCATGATGAGAGAGGCTAGAAGATGATGATGACTCCCAGCCTAGGAGAGCCCAGGGTCGGGTTGTGTTGTACAGGCTTCAACCCCAGTCCAGATGGTGGGGTTAGTACCAGTGGTTACTGTATTGATCCCCAAGGGGGGATTGCAGCGTTGAAGTGGAAATAAGTGGACTGCTTGACGGCTTGAATAGGGCAAATAATTGTTTGTATAAAAATATACAAAATACCAAAAATACACAGGGCTGTATATGGGGTAAAACACGGGGTGTAATAAGAGTCATACACACATGGACAAACCAATGTAATGTTGGTGACACACACTGGTACATCTGCACAAAACAATTCAACACACAACTCGGGTGACACCGAGAAGGACACCGTAAGCAGCTAATACTGCTTACAGTGAATAGCATGGACCAGCAAACTTTACAAATGACTGTTGTACAGATTGCTGAAATCAATTGCCAGAAGCCCTGATATAGAGGTGTACCAATGACTGGGAGATGTGCTATACGATGCAAACAGAACAGTGCAAACAATGCAGTTCATTACATATGCTCCAACAACAGTGCCAGTGTTGCTGCTCACAGTGAGTTATTAGGGTCTGATGTGCACTGGCAAGAACAACTACTGATGGTGTTCCTTGGTGTGATCAGTCTCATGGACCTGGGGGCTGGTGTGGGGCCTTCTGAGGGCTGGTGTGGGGCCCTCTGGGGGCTGGTGTGGGGCCCTCTGGGGGCTGGTGTGGGGCCCTCTGGGGGCTGGTGTGGGGCCTTCTGAGGGCTGGTGTGGGGCCCTCTGGGGGCTGGTGTGGGGCCCTCTGGGGGCTGGTGTGGGGCCCTCTGAGGGCTGGTGTGGGGCCTTCTGAGGGCTGGTGTGGGGCCCTCTGAGGGCTGGTGTGGGGCCTTCTGAGGGCTGGTGTGGGGCCCTCTGGGGGCTGGTGTGGGGCCTTCTGAGGGCTGGTGTGGGGCCTTCTGAGGGCTGGTGTGGGGCCCTCTGAGGGCTGGTGTGGGGCCCTCTGGGGGCTGGTGTGGGGCCCTCTGAGGGCTGGTGTGGGGCCCTCTGAGGGCTGGTGTGGGGCCTTCTGAGGGCTGGTGTGGGGCCCTCTGAGGGCTGGTGTGGGGCCTTCTGAGGGCTGGTGTGGGGCCCTCTGGGGGCTGGTGTGGGGCCCTCTGGGGGCTGGTGTGGGGCCCTCTGAGGGCTGGTGTGGGGCCCTCTGGGGGCTGGTGTGGGGCCTTCTGAGGGCTGGTGTGGGGCCCTTGCTCCTTGTGTATGTTTCCGTACACTCTGTTTGGGTGGCTTGTCGTGCTCTGCGGCGTTCTGTCATGGAGGCCTGCGCGGCCCACAGCTCTGCCAGGGTTTCGATTGTGTGCAGAATGAATGCCTTCTGCTTCTAAAGTATCTGGCCGGCGGGCAGCCATCCTCCACACACACACACACACACACACACTTGGTGTCCATCTAGCCTGTCTCTTTGTCTCTCCTTGTCTCTATTTCTCTCTCTTGTCTTTTTCTCTCTCGTACGCTCTCTGCGTCTCTCTCTCGTCTCTCTCACTCTCTCTTTCTCTCTCTGTCACTCCACATCTCAAGCTATTTATAGCAAGTTTGGGTTGACCACTATTGGCTGCCCCCTCTCAATCCTTCTTAACAGAATGTACATTTAAATGCTAGATGTTTAAGAGGGGCGGAGGGAGGGCGCGAGGGATGGGCAGAGGGAGGGCGCGAGGGATGGGCAGAGGGAGGGAGCGAGGGATGGGCAGAGGGAGGGAGCGAGGGATGGGCAGAGGGAGGGAGCGAGGGATGGGCAGAGGGAGGGAGGGAGGGATGGGCAGAGGAATGGAGCGAGGGATGGGCAGAGGGAGGGAGTGAGGGATGGGCAGAGGGAGGGAGCGAGGGATGGGCAGAGGGAGGGAGGGAGGGATGGGCAGAGGGAGGGAGCGAGGGATGGGCAGAGGGAGGGAGGGAGGGATGGGCAGAGGGAGGGCGCGAGGGATGGGCAGAGGGAGGGAGGGAGGGATGGGCAGAGGGAGGGAGCGAGGGATGGGCAAAGGGAGGGAGCGAGGGATGGGCAGAGGGAGGGAGGGAGGGATGGGCAGAGGAAGGGAGCGAGGGATGGGCAGAGGGAGGGAGCGAGGGATGGGCAGAGGGAGGGAGGGAGGGATGGGCAGAGGGAGGGAGCGAGGGAGTTTTTAGTTTGCCAAGCTGTTTATGAGTACGACTGGTATCGCTTCGGCCTCAAAGAGATTTTTGAGTTTGAGTGTGTGTGTGCGTGCATGCATATACGTGGGGTTGGGTGCATGTGGGTCTCTAAAGCCCTCTGCATCTCCAGGGCCAGCTTAACAGGTGTTCTGGTACACCGTGTTTTAGCACAGCAGCCTCCCTCCTCTCCCCTGCCCGCCTTGGAGATTGACACCTGACCTTTCCGACGCTCCCGCTGTTTTAATTGGCTGAACAAGGCTCCCGCGTTCCAGGCCTCGTGTCCACCTGCAGCTCGCTGCGGTTAACATCGCTAATGGAACCTGTGCCGTCAGACTCTGTGGCTCGGCGTTTGGCTGGGGGGGGGCTGCTGTGCTGTGTGCTGTGTGGGTGCTGTGTGGGTTCTGTGTGGGTACTGTGCTGGGTGCTGTGTGGGTGCTGTGTGCTGTGTGGGTGCTGTGTGGGTTCTGTGTGGGTACTGTGCTGGGTTCTGTGTGGGTACTGTGCTGGGTGCTGTGTGGGTACTGTGCTGGGTGCTGTGTGGGTACTGTGCTGGGTACTGTGTTGGGTGCTGTGTGTGTGCTGTGTGGGTTCTGTGTGGGTACTGTGCTGGGTACTGTGTTGGGTGCTGTGCTGGGTGCTGTGTTGGGTGCTGTGTGGGTACTGTGTGGGTGCTGTGCTGGGTGCTGTGTGGGTGCTGTGTGGGTACTGTGCTGGGTACTGTGTTGGGTGCTGTGTGGGTGCTGTGTGGGTACTGTGTTGGGTGCTGTGCTGGGTGCTGTGTGGGTGCTGTGTGGGTACTGTGCTGGGTTCTGTGTGGGTGCTGTGTGGGTGCTGTGTGGGTGCTGTGTGGGTGCTGTGCTGGGTACTGTGTTGGGTGCTGTGTGAGTGGTGTGCTGGGTACTATGTTGGTGGGTGTCCTGTTGGGATTCCATCACAAGTCTCCCAGATGGATCTCACTCGTTTTGTTGTTGTTTTTGTTGTTCTCCTCCTGTCTTCCCCCCCCCCCTGGCCTCCATCTCTCTCTCACGGTCTCTTCACGCTTGTCTCTCTCTCACGCACGCCGTCTCACTACTTCTCTCACTTTGTTTTGATCTCACCCTCTTTGTTTCAACGCCCCCTTCTTCTTCTCTTGTCTGTGAAGAGTGCTTGTGTTGGATGGCCTCCGTCGCTATGGGGTCGTATAGGTCTCCGTCTCGTACACGGGCAAGTACACACACACACGCAGATTGTCCTAGGTGCTTCGGCAAGGGGAGTAGCAATGGCACGTGCTCCTCACACCCACGTAAGCACACACACACACGCTCACGCACGCACACTCAGCATGTGAGTCAGGGCAAATGGCCCCGGGAGCAGCGGCACCGTTCTGAAGAGCACCATCAGGAGTTGACAGTGCAGCTCTCATGTTGTGAAGTAATGTATGTGTGTGAGTGTGTGTGCGTGTGTGTGTGTGTGTGTGTGCTCGCTCACGTGTGTGGTTGTGGCACGTGGCGTTCTTACTTGGTCCATCCACCTTGCTGAATCCTGTAAGGAGGTGTGCGTGTGTGTGTGTGTGTGTGCGTGCGTGTGTGTGTCTCTCCAGAGGCCTGGTACATGCTCTGACCTGGAACAGAACATGCCCATGAAGCAGCCTGTCAGAGGACCTCAGGCAGACTCAGCACTGACAGAAATCACCCCCCCCCCCCCCCCCCCCCCTCAAAAAGAAATGAACATAGAAACTCGAGTTCCTGTCGTCAGTGGGCCTTGCCTGTTCCTGTAGAGCTGTAAAGTGGCAGGTTGTCACGTTGTGGTTTCTCTGGTCAGGCCTATTCCTCTCCCCACCCTCATTTGAGAGCATGTTTGTAGTAAGATGCTGACCTTTTGTAATGTGACTGACTGGTGTGTCTGTCTGACTGTCTGGAGAAAAGTTCCAGAAGAAGGGTGGTATTTGTCGTCAAGCCCTCGTGGCTTTTTATATTATAGACATTATAAACTTTTCATATTCTGTTGTGGAGGGGTTGAACGTGCTTTCCCAGAAAGAAGCAAACACGTAGGCTATACTTCAAAAGATAGCATTTAAAGATGTCCGGTAGCACTCACCGTCTTTGAGAAAAAGAACATGAGACAGTGCCTCAGTTTCACCAATTTATTAGGCCCGTGAAACAAAGCTATGCTAACGACAGGGTGCGGCCTGCCTTCATCCCAACATGAAAGTGAGCTGTCATGTGAGCTGTGTAGGACTTCAGAGTGGTCGAATCATGCGCCACGTGTGCATGCTTTGTTTGATGGCCCGAAAAGAATACCAAGAAAATAATTTGGTGAAACTGAAGCACTTTGTCACTGTTGGTGAATGCTGCCAGACATCTTTGGATGTTGGTTTTTGACCTTTTCATATTTGGGCTTGTTAGACTGGCCCATCCTCTCCCCTCACCCGCCCTAAACACACCTCTGAAAAACCAATTTTCCCACATCACTCTTCTAAAGGTTTACAAGCAGGTCTGTGTGAATGTGTGTGTGCCACACCGGTTTGGTTCAGATGAGGTGAACACTAGTCAGCAGTCAATCAGTAGTCTGGGCTGAGGTTAAGGATGAGGGTGGGGCTGGGGCTGGGGCAGGGGGGAGACAGGGGGAGGCTGGGGGAGGCTGGGGGGAGGCTGGGGGGGAGGGCAGAGGCTGGCTGAGAGAGATCAGAGGGAAGGAGGACTGTGTCGCCACCAGGCCTTTTAAGAGCTACTTCACCTGCAGACTGAACTCAATCACTGCAGCCCCCACCTGTTCTCTCTCTGTGTGTCTCTCCTGTGGGAGCCAGAGAAACTCCATCAATCACTCTCTTTGTGTTTGTGTCTCCCGTCCTCCGCCTGCCTCCTGTCTCTCTCTCTCTCTCTCTCTCTCTCTCTCTCTCTCTCTCTCTCTCTTTCTGTCTGTCGCTCTCTCTCTCTCTCTCTCTCTCTCTCTCTCTCTCTCTCTCTCTCGGCCTGACCTCATCCATGTTTCTGACTGCGCCGCTCGCTCTTTCACTCTTTTCAATTCAACACCCTTTCAGTTCTCTGTCTTATTGGGTTCTCGTCCATCCCGCCCTGTCTCTCTCCATCTCTCTCAATCTCGCTCGCTGTCTCGCTCGCTCGCTGCTGGGATGGCGAAGGGGGGCTTTGCCAGGTCACGTTGGCTGCTGGTAACAGGGACATATGGCTGGCATAGTGTAACCCTGGCGGCCGCCACATGCCCGTGTGTTTGCTTTAACCCTCGGTGTCACCCCCGCCAAGGCCCACGGGGGTGACACCTGTCCTGGCCGGAGCGCAGCCTGGGCCACGTCCCCACGGTCCCCTCCACTGGGACTGGGAGTCACACACGCCTCATCAGGAAAGGCGACTGGGTCCGCCGTCACGTTCTGTGAGGTGGGGCAGAGACGGCTTGAGCTCTCAGAGCTGGTGTGCTTTGACTTGATTAAAAGGGAGCGGTGGGGGGAGGGGGTGGGGTCATATACGGTGCCCATACTGAGCTGCCTCCTACAGCGTGATCCCGTCCACTAATGACTGAGCCGTCACATGTGATTAAACGCTGGTGAACATGTGGCTGGGGGGCCCTCGTCACCCCCCGCAGACGCGCCCCGCCCCGAGAGACCAGCCCCGTGTAAACACCGGGACGGTCACCACCCGGCCCTCGCCTCACCTTACAGTTCCAGTGGGGTCTGAATCGTTGGACGTCGTGGAAACACTGAGTTTGTGTTTGTTGTTGGCAACGGATCTGAGCAGCTTAAATGTGTGATGAGTCTCTAAGGCTTGTGTGTGTGTGTGTGTGTGTGTGTGTGTGTGTTGTAGGTGGGTGTTTGAGTGTGTGTTGACAAGACTATATGGATATGTGTATGTTTATGGTGGGTGTGTGTAGGGAGGGGAGGGGGCTATGTATTATGTGTGTGTGTCAGAGCATATATAATCACAGTGAACAGATTGCCAGAGGATGTAGAGGATTCCTAGACAGCAGCCCTCATCACGACCCCTGACCCCTGTCCGACACATGGTCTGATGAGGGCCACAGATTACAATAAGATGTCAACCACCAGTGTTCCCATCACGCCTAATCCGCTCGTCACTCATTTGTCCCGCAGGACCGTGTGTGTGTGTGTACACAGTACTTACAGAGTCACACACACACATAAGTTTGGCCCCTCTGTAAATACTGTACGATGACATCTCTTTGATGTGTCTGTGGACACAGTGAGCCACTGTCAGGAAGGAGATTCCTGTCGGACATCTCAATGCTTCAGGAAGCTAGACAGACTGTCATGTCTGTCTATATTTAATTAAAGCTGATTAGACCTGTCATGTTTTTTAAATTTAATTATCCCCATTTTTTTGTCTTGCTCATCCTCCCCCCCCCCCCGCCAAGTATGCTTCAGAAATAGACATGTGAGCAGGAGGGTGAAGTGATCATTTTGAGCACTTACTGAAACAAGCTCTCAGCCACACCAGCGTTCTACGGAGACTTCCAGAAGACTCACTCAGGAACTGCCAGCAGAGAACGCGTACCGAAGGCGTATACGTGTCAGGCCTAGTTTGGGGGACACTTTCATCCCACTGGGCTGAAGATTCTACTGCTTGAGATGTCAATCAAACATCACATGGAAACATCCCCTCGATCACATCCCTCACCCAATGTACAGTAGTGGCCAAAAGTACCATGCAGAGTCAAGGAAAACGATAGAAACAACCAAAAACGTTTTTTTTGTGTTGTTCACCTCAGCCCCCCAGCCAGGACCCTCACCCTACTGCCCCTGTTCAGGCTCACACCTCGCACCTTCACAACGGTCAACACACACACACACACGCCTGTACACACACATAAACACATGCATGTGCACGCATATATAACTGTCTCCATGCACACAAACCTACACACAAGACCTCCCCCCCCAACAAAAAAAACCACACAGCCTGTAGGCACCCTCCAGGTTCAGCAGGGTTGATCGGGGAATGTTTCACGGTGAACACAAGCACCCAACCCCCCTGAGAATCACCTGTGAACGCGCTCCAGACCACGCTGACCTTCACTGTTAGTCTCTGCTGGAGGACTACAACCACTCTGCACCCACGTCCTGTTCCCTCACACTCTTTAGTTTGCCTTCTTTAGCACTTGCACGCACACACACACACACACACACACACACACACACGGGCGCATGTACTGTACACACACACACACACACTCCCACAGAAGAGCCTTTAGCTTGGAGCCTTTCTCCTCCCTCCGCAGCACCCGTCCTCAACGTTTTCCAGATCAAAGGTGTTTTCCTGCCGAGAGAGAGAGAGAGAGGTGGTGGGGGGGGGGAGAGAGAGAGAGAGAGAGAGAGAGAGGGGTGGGGGGGGGGGAGGAGAGAGAGGGAGAGGGAGGGGGAGGGGGAGGGGGGGAGGGAGGGGTTCTCAACGGGCCCACCACTGCTTTCAGCCTAGAGATAATCACCCTGCCGTTCTCGCTCCGTTTACCAAGAACATTAATTAACAATCAGCAACAAGGATTCGGTTCCCATATGGACACAATGAATGGGAGGGGGGCACAGTGACATATTGATTTATAGATTGGATGTTTGGACAAAGAGAGATTGGATGGTTGGTGAAAGAGAGGTGCAAAACACAGGCTTCACATAGTCATTCAGCAGGGAAGTGTCAATGGGTGTGGAAAAACACCAAAATCCAGTGTTCAACTTGGGTCAGAGAGTTGGTAAATGTCAGTTTAAGCAGAGGTAGCCACAGGGCTGGGGACTGTGATCGGTGCAGCATCACAGGCAGTGCAGCATCACAGGCAGGGGGATGAGGAAATGGACCAGGAACTCGCTGTTGTCCGTAAGGGAGACCTATGTCCACTTGGCAACTAGATCCAGCTTTGGCAGACTTTCAGATTGATGTCCACTGGTCGTTGGCAGACCGATGACCAGGCAGGTGCTGACAGCTCAAACCCCCCACACCAAAGGGAGGTGTGGAAGGGGGATAGAGGAGAGCAGGAATTAGAGAATGCAAGGAGCAACTAACAGTTACAGTAATATTAGAACAAGGTCCCCACCAGTCAAGTGTGGACTGGTGCAGCAATTTAGCCCACCAAAAAGGGGTATTTGATGGATTCATTCTTTTTCTCTCTTTGTCATTGAGGGCACCGATCTTGCATTCCTTCTAAGCTGTTTTAAATCATGTTAAAACGGTACATTCTCTTCATATAAATGTACCAGAGGACTGAAGTTAGAAGTTCAAGAAGATTATATGTGTCCTGTTCAGCAGTAGGAAGGAAAGGGACAATTAGAAGGACAGAAAAAATGGATGGATGGGAGGACTGATTCAGGTACACGACCAGGGCCTCGGAATTTCAGCACATATTGCAGATCAGCAGGTATCTTCCCTGCTGTCACTCCCCTTGATAGCCGACCTTCCCTCACCCCACCAATCACGTCAAGGCACATCTGCGTTCCCCGCAGGCTAACCAATCCCGTGGCATGGTGGAAGCGGGGGCAAATAATGGGCTGACGGAGCTGGATGGAGAACTGTCAGCAGGGACAGACTGATGCTCGGCCTCCCCTGGTGGCCCCTCAGGATGAACAGAGCCTAAGAACCCATTCATTCCCACCTTTGTTTGTTTGTATTCCCATCGCTGGTGTGGGGTCTCCCACCGTCATCACGTGGGCATGCTGGAGACTACCAAGGTAGGCTACGCGGAGATCCGAGCAGCATTGCACCCGTCACTCTGTGTCTTGTTCCGCCACAAACGGCTAATGTTTCCGTGTGAGTGATGAAAAAGCAATGTTTTCTCTGTGTGTTGGGGGGTATTTCCAGAGTGTCTCCAGGACTATTTCTGTGTGTGTGATTGTCTTTCCGCCCAGGCAGTCCGCCCACCCACCCACCCACTCTGTCACACACTCACACACAGAGCCGCCATGCCTCCCCGCAGGCTTACACCCTTTCATGTGAAATGGTATCCACACCTAAACAGAACTCCTGTCGTCGGAGAGGTGTTGTAAATGTCAGGCTCACACACACACACACACACGCACACACACACATGCTCGAACACACTTGATCATATAAGTGGAGGAGTTTGTGGTGGCGGTGGCGGTAGTTATTTTTGGCACTAGGAAATAAGGTCACGGACGAGAAGGCTGATCCTGGAACAGTTATTCATACATCTGTGTATACTGTATATACACACACACACTTGCATATGTAGAAGAGGTCTCTTCTAAGTAGCCGAGGGAGGTCTGTTATCTAGTAGGACCCTCTCTGTGCACCATCTAATAAGATCCTCTGTGTGTACTATCTAGTAGGATCCTCTGTGTGTACTATCTAGTAGGATCCTCTCTCTGTGTGTACTATCTAGTAGGATCCTCTCTCTGTGTGTACTATCTAGTAGGATCCTCTCTCTGTGTGTACTATCTGGTAGGATCCTCTCTCTGTGTGTACTATCTAGTAGGATCCTCTCTCTGTGTGTACTATCTAGTAGGATCCTCTCTCTGTGTGTACTATCTAGTAGGATCCTCTCTCTGTGTGTGCAGCTCAATCAGTGTGCACCCCAGCCGTGAGCATCGCCGCTAGCTACGCTGTTGCTAGGCAATAGCCTCCCAGGGCTGTACTGAGGGATGGGTAGACAGAAGGAGCTGGAGCCTGCAGCCTGGTATACTCAGAACACAGTCCAAATGAAGTACTGGGAAGCCACTACAATGCCTGGTTGTTACTACAGAGATCCATTCCTTTTGGTGCTGTCAGACAGGATGATGAAGTTTCTAAAGCAGGCCTGGGAGGCATCGGGGCCTGGGTTAGGGGGTCTAGGATAGGAGTTCAGAGACCCATGGAAGAGAAGAGAGCACGTTTTTTTCAAACTTGGAAGGTGGGGGGGGGTTGTCCCATGCTATTACTGTTACCCACCATCCACCTTGGATGGAGTTGAACATAAGACCCCTGGCACAGTCGCAACACGGCTGTGACCAGACCCAGAGGGCATACTGCACGCGAGCAAAGCCCTTCGTGTTCCAAGAGGCGGTTATGTGGTTATGTAGCTGTGGTGCATAATGACCTGTTGACTTTTGAAAGGCAGGCAGGTGTTGTACACAGAGAGATAAACCCCTTCCCCTGTACATCTGTGTGTCGTCTCCCCCCCCCCCCCCCCCGCCCAACAGCTGTGGCAGGATGACCCCCCAGCCTCACAAAGCTCATTTATCAGCTACAGATTTGAGGATTTATAACACACACACACACACTCCCCCCACGCACACACACACTTCCTTTTCCACCCCCGCAACTTCTCTCTCTCTCGGTGGTGGATGGGGTTGGAAGCAGGAGCTGTCCCATCCTGCCTCTGTGTTCTGGTGTGTCAGCAGGCTGTCTGGAACAGAGGGAGAGGAGAGAGGGAGAGACAGAGAGAGAAAGAGAGAGAGGGGGGGGGAGGGGGAGGAGGAGGGGGAGAGACAGGCAGTCGGAGGATGTACTGATGGTGTAGGAGGTGTCGTGTCTGAAGCAGTGCTGTAGGAGACAGGAGGAGCACTGGCCCTGGCTGTGACAGGCCCTCACGTCTCTCCCTCCGTCTTCACCTCCTCCTCGGTCGCTTTCACTGTTCACTCTCACTCTCTCCCTCTCTCCTTCTCTTTATTTCTCTGTTCTATCTATCTTTCTCTTTCTGTTTTCCCAGAGAGAGAGAGAGAGAGAGAGAGAGAGAGAGAGAGAGAGAGGGAGGGAGGGGAGGGGGGGGGGGTGGAGGGAGGGAGGGAGGGAGAGGGAGAGAGATGGGGAGTGCGTCAGAGGGGTCAGCCAGTAGGCTCCTCATCAGTCTGACTGGGTCCAAGGCCTCCCCGACTTCCTGGTCCACAGGGACCAATTAGAGAGCAGCTACAGAGGATCTGGCACTGCGAGCTCCACCCCTAGCCCTCCCTCCCTCTCACTCCCATCCCCTACCATGACACCTCACCCTGGGCTCACCCAAACAGGCAAGCACCCCTCCACAAAGTCTGCTGTGGAGGTGCTGGCTGATGGATGGCTAATGGTATGTGTGGGGGGCGTGTATTGCTGTTGGACTTCAGATTGTTTTGGTGGGCTGGTCCTGTGTGTTCAGAGTGGTAATGATGAGTCCAGACTGCAGGCCCACTGCTGAAGCAGGCTGAGGTGAGGAGGGCTGTGCGCAGCATACTAGTGAGGGGAAACACTGCAGCTTAATCACTCAGCCGCAGTGGAACCTTCTGGAAGAGATCGAGTTCTGGACCGGGTTGTTTGGTCTTTTTATTTTTTGTGTTCCCGTTCTTCGGTCTCTTCTTCTTCCCTGTCTTTATTTCTTCCTCCTCCTTTCTCTCTCCGAGAGAGAGACAGAGAGAGACAGAGAGAGAGACAGGGAGAGACAGAGGGGGAGTTTGTGTAGGGGAGGGAGGTCGAGAGAAAGTAAGTGTTGGAGAGATTCAGCGGATGGGAGAGAGAGAGTTGATGACCCTGTCCTTTTGCTTGCCGTTGCGTCTCCTGTGGTGTCCCATCAGCTCTTTGAAGAGACGATGGCTGAAAGAGAATGCACCTACGCACACACACACACACACACACACACAAGTACACAGACACGCGTTCCCTTTCTCTCGTGGAAACACACAATCACACAAGTGGCCTCTGAAGTCTAAAAGTCTGAAATGGCTGTCTCCCTCTTCACTCACACACGCTCACACATACACACACACACAACGACACACCTTACAGACTGCGGCAATCTATATCTGGTGAAAGCAGATTGATGTTTCTCAGTCTGGCAGGTGATTGAGATGTGGGGCTGATTATAGGATTGGGGGGGCCAATCAGGGCAGGTTATTAGAGGATTCTAGACAATAGGCAACAGTTATGATTGGCTGGCCATGTCCCTGGGGAGGCTCTTCATCTGCAGCTGAAGGCTGCAGCCTTTCTTTTAATACGCCTGCATTTCTTTATTATTTATTCGTCTATGGATTGATTTATTTTGCTGAGCATCTGGAGCTAGCATGAGGGGAGCGGGCTCCTCTTCCCCCTCCAGTCCCCCTGGACTCTGCCCAGAAGGCCATGTTCTCAGGTTATCTGTGGGACCATTCGCACGGGACACGTTCCAAACCATTGTCTGCGAGATGAGGGCTGAGGCCAAGGCTGTGTTCCTTTTCCATTGTGCGCGAAGGTGTTGACAGGCAGACGGTGCCCAGGCATGAGATGGCCGGCCCATTGTTCAGCACCGCGCTGTGGCTCCCCCCAGGCTCCAGTCTGAGGGGCCGGCCCCTCCGGGGAGGCCGTTGTCTGCGTCGTCTTGTGGGAGAGAGGCCTGCTGGATGGAGCCCTCCACGCCTTCCACAGGACTGCAGTCCTGGTCCTACCCATGGTCAAGCGGTGTGAGATGGAGTATACGGCGAACCACCGGAGGTTTCTCACAGGTCTTTCTAAAACGTCCAAAGCGTTGCCTGGCAACCGGCAAAAAGTCCAGACGAAGTAGGGATGAAATGTTTACTGAGCGAGTAGATGTGAAGCAGGAACAAGTCCGAAGGCGTCCGCTTTGAACCCGGGCTACTGCCTGGCTCACCTGGCAGGGTGTGAGCCGGCCGTTGCCACGGTCACAAAGCGGCCACACAGTAGCCCCGCCCCCTTGGGCTCCTCCGACGCTCCGTCTGAAGACGGGCAGACAGGAAGCAGCTCATCCCAGCGCTCTCCATAAACGCTGCATTAGATCAGAGCCGCCAGGCAGGCTGAGATAGGTGGATTAGATGGAGCTGACCTTTAAACAGAGGCGTTTCGACAGTACACGTGTAATCACGCCGTCCCATCGCTGTAATCCACGCAGGCACGGAGCGGTGCCCGGGCAGACGGGAGAGCGAGGCTCGCCGTCGCAGACCCTGCTGGAGCGCTCAGGCCCACTTGTCAGTCAGGAAATGTCATCCGACCTGATGTTATTCTGATTCCACCGCCGTCAGCCACGACTTCACCCATCTGGGGGTAATTGGACGAGAGAGTTTGCGGTGTTCCGTGGTGTTCTGGTGTGTGCACGTGTGTGTGTATGTGTGTGTGTGTGTGTGTGTGTGTTTGCACGTGTGTGGTGGACGTGTGTACCACTGAGTGACAGGTTTGAAGGGTTTTAGTCCCAAGGTCGTCTTTAAGGTTGTGTGTGTGTGTGTGTGTTAGTGGAGTCTCCATCCTCTCCCACTTCATCTCCTTCTATCAGCGCTGTGTTCAGTGTGATAACAGCGTTTCCACGCAGTGGCTCATTTCTCATCTCTCCGTCGGGACGCACGAAAATGGAAACACACTTTTAGCACTTATTGTCTCCTCACAAACACACACGTGCGTGCACACACACACACACACACCTAGGCACGCACTCACACAACACACGTACAGAAACATACACCCCTGAGCACACACACACTGAGTTTCTATCAGTTTCATAGCCGGCGGTCCTCTCCAAACAGAACGCTCCCCTCGATGCGCAAGACATCTGCAGTCTGGAAAAAAACTGAAAGCGAGGGATGAAAAGACAGACAGGGAGAGAAAGAGCATTTTCACGCTGATTCTATTTATAGGCTGGCTCCTTTTCAGGTCGTCGTTCCCAGGGAGATCTGTGCAGGTATAGGGAGCTGTCTGGAACCCAAGCAGGTTTGCTTAGGGGAGTGAGGGACAGAGAGAGAGGAGGACAGAGGGAGAGAGAGGAAGACAGAGGGAGAGGGAGGGAGGGAGGGAGAGAGAGAAGGAGAGAGAGGGAGAGAGAGAGAGGGAGGGAGAGAGAGAGAGAGAGAGAGGTAGAAAAACACCTCTTCCCAGTGTTAGATTAGGAAATGGAAATTAATGTTTCACTCCTTGGCACCCAAGACTGTTGCGACCAGCCACAGCCCATGATCTCACCCACAGAACACATCCTCATCCATAGCCCACATCTTCATCCTCAGCACAGCCTCATCCTTGAGTCTCAGCCTCCTCCACAGCCTACAGCTCTTGTCTAATTGAACTGCAGTCAAACTGATATTAGTCTTTTCCTCTGGACCAGAATTACACAGCTGCTAATCGTCTGTGAGTGAAGTATCTTCATCAGCGCTCGCAAGCATCGCTATCCTCCCCTGATTGTTTGCGTGTGTCAGTGCTCTATGCGTTTGTGTGCCTTTGTTTACACCAGTGCAGTGTGCGTGAGGGTACTGCCTTCATAATTGAAGGTGTGTTATACACTGATGCAGAGCATTGTCCTCTGGGTAATGTAGTGTTTCAACAGACACTGGGTCTATTGTCTCAAGCTAATTATCAACTCTCATTCTCCCTCAGTAAGGTGTGTGTGTGTTCATCTTCTAACTCGCTCCTCCTCTTCTGTGTAGCGGCCAGCAGGCCTTCCTCCTGGAGAACATTCCGTGTAACAACGCCAGCTGCCAGGACGTGGGGCGGATGTTCCGGGTGCACTGGGACCAGTCAGACCTGGGGGCCATCCCCAAGGCTGCCGTGGCAACCTTCTTTGACATCTACGAGGATGTGAGTACCTTCTCCTCCCTGATCCTGTGTGTGCCTCCTCTCTCCTGGGTGTGTGTGTGTGCCTGTGTGTGAGAAAGAGAAAAAGACAGCAAGAGACTAGGTAGTCTGGCTGTAAATGGTCCTGTCACGATGCCCTCCCTCAGCTTCCCCTCCTCCAGATTACTGCGGCCGTCCTCTCTCCTAATCTAATCCCACCAGGGCCTCGAGGGAGGCATGCCAAGACGGCCGTGTCACTCTGGGGCACGGTGAGAGCAGGACGTCAGCCCTGCCCAGGCCCGCGTCCCGGACGCAGCACAGAGACGCAACAGGCTCTGACAGCCACAGCCCCGCTGTCTGTCCCCAAAAGACGCCCAATCAGTTTACATCTCTGCGTGTGTGTGTGTGCGTGATGTGCAGTGAGGATTGGAGTGCCTGGTGGTCTCCCCTACAGCTCTGCTGTAGAATCAAAGCTGGTTAGGGTGCGTCTCAAATGTCCTTTTTAATCTTTAAACAGACACACAGCCGTCAGCCCGCTCGAGACTCCCCATCTAGGACAGCTTACATCTAATTCCCAGTGCTCCTCCTCTCCCTGCCTCCTTTCTTCCTTCCCTCCCTGCTCTCCTTGCGTCCCTCCCTCCCTTCCATTCTCTCTCCCCCTCCATCCCTCCCTACCCACCCTCCCTCCATTCCTTCCCTCCTTCCATCCATCTGGCCCTCCATTCCTCCCTTCTCTCCATCCCTCCCTTTCACCCCTCCATCTCTCCATCCCTCCCTTCATTCCATCCTTCTTCCCTTCTCCTCCTCCCTGAGCATCCCTCCATCTCAGCCCCAGCATGTCTGGATGCCCTCCCCCCCCCACCTCTACACAGCCGAGTCTGCGTGTCGACACCCCACAGTTACACAGCCAATCAATGTGTTTGTTCTGCTCTGATTTATTCATGGTGTGGATTCCGGGGCCAATATGGCCTGCCTTTTTGTGTCGGCGAGTGAGTTATCCATCTCCCTATCTCTAAAGTTAGCTCATCTTCTCTAGAATTCCCTAACAGAAAGATGGAAAAAGAGAGAGAGTGACAGTGAGAGAGAGAGAGAGAGAGAGAGAGAGGAGATGGAAATGGAGACAGAGACAGAGACAGATAGATGTAGAGATGCTATAGATAGATACAATGACTGAAAGGGTGTGCGAGAGAGAGGCGGAGGGAGAAAGAGTGATAGAGAGATGAAAGAGCGGGGGAGAGGGGGATGGGGGGGGGGGGGGAGCGTTGAGGCCGGGTAATGGCGGATCAGTCCTCAGCCCATTAGCAGAATGAAATGCTACATCAGTAAGAGACAGCTCCGGAATGATCTTCCCCAGACACTGTCTTTTGTCCCTCATCTGTTTCCATTGCTCTTTGCAGGGCATATTAGACATGATGGTGCTGAGCCGGGCTGAGGGGACGGACGAGTTCCTCATCCACGCTCTGAAGAACAACTTTGAAGCCGACGCATACTTTGTGAAAGTGATTGGTGAGTTTGTTACTTGCGGGAGGGAATGTATGCATTTTGATGTTTTATGAAAGTGTGGACATTGCATTTGAAATTGTGTGTGTGTGTGTGGGGGGGGGGGGGGGGGGTGTTTAGAGGGGAAACAAGGTGTGTGTTTGTGTGTGTCTAATGTGTGTGTGTGTTCGCTTGTTATTTTTTTTGTTTGAATCACGCTCTTTGGCTGCTGCTGGCATTTGCTGCGTCAGCTAGCAAAAGTTAGCATGTCACCAAGCAAATTGGAGCAAGTGGGTTAGACAGACACTCACGCAATGGCACAAACATGAGAAAGAACTGTAAGGCATCCAACTCCCACAATCCTCCAGGTTCTCTGTTGGACTATTTTTCCATTGGTCCTGTGCGCCTCCCTATCTGCTCCCCCTTCTCACTGCAAACACTAGCTGGGGGGTCCTAGTGACAGGATGACATTTGGAAAAGCTGACATTTGCAAAGCGAAGTGTGTCCAGTAGAAAGCTGCTTTAATGCAGCCTAATCTCTCCTGCTGGGCCTTTAATTAAAGAGGAAGAAATAGCTCTCCCTCGCTCCCTCCTTCTCTCTCTCTTTCTCTCTCTGTCTCCCTCGATTTTTCCTGTTTCTCACTCTCTCTCTATGCCTGACAGCCCCAATAGTGGCAGGCTTTTATTTTCTCTCGTTAGTGAGCTTGAGTTGCAACTGCTTTGCAAAACACACACACACTTACACACTAACTCTCAAAGCCATGCATATCTTTATTCATATATCTCCACACACACACACACATCTTCATTGTCTCACACAAAAACACTCTCCACTCCTCGGACACTCGGGTATAGTACTGTAATTTTCAGACTATAAGGCGCACACTTATATAAGCCGCTGCAGCTAAATGTCTGTTGTTAGCTTAGCTGCTATCACAAAGAGATCAGCATAGAGATGTGGCAACGCGTAGCAATCATTTAACCACTTAACTGTGGTTATTTTTGAAAAACCTTGAAAAAGTGTGCACCGCTTGTGGCCGTTAGCTGTAAAAATCCATAGATTTTTCCATAGAATCCATAGATTAGCCGCACCGTTATATAAGCCGCAGGGTCGAAAAATGGGAACAAAGGTGCGTCTTATAGTCCGGAAATTACGGTAAGTTTGTCCCCTCCTGGTTTGTCAAATTTCACTCTCCCCACTAACGTTCTGATAGATAATGAGTGTTCTGATGCATGCACACACACACACGCTCACCCTCACTCACAGCCTGATGTTGTCAAGTGGGTGGAGAGGGAGGAAGCAGTCTGGGTAATTTACTGTGGATCTGAAAGTGCTGTGCGACCGCCTCTGCCCTCTCTCCTCCCTGCTGTGTCTTTCTACACATCCACGGGCGCCGTGCGCGCGTGCGTGCGTGTGTGTCTTCCAGAACACACCGTGTAAACCCACAGACATGCTTCCACTCAAAGCCATTTCCTCCTGATCTTCAGAGGCGCTCTGAGCTGGATGGATCTCCTCCTCTCACAGACTTGCCTCAGACCGTCACTCAGGCAACACGGCGCCGAACACGCTCTCTGACACCCACGTGCACGCTGAAACGCACGCGTACCTTTCATACTCTTACACACACACACTCAAACACACCTTCCTACGCACACACACAAAGAATATGAGGTACATTAGACACTCCCTTACTTACACACTCGAGCACTCACATCAACACACTGACTCACACACACGCTCACACACACACACACACCGTCAGATGTGTAACTGTTCCCAGCAGTGGCCGGAGCAGCTTCTTCCTTTCCAGCTGTTTCCCTCTTCCTCTTCCTCCTCACCCTCTTCCTCAAGCCTCCAGCATCAACACTGTAGACTCCCGAAAAGGATTATGGGAAATGTGTGGACAGACAGACAGTGAAGCACACAAGCTCCTGTCGGCAGTCATGGAGCAGAGGGCCGGCGACACAGGAGAGAGAGGTTGTCCATCTGAACATTTGAATCTATGGGGAGGAAAGAAAAATAACAATAATCACAAAATGCAAAAGGGTAAATCTCCATTCCTTCTCGGTGTACGGGGTGTGTTGATTGGACGCGTGTGGATGGAGGAGGAGCCAGCCTCCTGACCTCTCAGTTGTTAGTGACTGACATGGGAGAGGGCTGACAGGTCGACCCCCACCCTCCCCCCACCACCTCTGACCCCTAACAACCCCTCCCTGCCCCACCCTGTCACGTCGCTATCCTTCCCCGGAGCAGCCAAAGTAAGAGTTCCCCCGCGCCCAGTCCCTCCTGGGTGTGTATCGACCGCGGCCGTGCCGGTATTGACTTTGCGTCTGGCGCTTCGGCAGATGAAATCATAGAGCCGCCGTCCACAGAGAGGCGGGGCGGGGGGCTTCATGGCCGCGTTTGGCGCGGAGATCCGGCCCCCGACATCGATCTTCAGAAACTCATCTTCGAAAGGCGCCCCAGAGTTGCTACCGGATAACGGTTAACTTGCCTGTAACACGGCTAAGCCGTTGATGCGCCGCAGAGCTGACTCGGGGGTCAATATGTTTGATTGAGCCCGTCTGATGAGAGGGAACACACGGAGTCCCTGAAGTGGCAGCCCCGCCCCCGCGGCCGCCTGGGTACACCCAAGGCAAGGCTGGGTGCGTGTGAGGGGGCGGGGCTGCCGGGGGGAGGCGGAGCCTGACACACAGGGACAGCTCAGTTTACAGGAAGGAGTTTGTTTGTTTGTTTGCGTGCGGGTGTGGATGTGAGTGTGTGTGTGTGAGGGAGGGAGTGTATGTGTACCATTTGCTTGGTTTCATTAAATGTGTGTGTGTGTGTGTTTGTGTGGGTGCATGAGTGACAGAAAGAACTATATGAGCTGATTAGGCTCTTGCTCATTTATTAACATGCAGATTAGCTGCACAGAGAAGCATCTGCAGGCTTTGTTTCGTTCAGTCATTCACCACCTCTTCCTCTCCTTTCCTCTCTTCTCCCCTCCTCTCCTCTCCTTTTTCCCCCTCAGCATCCAACAATTTAATCCAGTTTTTAGAACCTATTGTTGTACTACATGGCTGCCCATGGTAACAACGTTATAGTTACATAGGAACTTTGATGGAGTTACACTTCATTATGTTTTAGCGGTAAAGTAACATTGGTCTTGGCTCTGGTGTGTGTGTAGTGTGTATGTGGTGTGTGTATTTGCTGTGTGTATGTGCTGTGTGTGGTGTGTGTGTGATGTGTGTGTGTATGTGCTGTGTGTTGTGTGTGTGTGGGCGCATGTGTGTTTGATGTTTGAGCAGAATGAAGGACAGCTCACAGCTTAATGACATTCATCCGATGCGACTCAAGACTTCCAACACTGTCTGAAAAGAGAGTGAGAAGACACACACACATCCGGCCGTCACACACACAGAACGGCATACACGATCTGTGCATACAGTCAAAGGCCATCTTTCAAGGACTTACTGCTGAATTGCTGCGGGCTTAAGTATGAAAAAGAGAACATGGAATTGTGTTTGCGATCTGTGTGTTCACCTGTGTGTGCGTGTGTGTGTGTGTGTGCACGCGCGCGTGTGTGTGTGTTATCTGTCAGCCATCCAGCCGGAGGTCAGCCGTGTAGCCGACTGGTTCAGCAGACCAGATTAGGCCCTTAAGAGTCAATGTCGAGGCGTTGCCCCCGGCGACCACTTAGCTGTCAGAGCACTCGGACCAGCCGACACCCCATTGGCTGTGTCGTTCTGAGCTCGAGGGCATGTTGACACGCTGACATGACATGTGCCGTCGTCATCACCCACCACCCCACTTTTGACATGCGCGCACACACACACACACACACACACTCACCCTGACTGTGACGTCACCGTCTGGCCTTGATGTTCCGTCATTGCGTGTGACGTGGCTGCCGTTTCCATGGTCCCCTGCGGGCGCCAGTCTTTTTATAGCTGATGAAGATGGGGAGAGACAGGCAGACGGGCCAGCGCACAGACAGCCAGGCAGAGAGACGGGCAGACGGGCCAGCGCACAGACAGCCGGGCAGAGAGACGGGCAGACGGGCCAGACGCAGCGACACAAAGACGCGCACATGCACACAGACAGGCAGACCAGGCGTTCTCCCTGTGCGTCCTCTCAGGAAGGGCTGAGGCTGCTCTCGCTGCATGTGTGTTCACGGAGAACGAGTGTCAAGAGTTCGCAGGTTGTTATTCTGCTCTGATGAGCAGGCCTGTTGCTACAAGGGAACATCTCTCATACACCCACACACACACACGCCAGTCCACACACACACACACACACACACACACATCAGCACGCAGGCGCACACACTCAGGAGGAAACGGCTTACTGTACCAGTTTACCAGATGCCCGGTGCCTTGGTTGGGAGTGTTTACCAACGGCCTGTTGACATCTACGTAAAGCCCAGACAAGCTCCGCCACTTCGCTGGCTCTCCGCGTTAGCGGCGTGTGAGCGTGTGTGAAGCCTGAGTTTATTCCTACACATTAGGCACACTGTAGGCCACCATGGGGATGCTTAGGGGGGAATTAGCAGAGCTGGAATGTGGTCGGACACCTGCTAACGCACACCCTCTGGGCCACTTAGTGCGGTCTGATGCACAGACCCCGTCTCGCACATACACTCACACACACACACACACACTGCGCGTGGTTGTGTGATGTATACAACCCGACAGATGCACACTCCAATCACACACACACACACACACACACGCTGACAGACATGAGGGACTGAGGAGCACATCAAGTGTATACTGACAGCCTTTCAGCAGGTCAGTGCAGGAGAGAGCTGGATAGCTGACGTCAGGCATCAGCCTCATCTCACCTCAGCCTGGCAAATATTTGCCGTGTGTGTGCGTGTGATGTGAGAGTGTGTGAGGGAGTTGGTCTTGTTCTCCTGGACTTGTAGCTATGTGAAGGTGAGAAGTAGGAAACATGAGGATGGGTGCAGCAGTCTGGGTTCTCAGAAATAAAACAAGGCTGGGATTAGTCTTTGAGAAGCAATGTCTTTTCATTTTTGAGCTACACCTTCAGACACACACACACACACACTGAGACACACACACACTGACTCACACACTCCCAGCCTCATCTACTTCCTGAAGCGGTGGCATAACAAGTGAGCTGTGAAGGACGCGCTATGCATGGCACAGTAGCGCGCGCTCTCTCTCTCTCTCTCTCTCTCTCTCTCTCTATGCCTCTCTCCCTCTCTTCCATCACATTATCTCTGTCTCTCTCTCTTCCCTCCCTTTCTGTCTGTCTCTCTCCCGTCGCTTCCTCTCTGCCTCTCTCTCTCTCCCCTCGCTTCCTTTCTCTCTTTATCTTTCGGACCCCTCTCCTCCACCATCCCTCACTCTCTCCCTTTTCGTTTCTCCCTCCCTCTCTCTCCCTCTCTCTCTCTCTCTCTCTCTCTCTCTCTCTCTCTCTCTCTCTCTCTCTCCCTCTCCCTCTCCCTCTCCCTCTCTCTCTCTCTCTCTCTCTCTCTCTCTCTCTCTCTCTCTCTCTCTCTCTCTCTCTCTCTCTCTCTCTCTCTCTCTCTCTCTCTCTCTCTCTCTCTCTCTGTGTCTCTCTCTCTCCCTCTCTCTCTCTCCCTCTCTCCCTCTCTCTTTCTCTCTCTCTCTCTCTCTCTCTCTCTCTCTCTCTCTCTCTCTCTCTCTCTCTCTCTCTCGACACCACCACCGCACTACACTACCCTGTACACCAGGGACAAGTTTATAAAGTGCCTGTGTCACCCCATTGATTGGATAGACTCATTTTTCTAACAATTGAACTACATATCCCAGCTCCCCCAGGTCCAATAACACCCCGCCTGCAGATCAGCTCTTGTGCAGTACAGTGGACCTATGGGACATGAACCGTGTCTGTTGCAATGGATTGTGATGGAACTGTACGCTGTTAGCTTTCTCAACCCCCTATGAAGGAACACATGACTCAGCTGTTACAGCACTACAGAGGGGAAATGGAATGGAATTTTAGGGTGTGTGTAAAACGAATGTGTCTGAAATAAGGTTTGAATTATAAGCTTCTATGTTTGTTTTTTAAGATACAGTTGTCGCTGTTCCAGGAAGGGGAAATAATTAAGTTGAGTTCAAAAGATTGTAAAGTGATAGCAGTGTTGGGGGATTGTTTATAGTAGGTCATCTGGAGGCATGAGTCAGCTGTGACTTGAGGGTGAATGCGTTTAATGATGCCCTGACTTGTTGCAGGAGAATCCTTGTCGCCTGAGAGGAAGGAGCTTGGGGACATTGGGTCATGGGGCTTGTTTCAGCTGTCACTGTATTGTGTTAGAAGAATGCCAAGGACTTGGAAGTTGGTCCTCCAGTATGACTGGTCCCAGAGCATTCTGTTTTGTAATGTACTGTACAGAATAAAGAATTAGTATTAATCCGGCATCTTGACTCTGATCCGCCGTGACCCCTCTGCTTGGCAAAGACACATCCAGATCCTAGCTCAACCCCATCTTCCAACACGAGGCATGTGGTCTAATCCCTATGACGTATCGATCTAGTCTCCTTCCTCCCCGCAGCCAACGTGTTAGCTCTGATCCTGCCGTTAGGCCAACCTCACTACCTCCAGGCCCCTCCCTGTGACTTATTGATCTACAGTGTCCTCGGTTTGTTGATGATATAAGTTTGGAGCTGGTTCTAAGTCGGCTCTAGCATCAGTATTCTCCTCCACTGCTCTCTCCAGTGATGAAAGCGAGCCCTTTTTAACACGGCCCACAGTGATTGTATCGACCAATCAGACAAAAGAGACATGGGATCAAAAAAACTGACTGTTGGAGGTCAGGTGGCACACACACCCACTCGCACGTCATCCCCCTTCTTCAACTTGTACGTCAATGTTTTTCTCCTTTTCTTTTTTCCCCTCATCCTTTCGGCATTTATCTTTAAAGAGTGAGCCTGTAGCAGAGGTCTGTAAAGCCTGAAATAGATGATCAAGTGATCTCTATTAATACTGAAAACAAGGCCATTTGGCTGGGCAAAGGTATATTGTGTGTATAAGGTCACAGTAACCAAACTCTTCTCCCTTCCTCCTCCACAGTACTCAGCGGCCTCTGCTTAGGTTCCAACGACTGTCCTCAGAAAGTCAAGGTACGAAACTGAGTCATCCCTCTCTCTCTCTCTCTCTCTCTCTCTCTCTCTCTCTGTGTCTCTCTCCCTCTCTCGCTCTATATCTCTTCTCTCTGTCTTTACCTCTCTCTTTCTGTCTACCTCTCTCTCTCTCTCTCTACCTCTCTCTTTCTCCCTACCTCTCTGTCTCTCTCCCTTTTTCTCTTCCTTCCTCAATCTCTCTCTTTCTCTCTATATATCCTTCCCTCTCTTCTCTCTCTCTCTGTGTGGCTCTGTGATCATCAGAGCCAGTGACAGACTGGGTATTGGAGCTGTCGCTGCGGTGACAGCCGCGCTAGTAGTCCTATTGTCATAGTGACAGGACCGGCTGTGGTCCTGTTGTCATAGTGACAGGTGTGGTTCTTGGCCTGTTGTCATAGTGACAGACGTGGTTCTCGTCCTGGTGTACAGCTACCTTGTTAGTGAGTCCTGGTGGTTGTTTTCCAAGTTGTTAATGTTGTTGTTGTGGTTCATAAGTGTGTGTGTGTGTGCGTGCGTGCGTGTGTGTGTGTGATGGATGAAAGCAACTTTTAGAACTGGGACTTTGTTTTTTTTTCTGTCCTCCTCCTTAAACGTCTCAAATCTATCACTCCTCGCTACCTCTTACCTCTGCCCCCATCTCTCTGCCCTCCTTTATCAAGCTCTTCCATCATCCCTGCCCTCCTGTCTTCCCTTGTTTTTGTTTTATTCTTGTCACTTGAAGTCAATTCCTCAATCACAATGTATATATTTTCTCTATCTAACTGTGTCCTGTATCTAACCGGGTCCTGTATCTAACTGGGTCGTGTATCTAACTGTGTCCTTTATCTAACCGGGTCCTGTATCTAACTGTGTCCTGTATCTAACTGTGTCTTGTATCTAACCGGGTCCTGTATCTAACCGGGTCCTGTATCTAACTGGGTCCTGTATCTAACTGTGTCCTGTATCTAACCGGGTCCTGTATCTCTAACTGTGTCCTGTATCTGCCTGTCTCCTCCTGCAGCCATTCGGGGTGAACCAGCCAGGCCCCTACGTCATGTACACCTCTGTGGACTCAAACGGCTACCTGAAGAATGCCTCTGGTGAGTTCACTGATGTACCAAGTAGCACACAGTACTGGGGAGTACCAGGGAGTGCTGGAGAGTAGGCTACTGTCTAAAGTGCTATATCAGCTGTATAGCATCAACACTCAGTTCTTTAGAGATCTGTGTGCTCTTGTATCAGAGTGGTTGGACTGTGGAACCGGTTCTACACAGACTCTGTGTCTTCTCGTCACTTATTATTGCAATACCAGATGTGTGTTAGTGCCCCTGGCCTGTTCCTGTCCCAGAGATGTCATTGAAGGCAGCCTGCAGGATCTTCCTGTCCCCCATCACCCCTCTACCACCCCCCCCACACACACACACACACACACACAATCCTCTCCAACACACACTTGAAAACACACACACATACACTGATCGTGTCGACAGATCACTTCCTGCTGGACAAGTGCATCATAGGTAGTGGATGGTGGTGATCTGGATTGGTTTCTGCAGAATGGGAGAGTTTGGAGCCATGTACTTCTCATCAGAGCTCAGAGAAAAGAGAGTGAGATCGAGAGAAGAGACGCCGTGTATTGGCTTGTTTTCTCGGTGCAAGTAAAGAGGCTGGATGAAAAGAACTGTCCGTCCACAGAAAGGTTACTGTGCGAGGGCTTAGTGAAGAGGAGGGAGAAAGAATGAGCTTCTTTCAAAGATGTGTGTGCGCACGGCTGACAACCTTTGTGTGTGCGCGCGTGTGTCTGATGTGTGCAACTCCGTAACCCTTAAGGTCTCCTAATCCAACAGGACAGTCCTGTGTGCTTCTAAAGCCCCCAACACAAAGAGCAGCTCTAATGACAGCAGCACCTGTGGAGTGGGGCGCCGCCAGCCTGGGGCTCCACACTGGGCCCTCATGGACCCTCCAACAGCCCCCCTGCTCAATAAGCTGCTCCCGCTAGGTCACCGCCTGCCCCCCGTCTGAAGACAAGCTCTCCAAATGAAGTTCACTTGCTCAAGACACGTCTTTTGACATTTGTGTGGTGAGAAATGTAAGCATGTTCTCGTGAACTGAAACAAAATTCAACCACACCTGATTCAGTGAGTCAACTGGGAAGCAGAGGGTTGGCGTGATGAGGTGGAGGGGGTAGGTTTTTGGCAGAGGACAGGACAGATGGGTGGAGTTAATGCCTGTGCTCCCACTGGCAGACTGCAGGCTGCTAGAGGTGGCAGGCCCATCTCCCAATATCATTACTGAAACGCACCGCCGGGTTGAAATGACTGAAGGCAGATAACTGAGAGTAATGAGGTCCGACATTCCCAGATGAAATAGCGGAATTCTGTCTCGAAGAAAACTCCTTCCTCTTGCAAACGAGCTCTTCTGCTGAGTGGAGTGGAGAGAATAGATGAGGGAGGGGATGAGAAGAGAAGAGTGGAGAGTAGAAGATGGGGGAGGTTAGGCGAGGGCGATGGCGAGAGACCCCCTGGCGGGCTGCTCCAGGACCACCTCCACACACCTCGCCCCTGAGACAGGAGGTCGGGACCAGGAGAGGCAGGGGGAGATCCGGCCCTGGACCTGCCCCTGGACCTACCCCCTACCAGCGGCCCTGTGGACAGCACCTGGCCAGTATGGAGCCCAGGGATCTCCGGGTAGAGGCTGGAAGGAGACAGGTAGCTCTCTGTCTGGGGGAATAGAGGCCCGCCATTGGGTCTGCCAGTGAAATTCCCCTGACCGCTCATTTAGCTGCTGTAAAGGGTGCTGAGGGAGCGGTGTGTGGCGCGTGGCGTGTGCCGGCTGATTTAGAGTGTATTTATGCTGTGGCTGGGGGGTGGGGGGGGCGAGAGGGGAGACAGCTAGACTGCCACAGATGAACGAGTGAGCACACTGTCTCTCCCTCTCTCTCTATCTCCCTCTCTCTCTCTCTCTCCGTCTCTCTCCTTCTCCCCCTATTGGGATTTCAACGATCTTCACTTACCCTTCACACACCGCACACACAATCCGTGCACACACATACTCACACGCACATCCTTCATGCACAAGAAGAGAAGATGATTTGAAATGATGGAGGTTTGAAAGAAAGTGGGTTAATGTACATACATGTGGAAGAGAGAGAGAGAGAGAGAGAGAGAGAGAGAGAGAGAGAAAGAGAGAAAGAGAGAGGGGGGAGAGAGAGGGGGGGGAGAGGGAGAGAGAGGGGTGGACTGAACATACAGGCGACAGGGTTAGGATCAACATTGCGAAGAAGAACTGGGTCAGAGAAGCACGCACAACCATTTCTCCTGACACACACACACACACTTGGACCCTCATTCTGGATGAGTGATGTCCCTGTCACAGGGCTGTGTGCTGGCAGTTGATGGTGCCCTGGGTGGGTCTCCCAGGTACAGGTCAGTGATGATGATGGTGCCCTGGGTGGGTCTCCCAGGTACAGGTCAGTGATGATGATGGTGCCCTGGGTGGGTCTCCCAGCTACAGGTCAGTGATGATGATGGTGCCCTGGGTGGGTCTCCCAGCTACAGGTCAGTGATGATGATGGTGCCCTGGGTGGGTCTCCCAGCTACAGGTCAGTGATGATGATGGTGCCCTGGGTGGGTCTCCTAGGTACAGGTCAGTGATGATGATGGTGCCCTGGGTGGGTCTCCCAGCTACAGGTCAGTGATGATGATGGTGCCCTGGGTGGGTCTCCCAGCTACAGGTCAGTGATGATGATGGTGCCCTGGGTGGGTCTCCCAGCTACAGGTCAGTGATGATGATGGTGCCCTGGGTGGGTCTCCCAGCTACAGGTCAGTGATGATGATGGTGCCCTGGGTGGGTCTCCCAGGTACAGGTCAGTGATGATGATGGTGCCCTGGGTGGGTCTCCCAGGTACAGGTCAGTGATGATGATGGTGCCCTGGGTGGGTCTCCCAGGTACACGTCAGTGATGATGATGGTGCCCTGGGTGGGTCTCCCAGGTACAGGTCAGTGATGATGATGGTGCCCTGGGTGGGTCTCCCAGGTACAGGTCAGTGATGATGATGGTGCCCTGGGTGGGTCTCCCAGGTACAGGTCAGTGATGATGATGGTGCCCTGGGTGGGTCTCCCAGGTACAGGTCAGTGATGATGATGGTGCCCTGGGTGGGTCTCCCAGGTACAGGTCAGTGATGATGATGGTGCCCTGGGTGGGTCTCCCAGGTACAGGTCAGTGATGATGATGGTGCCCTGGGTGGGTCTCCACACCAACAGTGTCCACCAGCCCCACCAGTGGTGTCAAACCTGCTGGACATGGTGAAGGACACACACACACACACACACACACACAGATAGACAAACTCAGATATGATAGACACACACAAACACACAAACAGACAGACACCCACAGATAGACAGACCTACACACGCCCAGACAGACTCAGGAAAACAGACCCTCACATACACACAGGTAGGCAGACACCGTACAGACAGAATGGCAGCCAGCCAAGCAGCAGGCTGACATCTGGTGTTGTGTAGAGATGCAAGAAGGCAGCATCAGCCATCGTGGAAGCAAGCATGTGTGGATCGATTCCAGGACCCAGGCGATCTCCATCACACTCTCTCCTGCTGGAAACCCCTGAACCATCCAACAGAATATTAATGTGTGTGTGTGCGTGTGTGTGTTTGTGTGCGCGTGTGTGTGTGTGACAACAATGGAGAACGTGTGAGAGTGCAGTTGATCTCTGTTGCTATTCCTGTGCTTGTCCATCTGAACCTCTCACCCCCTACTCTCACCTTTATTCACCCCCCCACCCCTCTTCTCCTCTCCTTCCCCCTCCTCTTCCCCCTCCTATACCCTCTGGAGGGGTGTGGAAGAGTAGTTTTAGCCTGTATGATTAGATTAGCATGTATGTGTTTGCATGTGTGGAACAGTAGTTTTACAGTACAGCGTGTGTGTGTAACAGTAGTTTTACGGTGTGTGTGTGTGTGTGTGTGTGTGTGTGCGTGTGTGTGTGTGTGTGTGTGTAACAGTAGTTTTACAGTGTGTCCCGGAGGTGGTTCAGGCTTACTAAGCAGGTGAGATTGATCACCCTGGCCCGTGGTACTGACAGAACAGAACCTCATTATGGACTACTATTCAGTACTGTGGGAGACACATACCACACACACACATGCACACACACTAGGGAGCTGAAGACAGAGGGCTTTGGGGGGGGGGGGGGACTGGGAGAAGAGAGAGACAAACAGACTGGTATCTTCCATCTCACAGATACTCATAGAAACATGCTGAATGGTATCTTATGTCCTTGGCACTCATCAACCCTGTTCATGAGATCTCCCTTATTGTTCTGTTGACTCCAATTACACCATGTTAGTTCTTTCAGCATTTACTCTGCCTTGACAATCCTCCAGTGTCCTCTCTCTCTCTCTCTCTCTCCCCCTTTCCTTTCTCCCTCTCTCTCTCACTCCCCCCTCTCTCTCTCTCTCTCTCTCTCTCTCTCTCTCTCTCTCTATCTCTCTCTGTCTCACCCTCCCTCTCTCTCTCTCTCTCTCTCTCTCTCTCTCTCTCTCTCTCTCTCTCTCTCTCTCTGTCCCTCTGTTTACCTACCCTCCTCTGTCTGTCTGTCTCTGGTGGTGAGGTCTTTGGCAGGGAGGAGAGGTGAAGGAAGGATCAAACACAAGCAGCTACAGTCTGGAACATGGATCTTCTGCATACCTTTTAGACAAATGTGCAGAGGTTTGTCATCGACTTTGTCCAGCGCGCACACACACACACATACACATACTCAATCACTCACAAGGAGCCTGACAACTAGACAGATGTGTCTGTCTGGAATTTTATATACATATATATATATATATGTTATATATTTTTAGCCCCTCTTTCACACAATCTCAACACACACACACACACCCTGTGCTCGTTGCATGTAGACGTTAAAGGGCTGAGGTTGTGTCAGTAGTGTCAGGCGCAGGTGTAATCAGAGCAGAGCCGACCAGCTGGAGATACAGGCAGGCTTATTATTGATCACAGCTTTGTTTAGTCCCTAAGCCTTCCGTCCTCCTCACCTTCTCCCTGCCTCCCTGCCTCCCTGCCTCCCTGCCTCCCTGCCTCCCCACACCCAGAAGGGGAAACAAGGCTCGTCTGTGGAGGAGAGACCAGAGCAGACAGGGATCACTGCTGCTCTGGCTCCACTCAACGTCCGTCTATCTGTGGGCCCGTCTGTCTGCTTCCGCCTACGTCTACACTCCTCCTGCCCTCTTCTCTCCCTTTCCCGCTCTTCTCCTCCCCTGCTCTCTCTTTTCGTCTCCCCCCCCATCCCCTGTCTCCCCCTCTCCTCTCCAGGTGACAGACAGAGGATGTCCACACCTCTGTAGAGTTGTGTTTGTATTCTGTCCTCCTCCTGATAAGACCACAAGAGGGATAGAGCCCTCTGGGTCTGTCACTTATCTCCCCCTCTACACACACACCCACACACACATGCACACACATGCAGACACACACCTTTCCCCACCAATCAATGTCTGGAGCTGACACCATTGTGTGGCTGTTGATGGCACCTCTTCCGAGTTTAGCTGTGCCACAATATATTTGTGTGTATGTGTTTTTTTACGGGTTATCATCTGTGTTTACCGCCGTTGTTGGGTGTGTCTGTGTGTATGTGCGCGCCTCCATGCGACCTCGCCTTCACGGCCACATTAATTCCTTTTATCGCCGTGGTAATACTTGGTCAGGACAGAGGACGGTTTCTATAGCGACGGATGCTAAGCTTCTCACAGCCGACAGGTTTGTGAGACGTTCTGCCAGGGAGAAAGATGGAGGTGGAGAGAGGGACGGGAGGGAGAGGGATGGAGAGAGATATGGAAAGCCTGAAAGAGCATTGCAGAGTGAGGGAATTTGAAAGAGGAACAGAGAGCAATAGAGAGATGGAGAGGGAGGGAGCGAGAGAGGGTGAGAGAGATGCAGGCAGAGGGAGAGAAAGAGAGTGAGGGAGAAATAGAGATAATGTTTTCCTTGTTTTCCTGACTATGTGAAGCTAATTGAGATTTTGTAAAGCTTGTGTGTGTGTGTGTGTGTGTGTGTGTGTGTGTGTGTGTGTGTGTGTGTGCTTCAGGCCAGCACATTGCTGCTACACAGCTCTGGCTGACCGTTGCAGATAATGTTGTGTTTAGCATAATTGAGCTGTAAAGGGAAATGACTGGATTGTTAAGATTCTCACCAGCCGTTTCCCTGAATGTTTTCCGTTAATTCAACCCCGTGTGTCCATGGACAGTCTGATAATGCCCCATTAGCAGACCAGGTATGTTTTAACCGTGTGGAGCACCCTGTTTCTCTCCAGCCATTGTGAGCCAGCCATGAATGCTAGTCTGAGTGTGTGAGTGGAGCGTGGTGGTAGATCCACACGGGAGGGCCAGTTTCCTCTGGTCTCCCCCGAGGACAGTGGCGTGAAGAGCATCTGGGACTCCATTATGGCTCTGCAACATCACCAGGAGCCCTGGTCTGTCCCCCTACTTTCTACAGGGAAGTGTCGAGTCAGTCTCAGAGCCACACTCTAGTATGCACACACACACACATGCACACCCGCACACAGTCACACATCCTAGGTCTGGAGTGTGCCTGGGAGAGACTCTCCTGTGTTTCTTGGCTGGAGCTGTGCTTTTGGGTTAGTCATGGGGGTTAAACCATAGTTCTCCACTGTTGGAAAGAAATGAGGTTCCTCTCCTCTCTGCTCCACCACTTCTCCACTCACTCTCTCTATCCCTCCGTCCATCCAGCCCTGCATCTCTCACTCTCTCACGCAGTGGAGCAAACACTGCTAGTTTGATGTTCTGACTCAGGCTTTTGCTGTGTGTGTGTGTGTGTGTTTTGGTTCTTGGGAGTTAAAGGTTGCTGACTCTCTGGCTGTGATCACTGAACTCTGTTCCTGGTGTTGCCACACAGCCAATACTACAATACATGCTGAATGTGTGTGTGTGTTCATGACCACATACTGCACAAACAGTGACACATGGCGACGCGTGTGTGTGTGTGTGTGTGTGTGCATATGCCCAATTCTCCTGGATCTGTTGGGCTGCTTTGCTGGCTCCCTGTTTGGAATCCTCTTTGTCTTCTAAGAGAGGGATTGTGCGTTTGTGGGGGGGGGGGGGTGAATTTTTTTATGTGTTTAATGTGTGGTATGCAAGTGTGTACATGTATTGTGTGTGTGTGTGTGCTCTAAGAAGGGGATTGGAGGCTCTCAGTGCTGTGTGCTGAATGGAGGATTCTGCCAGGGTTTATCTGCTGCTGGACTGGACAATGGCCACACACACACACACACACACACACAAGATATGGCCACGCACACTCACAACACATCACACCATTTTGCATTAGCCAGCCTCCCGACCTAGTGTGTGGCAATGTGGCAGTTTTCCAACCATGCAGCCAACCTGCAGAGTAACCCTGTAACCCCCCCCCCCCACCACCACCACCACCACCACTCATCCCACCCCTTGCAACACTTCCAGAACCAGCCAGCCTCTAGCAATCGACAGCTAGTCCACTATGAGGATATGGTTAGAGGAGACCAGAGAATCTGAGGCAGAGGAAGAGGAAAAGTGAGAGGGGGAGAGAATAAAATAAGAGAGAGGAGACAGGAGTGTGTGTGTGTGTTTGTCTTTACTTCATACATTATTACCTTGATACGACAGAGATGACCTTTTAAATCATGCTCTGGCCTTTACACTGAGGGAGGTGTTTGTGTTTCTCTGGGTTCATCATTTGTTTATATTATGCACATGCAATGTAATTGTTTCTGTGTGTGTGTGTATGCGTCCCTGTGGATGTGTGTGGATGTGCATGCGTGAGAGAGAGAGAGTCAGAGAGAGAGAGAGAGAGTCAGAGAGAGAGAGAGAGAGAGAAGAGAAAGAGAGAGAGAGAGAGAGTCAGAGAGAGAGAGAGAGAGAGAGAGAGAAAGAGAGAGAGAGAGATGTGGAGGTGTGCAGAGTCAGGCTGACCCAGTTTAAATGACCTGACTTGAACTGCCTAAAACCCAGAGGACTAGCAGGCCTCTGGTCCTGTTCTCTCCCTCCCTCCTTCTTTATTCTCCATCTCCTTCTTTATGTCCTCTATCTCCCTCTTCATCCCCCTCTCCTTCTGGCTCTCTCTCTCTCTTAATCTGTACCCCTCTCTCTTCTTCCATCCTCTTGTCCTCCCTCTTCATCCCCCTCTCCTTCTGGCTCTCTCCATCGCTCTCTCCTTCTCTACATTATTCCATCCCTCTCCATCTCATCTCTCCTTCTCCATCTCTCTCATCTTTCTCCCCTCCATCTCCGTCTGCCCCTTCTTCTCCTCGGCCCCTGTGTATCTCGGAGGATCATTACAATACACCATTACATGGTTTTACCTGAAATTACAGTCTGTGAAGGTTCTTTCTGCTCCTTTGTCCAAGTCCCTGGGAGTCGATCCCAGCGAGAGGCCTTATTTAGACGAGCGAGCATCTTTCACTGATTGACGCAATTACCAAGATTACAGGCACCGCTATTATGAAGCTTCGGAGTGACACACAGTGCCGCAGTAATATGATACTGGGAAAGGTAGTATCAGGACTAGGTTTGGTTACTTTAACAGCAGAGCTCCTTCAAGAACATTCTGTAACATATGGCTTTGTGTGGCCATGATAGGAAAGAGAGCTGGTTTTCATTCTCATCCAGCTTCCACAGTGAACCCTCCCAAGATGGAGGCTCCTGTCCATTACTCTGTGGATCAACGTGTAACCTTTCAGACCTGGTTTCATGATGGGATTGACCGTCAGTTGGCTCTCTCATCTGTGATTCAAGAGACTGACATAGATCAATGTCTCTGGTTACCAGCAGACACCCGAAAGGCCCAGGGTTAACATGCTGTGTAATGTAGAGTTCATCCATCTGTAGCATGTTGTGCTTGTTTGGTTTTGTATCTGTATTTTTTTGTATCGGTATGGACTCCGTATCCCAACAATCCCTTCGTGTTCCTGTGTAAATAGAGAAGAGATGAGTGGTTCCGGGAGATGCAGTCCGTTCGTATTTATCCTGATGTGTTGCCGTGAGGCTGGTCTTTGTTGACCGTAAAGCAGTTGATTTACATTGGCTGCGCTTGGCAGGAGTCTGAGCGTGGGAGGGGGGAGGAGAGTGACTCAGGCCTGGGGAGAAAGTGAGGGATGGAAAGGAAGGACTGAGAGGGCTTATCTGGATCATGGTGTGATGGTCTGATTTGTGTCTTTTTACGGGGGTTGTTTATGACGATGGATGTCTAATGGCACCGTTGTTGTTGTGTTGTGTCCCACTACCCCACCCTCTCTCTATCATTCTATCTCTCTCTCCCTCTCTCTCTCCCTCTCTCTCTCTCCCTCTCTCACTTGCTCTCTTTATACATGCTTTCCCCCCCATCCTTCCCCTCTTCCTCACTCTCCATCCCCCTCTTCCCGCCTCTCATCATTCCTCCCCTCTCTCTCTCTCTCTCTCTCTCTCTCTCTCTCTCTCTCTCTCTCTCTCTCTCTCTCTCTCTCTCTCTCTCTCTCTCCCTCCCCCTCCCCCTCTCTCCGTGCAGCGGGCCAGCTGAGCCAGTCGGCCCACCTCTCCCTACAGCTGCCCTACACCGTGCTGGGCCTGGGACGCAGCGCCAACTTCCTGGACCACCTGTACGTGGGCATCCCCCGCCCTCCCGGACACAAGGTGAGGGCAGGGGGGACTTAGTAGGGAGGGGTGTAATACAAGCTGGAGGAGGGTATGGATGCTAGATGGGGGGGGGGGGGGGTTTATGGAGGGGGGGGGCCGGACACAGAGGAGCAGGTCAGGAGGGGGGGGGGGGTTGGTGTGACACCATGTCTGGCAGGGAGAGACACCACGAGACCGTCTCCACTTACCAGTCTGTGGGACCAGGAGCCCCTGAGACCTCCCCTCCCGTAAGCTCCCTCCCAAGACCATCTTTTCTCCCGTAAGCTCCCTCCCAAGACCATCCTCCCTCCCGTAAGCTCCCTCCCGAGACCATCCTCCCTCCCGTAAGCATGACAACGGCTACATGGTACAGCCCCTTCCTCTCCAATCCCATCGTTTCAGAACAACATTTGAAACTGCTTCACTAAAAAAGACACAAAAAAAAAGAAAAAAATACATCCTAAAAAAGCAATCCACATCTGAACGCAGTGTTGGGCTTGTGACCCCTGTCACGTGATTGAAGGTAGGTGTGTGTGTGTCCCCGGTAGCTAGAGTGACGCCTAGCTCCCATGGCACACTGTCAATAATTCATCCGTCTTCATCTCTCTCTGTGTGGCAGCGTCAGTACCTAGAGCCTCAGTCTCAGCGAGGAGCCACAGCTGTCTGTCGCCCCCGCTGTCTGTGCCACGGGGACCAACGTGCGTTTGAGAGGAAGCGTTTTGCCTGCTTCCTCCACGGTGCTCCCCCGCCGCGTTTTTTTTGTGGTTGTTACTGAACCGGACTGGCGGATTCCCTCCCACCCGTCGGTGTACACGGTGGAAGCGAGGTCTTCATCCAAGCAGATTAGACTTGCAGATTAGATTGCCGCACTTCTGCACTCTGCGAGGGTGCACACTCTTTTTCTATCTTTTCATTCTCTCTCTGTCTCTGTCTCTCTCTCTGTCTTTCTCTCTCCTGCTCTCTCTCTACCTCCCCCCTTGTCATGTTGTCCCACTGTGCCCCTTTGTGTTACGCCAGGAAATATTTTCCCCTCACAAAGCCTTGCGTTGCTCTACAAAGAGCCCGCTGAAACCTTTATGATCCTTCTCATTATGCTGAGACGCTCCGTCCTCCAGGGGCCTGAGGACGGCTGCTGTAGCAGCCCAGTTACTAAAGGAACCTGGAATTACTGGCAGAAGTGGCAGAGTCTCCACTGGGGACAGTAGGCGAGGCTTCACAGAGACTAGTGCCAGATACTCATTTCCTGCTTAAGCTCCCAGCCTCCAGTTTACATTTAGTCCATTTAGGTTTGAACCCCTCCCTCGTCTACCAGGGTGAAGTTTAAGATGAGTCCTAGTCCCCCAAGCCTAGCCCCAGCCCCAGTCCTAGCCGTAGCCCTAGCCTCTCTGTCCTCTAGTGCTGGCCCCTGTTCAACCCACCCAGATAAGGCTAAGGAGGTATTGAAGGTGAAAAGAGAAGACTGCATTGTGCGCCATTTCTCTGTCCTTCGCCTCACTTATCACGCTCCCAGGAGAAGGCACTGCTGCTCTCAAGGCTTACTTCACTAATCAAGCTCCCTCTCTTCTCTCCTTGTCTTACTCGCACGCTCGCTTCTCTCCGCTCACAGTCTACTGCTCGCCTGAGAGAAACCTTGCTTCCCTCTGCCAGACTTCTTCAAACCTTGCTCATCTCTCTTTTTTTCTCTCTTTCCCCCTCTCTTTCTTCCTCTTATGTTTCCCCTCCCTCCCTCGGTCTCTTTCCCTCTCTTCTCCCTTTCTCCTTCGATCTTTCTCATCTACCTTTCTCCCTGCCTCTCTCTTTCTCTCCGTCTTTCTCTCTGAGTCTCTGGGCTTGGAAACAAAGATGCTCTCCGAAGAAAACACTTTTCTCGTCCTAACAACCAATCTGCTCCCAGCCTATAGCTCTCAGTGTCACCAACCCTCCCTGTCAGTCATGGAGTCTGCACAAGTCTGAACCTAGGAGGGCAAACCGGCGCTAATCAACAAACTGATGGGGCTGTACCGGTACTGTATCAGCAACAGTGGAATGTTCTACATCTCACATTTCATTCCCCTCCCATGTCAGCCTAACTATCCTGGGATACCTGACAGTTCTCAGTGCCTATAGGTTCCATATGCACAACACACGCATACACACACCAGGGGAACCCTCTCAGCGAATGGGGTGGGGCTAGACCGAACATTGTGTGAGCGAGCCAGTCGCGCTAGAAGGTGTGGTGGTCTCCTTATTACTGCTCATTTGTCTACCACAGCCGCCTGCCTCCTGTCTTAAACACAGCCCTTAAAATAGCTCCTCCACCATCCAGAGCCCGCCTCGACCGCGGGAGCTCGTTAGACTGCCGCTCTGCTCCAGGAAAATACTAAGTAAAGTGTGTGTGTGTGTGTGCGCTGATTTTTCTGGGTGTGTCGTCTTCTTCTAAATGTTGTCAAATGATAGATGGTTTGTCGGAAATTAGCTTGTCAGTCCCAAAAGGACTCCCTGGCTCGGAAAGATGAATTCTTGCGTTTGGTGCTAATTGCCGCCCAGAAACAACTTGAGGAGGAGAAAATTACCTTTTGTAATTGATCCGGGGAGGCTTAGGAAAGCTCGAAGGCTTCCCGTGAGGTCTGGGAGCCGTGTGTGCTGTGGACTGACAGCCCCGTGGAGAAGGGATGCGTCTCCCTGGAGAGAGGTTCAGACCTGTGGCCTGGCCTCGTGTGTCGCCGTCCCCGTCTCTCTCCTGACTTGTGCAGCATGTTCTTCCTCCCTTTCCGCTCCCCAGCCCCAGTGACCTTGTACTGACACTGGTACTTCTTGATGTCCCTCTTCCCTCTCTCGGCGCGTCTCTGTAGGACGTGAGGAAGCAGGAGTGGACTGCTATCATCCCCAACTCTCAGCTCATCGTCATCCCGTACCCTCACAATGAGCCCCGCAGGTACGTGCTCACGCACACACGCACGCACATGGTGACATACACACTGACCCACACACACACACATATGGTTGTATACACAATGACCCCATTGACCTGGCGCACGCACACGCATGGACACATTCAAACAATGTTAAATGTGACTTGAACTGTGCAGGCTGGGACACGCAGGTGATAGTTTGCAGTGCTGCTATAGCAGACCGATAGAACAGCACGTTAGAGCAGCGACGAGGAGAGGCAGACCCTCTCGGTGTGTTCCTCAGCTCCTTCTAGAATGATCTCCATGTGGTTTCCATGGTGTTGTGGAGCATACATGTGTGATTCACATGTAGCCACCCCTCAGGAGGGCTGGCAGATGGAGGAGTCTCTCCATCCGTATGGCCAGCTAACACGCGCACATACACACACACACAAACAACATATGAACGCACACGTTCAAATGATTTGCTGCCGTGAAATGTAGTGCAGTAAAGCGTAAAGGAAGGAAAAAAAACAAATGCAAATCCATACGCTATAACTACATGTAAATTGCCACACGTGTTCCATTGATGGTTTCTCGCACATTCCGAAAGCACGGTGAACCTAAGGGATGCGAAGCTAGAGAAGGTGTCTACCGTGTCACTGTGTGGCAGATGCCCAGGTCAGCATGTTATCGCTGACACTCTGTCAACTGTGCCGATGCTGGTGCTCACCATTAATATTTAATGTGTTTACCAACTTTGGCGAAAACCTGCTCAAATGAAGGCATCTACCCAACAAATTTGTGTCTGCTTTTGTAGCTACAGCACTTAAACATCCTGTAAAGTGGAACGGGAAATGAGTTTTAAGTTCATCACACCACAGAAGAATGTGTTGTTAACTACCCATCCAAATTAGAAGAAAAAAAAACGCGTAAATAATGTACTGAGAAGCAAATCATGGAATTTCTTTACAGGATCTTACTTTAACCGTTTAGCGACAGAATCGAAAATTCTGCGGTATTTCATCATGCTCGATGAGTGGCGTAAAAAGTATTCACATTTCGTTTTTACGTTCTTCTACCTACATTGTCAAAATATTTGTCATGTTTAGTCAATATCCTGTCGTTAAGGAGTTTCAGGAGGTCAAATGTGTTCCCAAGACACTAACGTAGCCCCTCCCCCCCCCCCTCGGTGCCCGTACAGCTGGAGTGCCAAGCTGTACCTCACCCCCAGCAACATCGTCCTGCTCACGGCCATCGCTCTCATCGGGGTGTGTGTCTTCATCCTCGTCATCATCGGAATACTCCACTGGAAGGAGAAGGTAAACAACCCGTGCTTCATCAACATCCATCCATTCTGTGTTGTTTTTCTTCACCTCCATTTTTCAGTTTACCCCCCGTCTTCCATGCGTTCTGCTCCTTGGTATTGAGGGCCGATCAGACAGACAGACGCGCTGGGAACAGGGCGACGTCCCTCTCCCTATTAACAGACTCGGCTGGTGATCCTGTCGATATGCAGAGCTGTGGAGGTCTTGGAGCCTGTCTCCTAATTGCATGTTGGGGGAATCAAACCTAGACCTCATCACTGTGACAGCACATTGATTGATTTGTGGATGGAACCCGTAATAACTGGGTGTGTGTGTGTGTACATACTGATTGACAATCTCAATCCTGATTGGACGCGACACCATTGGCGTGTCAGCAGCAGTGCCGTGTCTAAACAAGCAGCCCCCCTCCCCCAGCGCCAGGCTCTGTGAAGGCTTGTGGAGACTGATGGAGAAGGGCAGGGCCTGGCCCCCTCTCCCTCCCCAGGGCCCTGGTTCCGGTCCAGGGCCCAGTGGGCTGGTGGGCTGCTGGGCTGGGACTGACACCATCAGCCCCCTGGTGGGGTGATGCTTCTCCCAGGGAGAGCAGCAGATGGGTCAGAACAGCAGCAGATGGAGCCCAGTATCCCTGTCCTCCAGTCCTCTCGCTCCCTGGTGAGACTCAGAGGTTGACACACACACACACACACACATTGATATAGATGCGTACATTCTTTGTCTCTCTCTCTCATCGCTTTCTCTCTGTCACCTACACACACGTACACACACCTCACACACACATAGACGGCAGAGGGCCACAACCTGGGCTGACGGTCTGCTGTAATTGCTTTGTTCTGTCCTTTCAGCATGGCAAATCTGTTGTTCATTATCCATGTGAATATGCCCTCTGGGGACTATACACCCTCTGTGTGTGTGTGTGTGTGTGTGTGTGTCTGTGTGTGTGGGGGGGGGGGGGAGAGAGAGAGAGACATAGAGAAGAGTGAAAGAGAAAAGAGAAACTCCCATAGTGACCTCCTGAAAGCCCCTGCTCCACACAGCCCCTCCTCCACACAGCCCCTCCTCCACACAGCCCCCTCCTCCACACAGCCCCCTCCTCCACACAGCCCCTGCTCCACACAGCCCCCTGCTCCACACAGCCCCCTCCTCCACACAGCCCCCTCCTCTACACAGCCCCCTCCTCCACACAGCCCCCTCCTCCACACAGCCCCTCCTCCACACAGCCCCCTGCTTCACACAGCCCCCTGCTCCACACAGCCCCTCCTCCACACAGCCCCCTCCTCCACACAGCCCCTGCTCCACACAGCCCCCTCCTCCACACAGCCCCCTGCTCCACACAGCCCCCTCCTCCACACAGCCCTCCTCCAGACAGCCTCCTGCTCCACACAGCCCCCTGCTCCACACAGCCCCCTGCTTCACACAGCCCCCTGCTTCACACAGCCCCCTGCTCCACACAGCCCCTCCTCCACACAGCCCCTCCTCCACACAGCCCCCTCCTCCACACAGCCCCCTGCTCCACACAGCCCCTGCTCCACACAGCCCCCTGCTCCACACAGCCCCTCCTCCACACAGCCCCCTCCTCCACACAGCCCCTGCTCCACACAGCCCCCTCCTCCACACAGCCCCCTGCTCCACACAGCCCCCTCCTCCACACAGCCCTCCTCCAGACAGCCTCCTGCTCCACACAGCCCCCTGCTCCACACAGCCCCCTGCTTCACACAGCCCCCTGCTTCACACAGCCCCCTGCTCCACACAGCCCCCTGCTCCACACAGCCCCTCCTCCACACAGCCCCCTCCTCCACACAGCCCCCTGCTCCACACAGCCCCTGCTCCACACAGCCCCCTGCTCCACACAGCCCCTGCTCCACACAGCCCCTCCTCCACACAGCCCCCTGCTCCACACAGCCCCTGCTCCACACAGCCCCCTGCTCCACACAGCCCCTCCTCCAGACAGCCTCCTGCTCCACACAGCCCCCTCCTCCACACAGCCCCTGCCCCTGTTGGCTGTCTGCGGCGCGGGCTGGCGTCTCCAGGAACAGGGGCCTCGCAGCTCGGAGCTGACACACTCTGCATTAAAATAGCACGTCTGGCTCCACATCTTAGGCCTTGCTTCTACCACAGCACACTAATGAGACATGGGGAGACGGTGGGGGGGCGGGTGGTGGGGGCGGGGGTCATGGAGAGGGAGCGGCCAGGACAGGGCTTTGCGGAGAGTTGGCGTCGATTAGGGAGCGATTGAGCGATCTCGGGCGTGATGGCGCTGGTAATGAACGCGCAGGTAATAACTGAAAATCTCTACGACTTGTCTTCGGCAGTACAACTCACCCCCCCAGGCTCCCCTCCTCTCCCTCCACACAGCAAAATGTTCAGCGCCAGCACGCCTGTCTCCGCTGACTAACTGATGCGTTTTTGGACGTCTTCAGCCGTAGCTGTATACAGACTGTACGCGGTCGACAGCTCCCCTTAGCACAGCGCCCCTGTCTGAGGCGGGTGGGGGGGGGGGGGGGGTGACCCGACGCAGGGACGAGGGGCAGCAAGGAACACTACAGCAGACAGACAAGCAGACAGACAAGCAGACACACAAGCAGACACACAAGCAGACACACAAGCAGACAGCGCGGCGGCCAGACAGACGAGCCCTGCCATAGGTCAGCATGGGACTGACGGCTGACTGACATTTGGCAGGTGATATTTAACCTGGCCTTCTGCTGTTTGTTCCACCAGCCTCAATGTCATATAGAGGGCAGAGAGGGGCGGGGGGTGGGGGGGGGCAGAGAAAGAGAGGGGGGGGGGGGCAGGAAGAAGGTACAGTGGGGTAGAAGATGGAGGAGAGAGAGGAGGAGGAGAAGCGAGGAAGGAAGAGGCAGAGATGGGTGATGGGGAGAGGGAGGCAAGGGGAGGGGAGAGACAGGGAGGGAGAGATGGGGAGAGGGAGGCGAGGTGAGGGGAGAGACAGGGAGGGAGAGATGGGGAGAGGGAGGCGAGGGGAGGGGAGGGGAGGGGAGAGACAGGGAGGGAGAGATGGGTAGAGGGAGGGGAGAGACAGAGATGGGTGATGGGGAGAGGGAGGCGAGGGGAGAGACAGAGAGGGAGAGACAGTGAGGGAGAGATGGGGGAGAGATGGAGGAATGTTATCTCAAGCAGCAGACATGGGTGTGCTCAGTACAGGCTCAGATGGAAACTGGATGGAGCGCTTCACCTGGTTAAAACACACTTCACATTTCAACGAGTCAAAAAACGCATTTCATGGGGTTAAAACCCCTTTCACGTTTTGTGAAGATAAAAGATGCAGGTGTTGAGTCAGTCTCAGTCTTGCTGCCCAGCAGTCACGAAAGACAATCATGGAATATCGTTGAAAATTGACACTTAGGCCTTTAAAATGGGTCAAGTAATCCACTTACAACCGCTTGACACTCAGTCGGCAGAAGATTATTTCCTACACCTCTCAATCTCGCACACATGCACACACCATTGAAATACATACACACACACACACACACCACATGCTTTTACTGTCTCATCTCTCTGCTGTTCTTCCCTTGACCAAATCATTACAGGATTGAGCTTCAGACCAATCAGTGGCTGTCGTAGTGGTGGTGTAGGTCTCAGAACGGTGACTAGGTTCTATTCCCTCAACATGCAATTAGGAGACCAGAGCTCGCATATTGACAGGATCGCTAGCCAAGTCTTTTAATAGGGAGAGTGAGAATGTTTCCATCTGTTTCCTCTGCACTCAATAACAACATTAGTTTATCTAAGTGTGCACGTCTTATGCAAGTCCCAGACGTGAGTTTCACGTCTGGTGAGAGTCTGGTGTTTTAGTATCTGTAGAGAGAGTCTTGTGTCCTGTACTGGTTGATAGTCTTGTCTCAGAATCCTCCTATGAATTTAGAAAATACCTTCCGACAATGTCATGACATCACATTTATATTCATAACGGATCCAAACTCGATCCAAACAACAGTTCTAAGACTCATTCTCAAAACTAGTCATCTTTAAAAGTTTCGGAAACATCTGAAAAACTGTGATATCACTCTGGTCAGATCAGATGTGTGTTTAACCCTGGACTGTTCTAGAAGGAGTGATCCTGCCGTAAATCTGACAGCTTCATCTCCGCCCTGTTTGAAGTTCCTCTTTTCATCCTCCTTATGTGGAGCCTTTGTGTCCTGTTGCCGGGGGAGACATAAAGGAGCAAAACCTAAAAATATACTCTTGAATTATCTCCGTAAAACAAGCCACAGAAAGCCTGTTCCCTAGTGCTCAACAATAGGATTTCGAACATTGTTACGTTACCGATAAGGATTCTTCTCAAACGCTCGCACGCAGCCAAGCACACTCACATTTGAACGGTTGCCCACATATTCATAGATACAGAGTGTGCAGTGTCACTCCTCTCACAGAGATACACACACACACACACACAGAGAGGTGCTGGTCCTTGAGTACAGTGCAGACATGTCAAGGTCAGACCCTGTGTGCTCATCACCATCTGAAAGGTCACAATGACAACAGTGGTTTATCAGGTGATTGTCGTGACCTTCGATCTTGTGCCCCCCCCCCCTCCCGCTGTGTTTCAGAAAGCGGATGACCGGGAGAAGAGACAGGAAGCGCACCGCTTTCATTTCGACGCCATGTGAAGGAGCTGCCGCCCAGACAGGCACTGCGGGAGAAGTTAAACGCATGAACACACATCACATACGCACCCACAATACACATCCATCACACACATACCACATAATCCACACACACTTCTATACACTTCTTGCACATGTGCTCATGCCCCCAGACAAGTCATCATTGTGTGGATTAGTAGGCGTGGAAAAAAAGTTCAATGTTTTCTTTCTTGGACTGTCAGTTGGCTGGCCTCCTTCAGGGCTCATTGTGTTGACTCAGTTGAAAACTGAATGTTTATATTGTTATTTGTTCACCCTCATGTATTCCAAATGCCAAAATGTAGTCATCAAACTGGACCATGGAGTTGGATGGCTCTGACTGGAGAGAAGGACGTTTTCTTGTGTTCCACTGTAGCTCAGTTTAGGAGTGGGTAGCACATGGACACAGAGCGATGCTTCTCCAATATTTTGCAACATTTTTTTAATGTCTCGACCAAATGTCAAAATTCAGATCAGTGAGATTCCGCAACGTTTTGTTTTTGTTTGATTGTTCATCTGTTGGTGTGTTTGCATTGCTGCTGTATCTGAGATGTTACTTGAAACTCCGCTGACCTTCCTGTCAACCCTAACTTCCTGTCCGCCCTACTCATATCACTGGAATTTACTCCTCTCCTGTCTTAACCTTGAATCCTTTCATCCCAGTTGACCGTCCCCACCCCTGACAGGGACTTGTGAAAGGCTGCTACTGCTGCCCTCCCTATCTTGATCCTGCTAGCTAGGCCTCGGGGCAAACACTGTCTCTGCTCATAGTCATATTCCACTTAACAGGGTCCACTTGGTCCATTTTGGAGAACCAAATGGTCTATATGTGTACAACAAAAAAACAGTTATGAGTCAACAATGCTAACTAAAGCATTACTGCGGTTCTGACTTTTATTTGACCTTTATCCAAGAGTAGGAGGCATAACCCATGACTAATCTGAAGCCAAGGCTTTCGCATGTTTCCATTTCAAACTAATGGACAAAGTGTGTTGGAATACCGCTGTCCCACCTTCAGCCATGTTTTTATGGTTTGCACTTTTGTACTAATGATCTTCAGCGTACATGTCTAATTTATTGCATTTTGGAGTCTGTTAATTCGGTTTACGATGTTGAATTTATGAAGTGTTCATTTGTGTTGATTAACAACTGTGTTGGGGTTGCAAATTAAAATAAGTTATGCTGAAATAAAATAAAAGTCTTATTACTTTATTCCAAATTAGAAGAATCTCAGTGATCCTGTTCATGTTGTATGAAAGTGTGAAATCCTCCCACGGAGATATTGCAGAAGCTGGAGCAGATGGTTTGGAGCTCTTGTGAACTCTTGCAGCGAAATTCATGGCGTGTAATCTGGAATCCATGGTGCCCTCGGTAATGAATTCCGCTGCCATACAGCAGAGCGCCTGATGAATGTGTTACTATGTATGATTCTGGGCTCCTGTGCGTGATCTTCAACAGGGATAGCCCCTGGGCCATGCCTAATGAGCAGGGACTGGCCTGCTTATAGTTTTCAGGAAGACATCTCTCTCTCTCTCTCTCTCTCTCCTTGTGTTCATGTCCACATATAACCTAATTAAGATTTAAGTACGTAAAGACATTGGTACACAATGCTTTTTGGGGGCATGGCGCGCATCTGCCCTTTATTGTCAGCGTTAAACCTCGGCACAACTAGAGGGAAAGAGAGAGCGTGATGAACGCCAGGGATTTTACACTCGGCGCTGAGGTACATGCGTACAAGCTGCTCATTCAAGCAAACAGCGCCCACGGCTTAAATGAGCCTCGTTTAGTGCCATTACTTCAGTTGAACCGCGGATAGACCGCCTCCTCGTCTCCGCTCTCCCTCTTCTCCGCTCTTTTTATCGCCAGACAGTCTCTTGCCAAATACACGCTTGTGGTAAAACTGGACGGGCTGGCATTAGAGTCTGAAACCTCGTGGAAATATGTCTCATTCATCTAAATGGAATTAACGGCGGCTCTTCTATATACTATCGGGAGTGGTTGAAGAAATCGTTTTACGCGGAGGGAAAGACGCGCAAGATAGTTTTCTTATAGGCCTATAGGCGATGGGATTAAGGACATCGGAGAAAAGTTGTATTTTTGTGAAGAGCATATCGTTGCCTTCCTGGATCCGTAACATGGAAAGATAAAGTGTGTTTTGCAGAGAAGCTTCAGGAGACGCAGCCTACTTGGTACCGCCAACCCCAGGAGAGGAGATGCACACGGGTGAGTTAATGTGGTAGAGCTAACGAGAGTTGGATAGGTTCTGTGTTTTAGAGATTAGAAATCGATTCTTAAACTTGACTGCGGTGGCATTACAACATTTATGCATGTATGTGCGGTTTTTTTTCAGTTGAGAATTGTGTTTTCTTTAGTAGCCACGAAGCTGTTTTAATGTGATTTAAGGAACACCATGAATTCCATAAGTGCACCATAGTCTACAGGTTTAAGATTCATGTCCAAATCCAAACGTCTCCAGACTCGAACTATTCCGAAATATTCCGAAAACAAAACTGCCTCTGAAGATGTTAATAGGTCTGATAAAATAATTGCATATTATTAATAATAATAATACTAATAATAATAGGATCTGCAATTAACACTACGTATGCAGTGCTTAAACTTCGCTTATTTTTTTTGCTCTTTTCGCCTGTGAACTTCACTGCGCTTCAGCAGATCAGCGTTCGAACTCGTGGTGCTGAAGTGACAGCTCCCGCTGATTCGCACCACATCTGTGGCACAAGCCACACCAGTGATTTTGCGGCTCCTTTTAAGCCGCCACAATCTGTTTTAAATCTCTGACTATTTTACGTCTTTGCCCCCTTGTGACCGATCGGGAAACGCCAATATGTAGTGGTCTACCCTAATTTATGTCGGCTACACAACCCATGACTGCACCAACTGATTGAAACGGCTCAGTCGCCGTGGAGCCTAAAGTAGTCAAGCTATGTGAGGAAAACATGGTTGAAAGCAAACCTACAACAAAACGCTGTTCAATCCTTCTCGTGTCGAGCATGCGTTATTTAAAACGCAACAGTGAGGACAGGCTTTCAAACATTCTCATGTGGAATTCATAGAAACCTCATATTGAGATGTATTATACATAGCATAGTACCTTGTGTGAGGCATGTCCTGTGAGGACATATTCTACTTCGGAAACAACACAGAAAGCAGCAACTAAACTGTATGCAGCCTTTAGAACCTTCTTCAACTAACCTTGGAACCCATACAATGACAAGTAACAAGATGCAATTAATCTCCATTCAGTGCGACTTGTGTCTACTGTGCTGTCCTGTCCACAGTGAGAGGAAAGGATCTTCAAAGGTGTCTATCATGGTTTATATGTGCTCCCCTACCTTCAAGCCCTATTCCATGATTAATGGAGATGGATTGGCTGAGAGTCGATGTGTCTTGGCGACTAGTTGTGTCCGTGTCTGTCTGTGTGTGTGCGTGTGTGTGTGTGGGGGTGGGTGGGTGCGCTTGGGAAATCGAGTGTGTGCAGACGTGTGTACTTGCTGCCGTATGTGTGGGCTTACCTTCAGCGTTTCCTCATTTGGGGCATGGGGTGCATATCTGTGTGTGTGTGTGTGTGTGTGTGTGTACATGTCTGTGTGCGTTTGTGCACGCATGGGTGCGTGTGATTCTCGGGAGAAGTGCTAAATGCACTCCCTGATTCCCCCTCTGCTCCCCTTGACGTCTGCAGTCTACCTGTGTTTCATTATGCAATCTGTCATCCCCACACTCCTTCTCTAATGCGAGAGCAGCGAGCCAGCCTATTATGGAGCCAGTAGGGATAAACCTACATCGTCTTATCAGCTGAAAACAGCGTTGTGGTCTGCAACATGCACAGGGGTAGTATGGCTGGTGTTCTAACTGATTTGGTCATGCTCAGTACAATACCAGCCCTGTTGCGTCTGTTGCCTGTGCCTGAATGCTTTCATCCCAACCCCACTAAGGCCCGTCTCGTCTGCAGGTGGTTGCCTGGACTTTAGCTCATCGGGCGAACACAGTCGTAAGGTGACCAGAGCAGCTGCGTACTAGTCTGAGGCGTTGCTGTAGATGTATTTGCGAGACATGTTGCCTCTGCTGCTGACGTAAGCCACGCAGCGCGGGTGCAGATCTGTTCTTCACACGTTCTCTTCAGGGTCCCTACTGCTGGTCCAGTCCTGCTGTGGGGGTTGAGAAATCAGGCCAGCTCAACTCCACTCAGTTCAGTCTTGTGGAAATGGTATTAATAGCATCCCATCTGACACCATCTCAGCAAATGTATATAACGGTAGAAATCTATCTAGCTTCCTTTTATTCTGCTTTAGGTTGCAGAAATACACAAGTCTGTCTCTGTCTACAGCCGTGAAGGAGAAAGGTTATAATGTATTGACTGGGTGGGTTTCGGTCATGATTACCATGAGTGGAAGATGGTCTTGAGTATGTGTGTGCGTGCGTGTGTTTACGTTCATGTATGTTTATTGCCTCTCGCAAGACTACATCTTTTCTGCTATATCATTGCACCTGTTTCTTTGATGTATAGGTTACCACCAACTGGTAATATGCCTGGTCCTTTCATGAAAGAAAATGCATTTGTAAACACAAGCTAACTGATTCCTGCTGTTTGTCCTCTACAGCCTGGATACTTTTAATTCTGGTAGAAGAGGGATTTGCTCTGGCACAGAGAACTAAAGGTACCTCCTCACCTTCTACTACTAAGATGAAACTATATCTGATAATGGTTAATACTGTTTTAAGTGTTATACCTTTTGAATAACTGCATATGTATCACTAAATAAACATTGTGGATGGATGCCAGGACACAGATTAAACCCCACTTCTGGTCCAGAAAATCCTTTAAAAATAGATTATTCAGAAAGCAATCCTTGTATGATGGCATTATATGTATGCATCTTATTTTCAATGAGGTTTGCGAAATGATTATTTATTCATCCTTTCATTATTTCATGCATTCATCCCTTCATCCATCCAATCACTCATTCTGTTTGCAGAGTCTCTGAGTGATGAGGGCCCCCCTCAGAGTCCTAATGACTGCGGTACCTGGGTCCGCAACATCAATGGGGGGGTTTTCACCTCTCCCAACTATCCTGGCACCTACCCCGCCAACAAGGAATGCACCTACATCCTTGAAGGTAAGGAGGGGGGCGTTATGGTCGATTTATCACTGTTATGTCTGTTAGTGTTATACGTTTTCTGCTGGTCACTGGTGGCTTGAGTATGGAGGGAAAACCAGAGATCTTATGCATTAAAGAAACAGAGATATCTAACCATCCAGCAAACTATTAGAGGTCTCTCGTTAGTGTTGGGAGGTCTGTTTAGGAACATAACTGCCTCCATCTGTCTTTATGATTCACGTACGGCCTCTGTGGTGTTTTGGAAAGCAGAAAGCTGGTTGTTGGTTGATGGGGCGTATATTTGGCTGTTTGCCAGGGCTGTAGACAGCAACTGTTTGAGCTGTCTGTCGATGCTTTTTATCTTTTTGGATAGGGAAGAGCTGTTTTACTCTGTGCATGTGTGTGTGTGTGTGTGTGCGTGTGTGTGTGCGTATGTGTGTGCGTGTGTGTGTGTGAAGTAAGAAGAGAGCATCGGAGCACCTGGTGTGGATCTGTAGAGGGAGATCTGTAGTAGCTCAAGGGCTCCCCCTGTGGGTGAAGCTAACCAACTCCCTTGTTTAAACGGCAGACGAACAAGCTGTACATTTATACATTCTGTCTTCTGACATATTATTAAAACAGAAAACTGTCCCTCAGTGTCAGTCTGTAAACCATGATTGTGCTACACCAGTCAAATACATGACTCAAATCCAGGGATGCCCTGTACCACTCATCTGTCACCTACGCAAGATTATTATTCATATTTATTCAGAAACATTCATTCACCATCTTACATAGTAATTCAAATTCACACAAAGGCAGTTGGAAATGAAAGTTGTGATGCTGTCTGTGGTTTAAAAAAAAGTTTTAATTGTAGTTGTGTCAGTTGCTTGTGAGATTGTACTGCTTCAGGATGTTAGGTTTTGTCTTGCTCCAATAAGCAGAGTAGCCTCTGCTTATTGAAACAGTTCTCGCTTTGACACAGGGCATAGGCAATCTGGGTCATTCATAGGCTCAGAGGATTATTTACATGACAAGTGAACTTGTGACTGCTGTTGCATGGCTGAGGCAGTATTTTGTTCATGGTTCTGGAACAGAAAGGCAACATGCTGCCTTGTCAGGACATTTCTCTTCATTGGACAGTGTTCCCTTTGGTACATTTGAGTAAACATTATTTCATGGATGCTGTTGTTGCACATACTGGATTTGTAGAGGAAAGGTATCTTGCTTGTGCAGTGCTTCAAGTGTGTCTCTCCCATCTCTGCCTCCCCTTCCTCCTTCTGTCTCCCCTCCTCCCACCCCCAGCGCTCCCCAGACAAAGAGTCCAGCTGGCTTTCGATAAGAACTATTACATCGAGCCCTCCTTCGAGTGCCGCTTCGACCACATCGAGGTCCGGGACGGGCCGTTCGGCTTCTCTCCACTCATCGACCGGTTCTGCGGGCAGAAGAACCCAGGCCTGGTCACCTCCACAGGTCGTTTCATGTGGATCAAGTTCACCAGCGATGAGGAGCTGGAGGGGCTTGGCTTCCGCATCAAATACACATTTATAGCAGGTACTATTGATTTATGACACGCACCTGCAAAGCCCTCCTCAAATATGAATTCATGGAAATACAAGTTTGTAATATACACCCACATGGGATCATCAAATACACATGCGGATACACAGCCAGCAGGAAATACATATTCAGAACACGTGCCTTCATAGTTTGATTGCATACACAATCATAGCAGGTAATACATATTTGTAACCTTTTTAGCTTCACGTTCAGATTTAGTGTTATGAGAGGAGGTAAGATGATTTAGTGATCGAAGAATACTCACACGATAATTGTGTCTAGAGTGGAGAAGATGATTCTAGTGTCTCACACAGGAACAATACTCCATATGTTGTTCCCTCTCTGCTGCGTTAAAACAGAGAGCTGTAATCAGCAACTCCCATCAGGCTGCTGATATTTCCCCCGGCGTGGTCCTTCACACGATCTGCTCGGCTTTAATGGGATCTTATCACCTGTTCTCAGCTCCCACATTTCTGCTGTGTGAACCGAAAGTTCAAAAGAGTTTTCCTCCTTATCATTCCAGACCCTGATTTTCATCTTCACGTGGGAGGACTGTTAAATCCCATCCCAGGTAAGTTGTGCGAAATGTTTACCAGTTTGGTCCAATCCAGTCTCCTTGCTTCCTGTATATTTGATTCTATCTCTTCATCTTTCCCTTTATGTTCCCACGTCGGCTTTTCCTATTCTTATAATCCCCCCTCTCCCCCTTTCCCCCTGTCCGGTCTCCTTCTCAGATTGCCAGTTTGAGATTGGGGGTTATGATGGCATTATCCGCTCCAGTCAGGTCGAAGAGGAGGACAAGATAAAGGCTGGCGATGCTGTGGATTGCATCTGGACTATCCGCGCCCCACCTCGGTCCAAGGTCAGCAGCTTTCTCTTTCCTCTTCTTTCCCTCAGTTCTTCATCTCCTGGGGCTCAATAGATCCTCATGAGGCCACTCGCTGCAGAGGTACAGCCAAGGAAGACAACAAACACAAAACGCATGTATGAGTGCGCACACGTGCACACACACACTCAAACACACGTACACACAGTGACGAGGCAACAAGACACTAGCACTGGGACACCCTCTGTTCTCTGGCCTCGTTCTCTCAGCTGAAACAGTGCAGCAGAGGACCTAGAATTAGCAGAAAGTCAAGCAGGGAGCAGCAGGTATTAGGCCAATGAAGCGGAAATCGCTGAAAAGCAGATTCAGCAGTACAGGGAGGAGGCTAAAAGCAGCCACTTAGCCAGTGCAGACTCAGGCCCTCACTTGTGCTAAATAGGCTGGATTTCTCTGAGATTAATTCACAAGGTTGGCAAGAGCAAGGCTGAGAGAAGGATCTGTTATTGACAGACTAGATGGAACAAGCAGAAATCAATGGACTAATCTGGGATCATAACATCTCCAGGCTGTTCAGCTTTAGAATGGGCACACGTCTGCTCCGAGGATATTTGACAACTGTTGCGTACCTTCTTTACAGCTTGAATACGACATACATCTCATCACAGTATCATGTCAATAGATGGTGTATGGTTTGAAAATGCACCCTCCCTCCCTCCCCCCCCCCTCCAAGTTCATGGTTCTCTACACAGCTACCACCACTCCCACTCCAGTCACTCCAGATCAGGGATTATCATAACACTAGTAGGGAGAAGTGCAAGAATCGAATCATTCATACTGTACTTTTTCTGCTCTCCATTTTCACCCATGGTTTTGTGTTCTGGGTCTATAGATCTATCTGCGCTTCATGGACTACCAGATGGAACACTCCAACGAGTGCAAGAAGAACTTTGTGGCAGTGTACGATGGGAGCAGCGCCATAGAGAACCTGAAGGCCAAGTTCTGCAGCACCGTTGCCAACGACGTCATGCTCGACAACGGCGTGGGTGTGATCAGGATGTGGGCGGATGAGAAGAGTCGTCTCAGCCGGTTCCGAATGCTCTTCACCTCGTTTGTAGACCGTGAGTAGTTACTGGTGCCATCATCCTAATAGAACCCTCACAAAGGGTTCACTATCTTTCTTGCTGAAGTAAAGCAGATAGTGAACAGTCATGTTAATCACATATAACCACAGATACATCTTTTAAAATATGAATACAGTACATATAAAATAACAAGACTTTCTATGCAAAACTCCTATCTTTTTTACCATCTACAGTATAATCCTATTAGCACTCAATGTTGTCTGAGGTGCTAGTCATTGTAGTAACATTAATCATTGTCGGCCATATACTGTATTTCCCCGGAGTAATACGGACGCAAATAGGTATGAAATGCATTAATATAGGAAGAGACAGTGGATTAATCAAGGTACATTGGAAGTAGCTAAGTACCCCCAAAAATGATGGAGAATGGAAGTTCTCTCCTGGTTTAGTTCATTAAGCCCTCACTAATCTTCCAGGCACACACAATACATTTGTGACAGGCAATGTTTAGAGTGCTATTGATGAATACGCCAGATACTCTGCTATGAACAGGGCCTGAATGGCTAACTCACATTCAAGGCTTAATTCTTGTAGAAGTATACACTCTTGTTGTGTTCAAAGCATTAATACTGGGAAGCCAAATGCTAATCACCCACAGTTTTCACTGTGTGACTTATGGAAGCTAACAGGTTCTTGGTATTCTAGTCACAGTCTGACACAGTCACTGTAATTACAGGTCACTCAAATAAGAAAAGTGGAAATTCATCTCCTATTGATGAAGTGAAAAGCTTGAATTGGGTTTCAAAGGGTAATTTTTTTATTTGTAGCCAAGCACAAAGCTTTGCCATTTTGTATGCCAGTTTTCGACACATGCAGTTAAAGGTTGTATGTAAATTTATAGAAAAAGCTAGATAAGAAATCATTCTTTCAGCACTTTCATTAAATGCCTGAATATGTTAGATGTTAATTGCTGCTTTCCTTTCTTGACTCTGGTTGAATGCTAATGCAGTCATAGTCAGCCAACTCATCATTATTGCAGCCTCTTAATGGCTCTGTAAATTCAAAAGTGTAATTTATTTTCCTTATTTTGGGAGGGCAGAAGTGCTTTGCAAACAACTTTTGTGTCAGAATTCACTGCGTATATTCCCTCTCTATCTGAGCCAAGCTTTGACTGATAAGCATGCACAGACCTCAGTTTGGGATGAGAAGACACAAACAGATCCATTCGTCTTCATTAGTCAGTAAACAAGAGACCTCTAGGCCCATTTATCTACCATCTACCACCCCTGTTCTCATCAAACTGTATGATCTCAAAATAAAACCAGTTGACACACGCTCACACATTCTAGCACATTCTAACATGCATTCAGACTGTCTCGGGCTGGCCTGTTCCATCATTCTGGTTACCCCTGCAACCCTGGGTGCCCTTAGGGGGGAAAAGGGAGGAAATGGGGTACGTGGAGCAGGTCTGACACCACTGTGAAGGGGCTGTTTGAAGGCGAGAGCCGCTTAATCGGTTTGGAAGTGAGCGCAGAGTGAGGAGAGTAGATCTGCATAGTCGACGGGAGAAGAAGGGGTGGTACGATCCCCCTCGTCCCACTGTCAGGACCATTTAACCCTGCCGCACAAGATGGGAATGAGGGCTAACGTGTGTGTGTGTGTGTGTGGGGGGGGTCCGCTGTACCAGAACCAGTCTACAACCAGTCCCAGCCTCTGTGTATCTCCTAGCCCTCCTGAACAAAGGCCTGCCAGCCACGTTCAATTACCATGCCTCGCCAGCACATCACCACTCGAATCCTAACAGCCAGTTTAGTCTGGAGGCAAACACACACACAAACACAATATAGACACCTGTCACACAAACACACACACACGCAAACATGCATCGTGAAAGGCAATTAAGTCGAGAGGCAAACACACATGCACACAGTACGTCTGTATTGTCACACCCGTCATACACACACAGAGACACACAGACACACACACGCATCCTAACAGCCAGTTTAGTCAGGAGTCTCATGGCGCCCAGCCATCTGTGCCTCGTGATGGCCGTCGGAATTGATTTACTGCCTTTCACCTCCTCCCCTCTCCACCCTCTCCTCCTCACGCCTCCACATAGACACTGCTGCCACAGCCGTGAAGGTAGCAGTCGTCTCCTCTTCTGATCCTGTGCCGTCGCTGCAGATGAAGATATATGGCTCTGCACGCCGTCTATTACTGAGCCTCCATGGTCGCCGTGGTAAATGCTGTTATCGCTGATCGCCAGTAATCTGTAAAAGTAATCTGTAAAATCTTCTTCGTCTCACATCTCCAGCCCCCTGCTCCAGCAATACGTTCTTCTGCCACAGCAACATGTGCATCAACAACTCGCTGGTGTGCAACGGGGTTCAGAATTGTGTCTACCCCTGGGATGAAAACCACTGTAAAGGTCAGTGGAAGGACATCTTCAATCATGCGTGTGCTTTCGGGATTAGAGGTGGGGGACCGGCCTTTTACAAAAAACAGTTTCTATTTTCTCCTGTCCTTTCATCTCAACTTATCTTTTATCTTTTCTCCCGCCCTCTTCTCCTCTCCTCTCCTCCTCCTCCTCCTCTACCGCTCTCTTTTCATATCCTCTCTTTCTTTTCCTCTCCCACTCTCCTACCCATAGAAAAGAGGTCTAAGGGTCTGTTCCACCAGATCACTAAGACCCATGGCACAGTGATTGGTGTGTCTTCTGGAGTGGTTTTGGTTCTGTTAATCATCTCCATCCTGGTCCAAATGAAACAGCCCAGGAAGAAGGTGGGCATATATATTTCTTTGCTTTTTAAGTCTGCCCAATTCTCTCTCTGAAACTCGGGTTTCTTTATTTCCTGATCTTGTCTGTATCAACAGGTGGTGGCCCGCCGGCCGGTCTTCAACAAGGCGGGCTTCCAGGAAGTGTTCGACCCTCCCCACTATGAGCTCTTCTCCCTGCGTGACAAGGAGATCTCCTCCGATCTGGCGGACCTATCAGAGGAGCTGGAGAGCTACCACAAGCTGCGGCGCTCGTCCACCATGTCGCGCTGTGTCCACGAGCACCACTGCGGCTCGCAGGCCTCCGTCGGAGGCAGCATCAAACACAGCCGCACCACCCTCAGCTCCATGGAGCTGTCCTACCACAACGACTTCTCCAAGCCCCCACCCATGAAAACCTTCAACAGCACCAGCAGCTACAAGAAGGGCTGCTACGGCTACAAACAGACTCACGACTGTGCCGAGCAGGTGATCGAGGACCGCGTCATGGAGGAGATCCCCTGCGAGATCTACGTCCGCGGCGGAGCCGGGGCAGGAGTCGGGAGCGGAGTGGGAGGGGCGAGCGGCATTGCCGGGGGACACTGTGGGACCCTCAGCGTCCGCGGCAACGGTGCCCGTAACAACACCAGCGTGGTCGACCCCCAGCAGCGTTCCATGTCAATGGACTTCTAGTGGAGATGAGAAGATTGGAGGACATACAACATCCCACCTTGCCTCACACTCATTCAGTATGTCCTCCAATCAGAAAGGAAGGACTCTCGCATGCAGGTGTCTCTGATTTGCTCTGAAGAACAGGACACTAACACTCAGAGAAGTGCCAACACAATAGACATTCTTATCTAGAGTTTTTACATCCATTTACACGTAATGCACAGATATAATAATGCTTCTACTTATAATAACTTATTTGAATCTTAATTTCTGTCTCTTGTACTGTGTATTAAAACAATTGTCAATTTCCATGCTGTTGCTTGGCTTTTAACTCCTTCATTTTGCATAGTTTGATTTTAGTAAAGATGAAGCCTAGATGATGATGTGATGCTGATGATGAGGAAAAGCAGGCTTAGTAGAGAGATCTCCACCAAACAGGTGTCTGGAGGAGGAAACACTGGGAGAAAGAGAGATTGATTTGCTGTATGTGTTCTCTTACACACCCTGCAATTTGATGTCCATTTAGATAATTTTTTAACTATAACTAAATGATGTGGACTCAACAGGAGCTGTCACGAGGACAATCCAGGATAACACAAAACATCTAATGTCCAGAGAAAAATAAGGGAATGTAAAATACTTAGATAACAATATTTAACTGATGGGGAAAGTAAACTACTATATAACCAATAGGTTGAATATAGTAATACCTTAAAGTGGTATGAATAAGTGTATGCTTGAATCCAAAATAAATGAGACCAATGCCGAGCATTTCTGATATCCATATCCTATTAAATATCTGACCAGTTAGTTTTATGAATGAAAGATCTTCGTAAAAAGACGGTTGGCAAGTTGCAATAGTTACCTGAGACTGTTCACCAGTTTGGATAAAAATGAATTATGTGATTCACGTGAAATCCAGTGTATAAACAAGCACAACCTGTTTCTTGAGAGACAGAGACAGACAACGCCAATACTCTTATTTTACTGCTGGTTGTACAGTTTTATTCTGTTGGATTAAAATAGAATTTACTCATCGACCTTTGTCTGCCTCTCAATTCAGTTTTAAAGACAGTATTGACGTGGAAGGTAGAAAATACATTTTCTTAGTTCCCTTCCACCTCCCAAATTGCTGTCATGTTGAATAAGACATCTGAAAGAGCTGAGCATTTGACTTAAACGAATTAATTAAATGAATAAATATTAGGCACAGTTGTGACACATTTTATTATAATTAGTTGGGAATGTCAGTAGTGAAGTACTTTTTTTAAAACACAAATACATATGAGTTTATTTAATTTTCGTTACGGAGCCTACCTTTAATGACGTTAGATACAAGTGAACTCCAACCGATGAGCGGCAGCATTACCAACATAGCGCACACTGCCGGAAATCTTCAGAGAACTGGAAGAAGACGAAATCTACCGGCTTCTCTTTCTCTTCTCTGCCTCTCGTGTTGAAGGACCTTACCGAGCTACTGTACATAATGGCTAACGTTGTTGATACTAAATTATACGACATTCTTGGAGTTTCCCCAACTGCCACCGAGAATGAGCTGAAAAAGGTAGATATTTTCGAAATACGTTTTTATTTGATTTTAAAATTGAATTATGTACATTGAGATTCTAACTCCTTGTTTCAGGAAATTGCATTAGCTTGTTAGCAATGCATAAACCATAATCGAGCGAGCTAGCAGCTAGTCTAGTGCTAGGTAGCTCCAAATAGCGAGCTATTCAAATTGGAATAGGTGTATTTGCTGGAAGTACTGTACTTATGTTCGTAAATGTGTCCACTACTATGGAAGAGTTAGCTGTTATGTAACGTGAAGCGTTTGAGTTTTGGATGGTTAGCATTGTTCGTGTGTTAGTTTGGTTTTTACATGTTTACTTTTTTGTTCGGTCTGTAACACCAACTGGCAACACTCTAGCTAGGCTAATGCAAGCTAGCAATACTCTAGCTATGCTAATGCAAGCTAGCGTTTTAGCTACCGTAAGCTACCCGTACATCGTTGCTGGGTAACTACTAGACTAGCCCAACATGTTAATAGCACCTGTAGCAGGGGCGTTAATTCTAGACAGAAGTGTTTCGCAATGTAGCGCCAAATATCAATTCAAGTATTTGCGACATACGTTGTAGTCAGGAACGGCTATTTAGGTTCCCACAAAAACAAACGCTAGACTGTCCATGGAACGTTAATTCCAGGAAATAGTCGAGACATGTATTACAAGGCGACATGCGTACAGTAGCTACTCAAGTTTAGCGCTGGTGTAGCTCGCTACAGTAGCTACCCAACATTGGTTACTTCTTAGTTTATTTCAGCCAGAAACGCTTCCACAAAATCCACTGCAACATGGTGCTAGGGAGAGATGAGCTAATGACCTATTTTAAATGGTAAAACTGAAATGTTGACACCAACTCCGTGTTTCCCCAACTTGACTCATAGCGTTGAAAATATTCTAGCACTTTCTAGAGCGCTAACGTAAGTAGCTAGTTACTCAACTCACGTGCTTGGAAATTGGTTAGCTCACAAGCCAGTTTCATGTAAATTCGCATGGTTTTGTCTACCGTCATTGGGCGAATTTAAGCATAATCTACTGAATTAATGTAGTAGTTTAATTGCATGTAGATATACTGGAGCTGTCAAATACGGTCAGTTTACTAGCTAGGTTTTTATACGGGCCGTAAGGCTAACTTAAGTAAGGCTACTGCCCAGGCCCATGTTATTGCGCACAACCGTCTGCTGTAGGTAGATCGGTTTAACCCCGGTAAACAACTCGCAAAATTGTTTTCTTTTAATTCATGGGGATGTGGTATTAATGTACTTGTATTTTCCAATCTGTTGGATGAAATATGCTTGTGATTTATTGTAGGCATACAGGAAACTGGCAAAAGAATACCACCCTGACAAAAACCCAAATGCAGGAGACAAGGTAAGAATAAAGTGCTTTACTCTTCCAGACCCGACTAAGTCTAAGAACACACAATTACATTCAGACTCAGCTACAAGAGGGAAAGGGGATGGTTGTAGTTGATGATGCTACATGGGAGCTTGTGAAGATGCATCATTAAAATCTTACTCTTCGTCTAGTTCAAGGAGATCAGCTTTGCCTATGAGGTCCTGACCAACCCAGAGAAGAAGGAACTGTATGACCGGTATGGGGAGCAGGGCTTGCGGGAAGGAGGTGGTGGAGGTGGGGGGATGGACGACATCTTCTCCCACATTTTTGGAGGAGGTCTGTTTGGCTTCATGGGCGGACAGGGACGCAGCCGGAACGGAGGAAGACGACGAGGAGAAGACATGGTTCACCCACTCAAGTTAGTAGGCCTTCCAACCCCACCCGGTAACCATGACAACCCCTAATTGCCCAGTCAGTCAATGACACTTGGCTGTCAGCTTTAGGGTGAAGACTTATTTACAAGTATGTTTAGTCAGTAGAGGAATGTAGGTTTAGTCATGTTTGTGACTGATGCAGGGGCTAGATGTTATCACTGGACATGTATTCATGGTGTTTGATTGATGGCATGTGCTGCAGGAGCTGCCAGTAGAGATGTATGGAGTCTTGTGATTCAGGAAATCAAGGCCAGGAGACTGTGCCCATCTCTTTTTATAATAGCCTGAAATCACCAGAGAACCCTCGTCCCTTGTAGAGGCACCTTCAGTACTAATAATAGCTGATTATGAGTGTTTTTCTGATCAAGCACAAGTCTCCTTGACTTTATTCACTGTTATACAGCAACAATACTGTTTCACTTATCTTTACAGCCTGACTAGCATATGAACATGTTTGCATGCCCTTTGTTTTGACAGGGTGACACTGGAAGACCTGTACAATGGTAAAACAACCAAACTACAGCTTAGCAAGAATGTCCTGTGTAGCACTTGTAATGGGTAAGTGTTTCTGTTCACTGTGCATTCACTTCTCTTCTTACCTAAATCTAGGCTTAACAGTTTAGAGTCTTGTTTTTTCTTTCTGATCACATTGTGAATATACAGTATGCACTCAGCTAGTCTCCATGGCGCTTGTAGCCACTGTTACTGTCTGGAGAGGCTGGTGTTTGGTCTCCTCAACCAAATCATAGGCCAGATTGTAAGACAGTCCCTGTTAATAACTGTATGGCTTGAGTTAGTAATACATTTATAAATTACTAAATGGACAAGCTCGATCCAAGCCACACTGTGATTGGTCCACATACTCTGACCTAACATTCCCACCATTTTTCGTCTTCCTTTCCAGTCTAATTTCCTCTGGCGTAGTCACATGCAGTGTGTTGGTGGTGGTTAAGTGGGGGTTGTGCTCAGTGATTGATTGCTCTTGTCTGTGCCTATCCCCAGCCAGGGGGGGAAGACAGGAGCTGTACAGAAGTGTGTGGCGTGCAGGGGGCGTGGCATGCGCATCATGATCAGACAGCTGGCTCCTGGGATGGTCCAGCAGATGCAGTCTGTCTGTACCGACTGCAACGGAGAAGGTGAGGGGCTCGCCTGCTGCAGGAACAGCCTGGTCTGGGTCTGTCTCCCTGGGATGTCCTCTCCACCGCCTGATGGGAGTGGAGTGGGGAACAGAAGGAGGCAAAGGCTGGCTTTTTTATGATGGATTCTGCCCACGGTGTATTAGTGGTGCAGTCAGTGTTATACTGACATACACCCATCTGCCTCTTGCACCAGCCCCGCTTCACCAGGCAGGAGGTAATCCTATCTCTTTCTTCCTCCAGGTGAGGTGATCAGTGAGAAGGATCGCTGTAAAAAGTGTGAGGGGAAGAAGGTGGTGAAGGAGGTGAAGATCCTGGAGGTCCACGTGGACAAGGGCATGAAGCACGGGCAGAAGATCACCTTCGGGGGAGAGGCTGACCAGGCGCCGGGGGTAGAGCCTGGAGACATAGTCCTGGTCCTGCAGGAGAAAGAACACGAGGTACGCAACCACCACTGACATACCAGTACTGTCTACCTTCTGTCTCAGAATAGAGCACAAGATATCGATAGCACTACTGCTGACATCAGCGGCTTTCGGTATCATAACAGTACTGTGATGTACTAGCCTGACGTTGTCATACTCATAATTCTATTCAGAATGAGTCTGAAAACCCTCCGTTGGGCTGTGACTGTGGGGCGTGTTTCAACCAAACCTGTAAAACAAATGCCTCTTCGCTCAATTGGATAGACCTACAACCAATCAGAGCAACGTAATATGTTGTTTGTTGAAAACAAGTGCAACCCAAGGGCTCTTTCGTGACGTTGTTGATTACGTTACTGTTGATCATCTGTCCATCATCGTATTAAGCCTGCCCTGGCAATTTCATTTCTCCACCCAGATCCTGGTTTTATATAATTGTTCACAATACGAGACCCTCCAGACCCAACTTCCCGATCAAATTTTTTTGTGGGAGGGGAGAAGTTGGGCTGGCAGCCAGGCTAGTGATGTACAGGACAACCTGTTGAAACAACCTATCTCCCTGTCCCGGAGAGTCTGAATGGCCTCAGACTAAGGCAGGCTGGGTAACACTGCTAAACCACATGCCATGCCTTTTCTTACCTATAGAAAAAGGATATCTTGCTTGGTTGCAAATGTTTTAAATGTACTTTTTCTACTAGTGTATATGTAACCAAGTTGAATTGGTTAAACTCATGCCCAATAATAAATACAGCCCACCTGTGCCAGCAGAGCTAGTGTTATGGTGGTGTAGCAGGCTACCGTGGTGTTGACAGGTGGTTGTTGAGTTTGTAAGGCAGAGGACTTGGAGCCCAGCAGTGTTCTTTAATACTGACAAATGACACCTTTGACATGTGTAATTGACTTAATAGTGTGTGCCTAACTGCCTATCAATACAAATGTTCAAATTGACCAATGATTGTCAAATGTTGCCTTCCCCCCCCCTGCCCTCTGGAATGAGGTTTAGGGTTAGATGAAACTCCTTGTTGGATCAGAATGTGTTGGTCCTTGACAGTAAGGGTGGTGTGTGTGTGCATGTGTGCACGTACAGCACTGTGTGTGTGGTCTGAGGCTAGTGGTGACTGTTGAGTGGAAGTTGATTGGTGGAACAAAAGGCACCAGCTGTCTGGGGGGGGAGGTCATCCACACTGTCAGGAAGTAGCAGGTTTCTTTGTCAGCACTTATAGACTGTAGTACACAGAACTGGCTTAGTGTCTGGCTTGTTGTGTTGATATCACATTCATGGGCTGCATGACCAATGCTTTAGATGTTTTGACTTGGTAGTCTGTAGGGAGAAAGATCATTGAAGAGCCACAATCTAATCCACTGGAGTGCGTAAATATGGATGGATGGATGGAATACTCCCGACATGGTAACACAGTGGAGTCATGACCTACCTTGATCCGTGGCACATGATTGGGATGCTGTTCAGTGTGTCCAAATACTTGGTAATCCAGTTTCCAGTCCCATCCTGCCCCCCCCCCGACCCCGCCGAGCCCTGTGGCATGTGTGTCAATACTCTAGACTAATACTAGTCACAAGTGGAGAGGCTGGCCCAGTGGGATTTAATCCTGTAGCCAGCCGTGGCTGGGCCTAGCCTGCTCTAGTACTGGGCTGGTCCCCTCAGCCCTTGGTGTCGAAAAGGTGTGTTTATTGACCGAGGTGAAGTTAGTTTCATATACAACATTTCTCACATTCGGAAGATGATACTTTGCGGCTTCGCGTTAGAGACCGGGTGAAAACAACCCATACCATTTTTATGAATGTAAAACCTCAATGTATTATAATATTTTTTGGAATATAAAACCTCAAACAGATACCAGAGTATCTTAACAATGTCTTGTATACTTCCACAGCCTTTTACTTTTGCAATGAAGTTTCAAATAAAATCATAGAAAATCACTTACCTTTGAAAATAGCTTAATCCTGGCAAATGGCAAAATTTTCTTTTTTCAAAATTGTCAGATGTTGCATATACACAAAATGTTTCTAAAAGTCTGGCCTATTTCCACAACCTTTCAATTTTCACAAATGTTTAAAAAAAAACTCAAATAAATTGCTCATCTCTGAAAATAGCATTAAATCCACGCTAATATTATTAACTTTCAAAATTGTGTGCCTGTTTGTGCACATTCTAAAGATTTTTTGCACTGTGAATTTGAACTGTCAGTTCTGTTTTTGAATAAACGGTTCGAAATCAAAGCTTTTGTTTTTTTTTATCCGATTCATCGATTAATCTGAAAAAATTTGAGTCACATTAAAGAGACAGATTTGAGACAGATTAAACGATTACTAAAATAATCGTTCGTTCATCCCTAATTCTCATTTAGAGATGAATGGTCAAACGTTTATTGGAATAGAACATGGATGAGGGTAAAAAGGTGTGTGTGTGTGTGTGTGTGTGATTGAGTTTTGGGCTGTTCTATGACATCTGACTGTGTAACCCTGTTCTTCTCAGACTTACAGACGAGACGCCCACGACCTCCACATGACCCACAAGATCGGACTGGTGGAAGCTCTCTGTGGGTTCCAGTTCACACTGAAACACTTAGACGCCAGACAGATCGTAGTCAAGTATCCCGCTGGCAAAGTAATCGAGCCAGGTAAGTGTGTCTGCTGAGGGGAACTAGAGAAATACTGGAGATCCTGGCCAGAGGTTATTCAGATCACGGTCTGCAGATCAATAAATTAGCAGGGCAGGTTGAACATGTGTAAATCATGTGCGTAGTAGTTGTAATAATGATCGCTGTTTGGTGTCCCAGGCTCCATCAGGGTGGTGAGAGGCGAGGGCATGCCCCAGTACCGTAACCCCTTTGAGAAAGGAGACCTCTACATCAAGTTTGATGTCCAGTTCCCAGACAACAACTGGATCAGCTCAGAGAAGCTCACGGTAAGGCCTCATGGCTGGGAGTGTCCTGCAATCAATCTGTTGTTGTATTTATTATCTAGGAGGGTCTTGGTTGACTGTGATTACTGGTACTGGCTGTAGCGTCCAGGATGTAGGGGGGTTATTAACACCACTAATGCTAGTCCTTGCATAAATCAAGAGGCTTTATGCACCAGGTCTTATTTAGGGGTGAATCTCAGTCTTTGTATGATAATCCCTGATTCTGAGATTAGATGTGGCCCTGGGTATAATTTAAACACTTAGGGATGGTGGAACAAAGGAACCTGGCCCAGCCCCCTGCTCCAGTACCCATGCTGCTGTGCTCTGTGTAACCCTTCCCCAGGAGCTGGAGGACCTGCTGCCCACGCGCTCTGAAGCTCCCATCGTGTCTGGGGACGCTGAAGAGGTGGACCTGCAGGACTACGACAACAGCCAGGGCACGTCCGGAGGCGGCCGGCGCGAGGCCTACAACGATAGCTCGGACGAGGAAGGGGGCCACCACGGCCCTGGGGTCCAGTGTGCGCACCAGTAACAGCTCTTCTCGCCCCCCCCCCACACACACACACACACAGGGGAGTGTGTATGAGTTGCACAGGAGATAACACGGATGTGGTTCAGGCTTTATCTGGTTTGCCTTTTATGATAAAAGAAACATGCCCAGCCTCCCATCACCAACCCCTCCCTCCTCCCCTTCCACTCATTCCCTTGTAATAAATGCACATCATCCCCTCCCTTCCTCCTCCCCTTGTCTCCTGCTTTCTCTGTGGTGACACCAGATTAGATGGGAAGAGGTTGGTTCTTTGCTCGTTGTGTAATTTGCATTTTTGTTCTTGTAGTACTTTTACGTTAATTTAAACTAACCACACATCCGTTTGTATAAATGCAGTTTTGGAAACAGCCTCAGAACTCAAAGTTGTGGAGCTGGAAAGTGCAGGACTGACTTGAGCCCAGCTTACAAAACTCACATTTACCCACACTTTTAGGGTTTGTATGTATCTGTGCTTGATTTTTACTGCTTTACGTTTAGTAGGTTTTTACTTTTTTGGTTTCCATTTTTAATTGGAACAAGACAATATTGTGTATAAGAACTGATTGTCAGTAAGCTTTATATCAGCTGCTGTGCTACAAAGTGGTGTGTCAAAACAAGATTGACAATAAATGATTTCATTAGTAAATGGCCTGTATCTGTGCATAGCCCAGGTGCATGTAGAAGCCCACTTTAGCTCCTGCGCTGACTAAACATCCAATCAAATGAGTGAATAAATAGCATCATACTTACGTGAAAAGGTCATGAAGCTGTTCAATAAAATGTTCTTTAAAATCTGAAACCATTGCTCTGAGTGTTTGGAAGTACCAACATTGTCTTGCAAGAATTAAGTGGTTATTCTGTATTGCATTGACAGGTTAGTATACAAACAAGGTGAACAACTGCTATCATGTTGCAGCAGGATTGAGGGAACACTAGAACAGGGGTGGGCAATCCTCAAGTGCCACTGTCCTTCATGTTTTAGATGTTTCCCTGCAACACACCTGATTCAAATGAATCGTCATCAGCAGGCTACTGCAGAGATGGATATCGACCCACTCATTTGAATCAGGTGTGTTGGAGCATGGAAACATCTAAAAAAGGCAGGACGGGGCCCTGAGGACCAGGGTTGGGAACCACTGGCCGAGGAGACACCTCACCTCTCTTGGTTGTGGTTGAGGCACATCATGCGATTTTTTGTTGTTGATAGCCTTCTGAAACGAGAACAAATATACCATAGTGTACATTCCTGAAATCAGTGCACTACCACAAAATTGGGATTTCTTGGTACTAAACTCTCAAAACCGACAAAGGAATGCCAATGATGCTGGTTAAAACCATAACCGGTTCTGCCGCTGGATGGATAGTCACTGATATCTGCAGACTAACAGTTGGACATTTACAATGGTTTCAATTTTTAATTCAAGCGTTTAGGGGCACGCATGTTTGTGTGCAGTAACTGATAACATGAGTTATAATACGATACAGATTTGTTAAGAGAACGTTTACCTCCTTTCCCACTGGGCGTCGTGGAGAATGGCTGACATTTCAGGGAGACATTGTTACATTACATGGCAGAATTGAGCGAGGTGAAGTACGTTACTTTCATGTTCGACATTCGTCTCACATTCGATAAACGCTAGTTTGCAGCGTCGCGTTAGGGACCGTGTTTAAACTACCCATACAATTTTGAAGAATTATGACTTCTATTTTTTTATGAAAAACCTCAAACGGACACTAACGTATTCTAACAATGTCTGGTATGCCCACAGCCTTTACTTTTTCAATTACATTTCAAACAAAATGATAAAAAATCTATAAAAATAGTTTAATCCTCAAAAAATCTCAAAGATACACCAGATTCTAATTTAGTCTGGCCTACTTCCACAACCTTAACATTTCCAATTAAATTACAAACAATTCAAATAAATCGCTAATTTCTTAATACCACAAAAAATCCACGATAGCTAACCTTTTCAAAATTGTGTGTATATCTGAGATGTTTCAGTACAGTAGTAAGGTTATTAAGATTATCAGGGATTTTGTGATATTTTCAGATGAGTAATTTTCTATCATTTTGTTTGAAGCTTAATTGAAAATGTAAAGGTTGTGGAAGTAGACCAGACTATTAGAATAATCCGGTGTATATTTTAGATTTTGACACCATTTTGAAAGTTATTTTTCAGAGATCTGATAAGATTTCAAAGAAGGCTGGGGAAGTAGCCTATAACAGACATTGTTAGAATTCTTTGGTGTCAATTCGAGGTTTTATATTCATAAAATCATTATAAGACTCAATTTATCTTGTATGGGTACTTTTCAACCGGTCCCTAACGCGACGCTTTAAAGTCGCGTGAGACGAATGTCGAATATGAAACAAACTTCACCTGGGTAGGATGTTGATGTTACAGTGAATGTCCACTAAATGGCAGTGTTTCACCATGAATAATATTCCTAAAAATTATTTTTTACCGTAATGGCGATTACTTTTCCAGCCAACATCTCATCCAAATAGATAATAATCATCTATAAACTTAAAGATGTAGGAATTAGCCTACAAAACTGATTAGGAGTACATTTAACAATGCAATAATAGTAGTAATGCATTCCATCAGTTCCCCTGTCTACCACGTTTGTTGACACCATCTCACCATCTGCGGCCTTGTGCTGTGGGATAATAAGGTGACTGTTCAGTAAATTTCACACGACTTGCTTGATTAAAGCTCAAATTTGCCGTCAATGTGTGCAATTGTGCCACATTTCTCACTGCTCATTTGCTCCATGCCATGGAATGCTCCTTCGCCCTCACTTGCCGCATTCTTCTCGGTTCTATTGCTTGTCCAAGTTCCATAATACCTCCAGAAAGATTTCACTAGAAATGTACTGAACTTAAATCCCGGTCAGGCGTTTTGCTCTACATTGATTGGCATAATTGATTGCACCTTGTGTGTCCTGGAGGAAGGGCGAGTGAAGCCTTTCACCGCCCCATGGACACTACTGAGACACTGGTCAGTTTAATGTGGGTTTCCCAAAAAAACATGAAAGTTTGGTCATTACGTAAACAGAATTAGGAATGGACCGCAAACTTGTTTTTATTCATAGAAAAAAAATCGACTACAAATTACATCAACAAAAATGGGCAAATGTTAATTGTATCGAAGACAACATATCAAAAAGGTATAGTCAAAGTCTAGAGAAAGTTGTAGTCAGTCGCTCACTTTAAAAAGAAGGCTAGTTAACTCATATTCATCACCAACCCAAACCCCCACTTGTCAGTTTCTTTACTCAGTTCATAACAGATACAGATGATTTAGTATAAACCAGGCATACAAAATCAAAAGATACATATTCAATACAAAGAGATACTGCAAGCAATACATATGTACAACACATTCAAGTAATTCTCCAAAGTAAAGAGATGGATTGATGCCAATAAAGGCAACTTGTCTTTGTTGAATGGTCCAAAACGATATTTTCTTAAATTAGAATTGATTAATGTTCTAAAAATGCCAATGTATACATAACTCTGCACCGTCTTCAGTGTCAGTATGATGAACTGCATACAAAAATAGATACAATATGAATGCGTATGATTTTACACAAAATAAAGCACCTCTATTCATTTGTATTGGAGAATATGCAAGACTGAGTTTTCTACATTAATGTGTGGCATTAGCATGTACCATCGCAAATACAGTATTAGTTATGTACATTCCTGTACTACAAGAGAAGAACTTAGTAAACGTATGTGTGCGTGGTGCGAATGAGTCAAAAGATTTGATTGCACCAAGAAAGCAGAATCAGGTTAAGCTTAGGTTTCTGGATCAGATGAATATTCAACTTCAACATTCAACAAACATTTGTTAAAGGCTTATGCTGCAGGACCACAGGTCGTTAAATGAATGAATAAGGAAACCATTTTACCACTGCCTTTAAAGTGAGGGATATCAGCAAGGACAATGTCTTGCAGCTAGGCTACCTGATAGACGAGTCTTCCCTTTCTAAAGTGCACAGTATCACAAACAAGATTACCGGTTTAAGTCACCATCAGTTTGGAGTGTAAACAAACGTCAGGAACAATATGCACATTATGACGTAATACTGTAGGTCTAGAAACCCAGAGAATCTTAGAGAACCCCACCTTATGTTCTAGAACCTTCTCGTGCCCAGGGTGAATCCTGGGGATCCAGCCATGTAAATACTGAACAGATGCCAGCGAGACACAGTTAAAAGCAACACCAGTTCATATCAAGTTTAGACTCGTTCCACCCGTAGATTTGAAATCCCAGGACTCACTGAGACATTGAGTTGTGATCCCCGCATCGGGAAGCCCACAGACCTGGTGTTGTGGACACTATACCAGACCACATACCACCCAGACCTTCTAAGGCCCGACAGAGAGATACTGTTCTGAGTCTGGAAAGAACATTATGTTCTAAGTGGTTATTATTTTGGCCCTCAGCAAGGCCAGGGGTCTCACAAGGTCGTCCCTGACCTTCTGTATAAACCACCTCTTGTTTCCCACTCCTGTTTGACAAAGGGAGTGGGAGGGGTTAGCAGTTGGCCGGATTTTGGGTCATATTTGTACTCACTGTGGCTGTGTTGTTATATCTCCAACATGCAACACTCTGGTTAGCGTGAGATGACACAATCCTTGAGGTTGACAGATATGTAATTGTAAAAATATCCAAGTAATATAATGGTAATAATAATAATACTAACAATAATTTGGGTTATTCCTCGTTTAGGAGAGCAGCTTTTAGTGAACAACAACATTGTTTGTCATGTCGTTGACATCTCAAGACAGTAGTTTGTCCTTAATGTTTGACCACAAATCAGACATTAAAGGCACAGCATCTGTAACAAGGTCCTCTAAACAGATTCATCTTCAAGCAAAGAGATTCAGAATAGGAAATAAACGTTGTAATCATTTTCACTCCACACAACTAATTATGTCAAGCTGACTTGGTGTTAGTACCGAGCATTGTCAAGTTAGGGTTCTACTTGAGGGTTCTGCTGTGGTTCTCCTCAGTGTATTTATCTCTGAGGGTCATCCTGTGATGTTGAGTACTCCTTGAGGAACTTGATATGGAACTCTCGTACCTTCTCCAGGAGAATCTTGAGCTTCTCAGTGCTGGGCAGGATGGTCATTCTTGAGAAAGACAAATGCACAAATCTTTATAGTTCTCTACTGGGCATGTGTGTGTCATCACCCAAGTCATTCTACCTCAACTATAACATGTAACATGCAACTGGATATGGCAAAATAGCTCAGCTGTTGTGGTGATGCACCAGTTACACAGAAAGAACAACAACTTCTGAAACACTTGGACGTTTTGAGTGTGTACGGGGCGAGGCAAGTTAGAAGTGGGCTGTGAGGAGGGTGAAGGGGAGGATTATCAGTCAAGATGGATACCTGAAGTGATAGGTCCCTTCTCTCTGTCCAAAACCACTTCCTGGTACGACACAGATGCCGGTCGTCTCTAGCAGTCTCAGACAGTACAGCATGTCAGCTGGCATCCCCCGATTCTGATGGACCAACACACACACACACACACACACACACACACACACACAACAACAACACACGGCCGTTGTAATACACAGTGATATCAACACTAAAAGGCTCCGGGGGCTAACACTTGATATGGCATGATGAGTTGACAGCTTTAGAATAAGACAGAGACTGTTTCACTGGGGGCTATGGGCTGAGGCTGAGCTCTCCAGACCTTGGCCTCGTCCACGGCGCGCGGGGGGATGAAGATCTGAGGGAAGGCGTACATGGCTCCCTGGACCGGATTACACTGCATCCCCGGGACCGAGTTCAGGATCTGCTCCGTCATCTTGGCCTTCTCAGCCAGGACCCCTAGCACTGCACTCTTCTCCTGGAACACACACAGCATATTTTTTGTATTGATCTGAAATTGGCATTTTAGGCCTGGAATGATCTCATCAGTTAATCCTACAAACACACACACACACACACAAACACACCTTGAGGAAGCGGGGGTAGGAGGGTTCTTCTGGGCGTGGGGGGTTGACGATGACGTCCATGGCTGCCTGCCCAGAGACTGGAGGACACAGACGCACAGACAGCAGCTTCACCATTTGGGCCCTGACCTCCGGATCCAGATTCATCACCTCCATATAACCCCCTCGGAAACCACACCTGGATACGTGAGTGAATGAACAAGACACAAGGGACAGCAGATGTTTGGGTCAGCACTGGGGACAGACGCACGCCAGGCCTTTCAACAGAACCTTATTCAAGCAGAGGTTAAAAACACTGAGTGGAAGATCTGCCCTCTCTCTTCCTTACATGTCCTGTCACTCTAAAAACGAAACTGTCTCTATCCCAATGAAGCAGAAATGCCCTGAATATATATTTCAATACAAAGACAGGGAGTGTGTGTGGCGCTAGAGGTCCAGGCCCTGCCTACTCACTCCCCAGTGTAGCCCTTGGACGTGGAGTGGAAGGAGGCCAGTTCCACACTGTTGTAGTACTCTGGGCCCATCTCATATAGCACCTTCTTAAAGGAGTGGAACTGATGATCTGGAGAGTACACGTTGTCCTGATACACCTGCAAATAGAAGAAGAAGAATAACACCGGGCTAGGGAACTAATAACCTTCTCACGGAACCAGGTTGCATGTGTGCGTGTGTGTGTCAACAAGATTAGAGTGTCAGTTACCTCATCAGACATGACAAACAGATTCTCCTCGTAGGCAAAGTGCAGGACCTCCTCTATGCACTTCCTACTCTGGACCTGGCCTTGAGGTTGAGAGACAGAGAGAGTGAGAGAGAGAGTGTGAGGGAGAATGAGAGAGAGAGGGAGAGGAAGAGTGTTGTTAGACATTTTTCCTATGGTCAAGCTTTGAAGAGGGAATGGAGGGTGAAGTTCACGTTGGTGTTACGGCCACGGCCTGGTTCCTGTCCCTTTTACACCCCCTGCTGGTTCACCTGGATTATCCTGCCAAGACTCTACACACCTGCTGCCCATTACCTCATCATCCTGCCTACTTCAACCCGGCTTTCCAACCACTCCTCGTCAGATCGTTGTCACAGCTACTGTGGTAGTATGCGCTTTTGACCCGCAAGCATTGCTTGATTCACTTGCCTTCTGTAAACCTGTTTTCTTTGTGCCCAGGATCGTCATCCGAGAACCCAATCCCTGTCTGCCTGCCGACCCGCTGATTCACCAAACAAGACCACAACTCAGGACTACACCGAATAAACTAACTAAATCGTATCTGTACTGTGTTTGGGTCCACTCTGTACCACACCGTAACAGTTGGAGAGACACAAACATGTATAGTGAAACCTGAGAAGAGTAAATCACAACTAGTCAGAATGTGTAACTATGGACACCTTTGCCCTCCTCGGTGTCACTCTACCCTGGCCAGCTCCACTTACTGTCTCACCTTGCCAGACCTCTAAGATTCCTCTTTCCCAACGACAGCAGACCAGGCTGGATCCACATGTTGTGCCAAGCTGTAAGACCTTTGGCCCACTAACAGCTCATGCACCCTTACTCATCAGTGGCACATGCCACTGACGTGCAAGTCATGTGCTCAATGTTCTAGTCCTACAGTACATAATATCATCCTCTCTTGACATCCTTTCTCCTGCATATTGTATGTTCAATGAAACAAAGCCTGGATTGGTGCAGGAAACTAGTTGACATCCTAGCCAGGTTAAATAATGTATTCTAATTGAGGACCTACCTGTGGTTGCCAGGTTTGACCATAATACAGACTGTTATTGGGGTTTTTGATCGTTCTTGACAAATTCCCACCAATGGGAGTATGAGTATATAGTCTAGATCAGGGGTCCACAAACTACGCCCCGCAGGCCAAATACGGCCTACCCCGCATTTGGACCGGCCCTCTGAACAATGCCAGACATTTTTATATGCATAAGTACGTAAATGTTTTGATTTCGATAGCAGTGAATATGAAAAAAGGTTATTACGATAGTAATAATGCTCTTTTAATAGGCTATATAACCCCTTGATATGTACGGATGTATGGTACATAACACAAATAATAATCGAGCATAATAAATACATTTTAAATCATAATGAAATCTCCACAATAATACTTGTAGTCACTCCGGCCCATGTCATTTTCTGTTACAGACCAACCCGACCTCACATTAAAGAAAGGAAAAATGATCTGGCCCTCGCAGAAAAAGGTTTGGGGACCCCTGGTCGAGATAGTAACCCATTAGTGGGGTTGTCAGATTTGAATGTAGCACAGACTTTTACCCACCGGTGGGGTTGCCAGGATTGATGATACAGATGACCCTGGGCTGGCAGTGCTTCTTGGCAGCCTTGTAGGCCCTGTGCAGCTCGTTGATGTCCAGAGCCCAGCAGTTGGCCTCGTCCAGGTAGTAGTTCACCTGGACAGCCTCCATCTCTGTGAGGGCTGCAGAGTACAGGGGGTACTGGGGGATGGGGATCAGCACACCTGTACGGGACCGGCCCTGGCCAGACACCAGCATCTTCAGGATGCTCTGCAGACAGGGGGGGGGGGGGGGGGGGGGGGGGGGGGGGGGAGAGACATGTGGCATTCAGGAAGCACGTTCCACTAGTCAGAGAGGCCTGTTCTGCCGTGGGATACAGAACCGCACAGCTGTCTGATGAGACTCTCTACTCCTCTTCCTCCTGAACACAACCATGCATCGGTGTTCTGACAGCTGACTCCTTGGTTTGTATTCTCAAAATACATTTAAAAATACGACATCAACAACAACTACATAGATAGAGCTATTAGAACAAATGCACTGCGAGGATCCACAATCTCATCAAGTGTTTCTCCTGCTGCTCACCACAATGCCGTCACTGGCCCCCGTGGTGAGGTAGATGTTCTCCCAGTTGGCTGGGACCCCCTGGTCCCTCTGCTCGATGTAGGCAGCAATGTCCTGGCGGATGCAGTCCACCCCCTGGCTGGCTGTGTAGGACCCTGCAGTACAGAAACACTCACATGAACCCTGGGTGCCAGGTCGCACAGCAACCAACACACAAGCACAGACCTTCTCTTTGAAAGCCTGCATCTTCTCCAACTCAACTATTTGTGTTTAACTACATAGTTATAGTTCTTGTTATCGTCCTGTGGGCCAGCCACACGCACTGCGTATGTGACTATTTTTTCACTATGCATTTATTTGCAGGACAGTAAAAGCGGGTCTTCGGAGAGCTGTGTCTGATGCACTGCTGACTCAGCATGTCTTAACACCCAGAATATCACTGAGGCTGACACGCAACATCCTGTTCTTTGTCAAAGGAACCAGGCTGAGCACAACATAACCAGAACGCTAGGTCACAGATCCTACAAGCTCAGCATTCTGGGCACAGGCTACAGCTGTGGGGCTCCATAATATGAACACCGGAATGGGAATGCAAGCAATTTGCAAGCCCACACACACACATACCAGAACAACTTGTTCAAGTGCATGCAAATAGACTCCACACTTTTGACCTAGATGGACGCACACAATCCACATGTTGGGATCCATGACCACATGTACACTTGCACAAATACACACATGCTCACACACCCACTCTCTCTCACACACACACACACACACACACACACACACCAAGGCTCTGTCCCCCACAGCCCTGCAGGATGCGTCTGGCGCGTTGCTTGGCGTCCTCTGGGAAGCTGGGGCTGTCCAGCAGCTCAGGGAAGGAACAGAGAGCCACCACCTGGAGACACAAACACAGACACACTTAGACCTGCCTTCGCACAGCACTAACCTCACATAGCAACCTGTGCTAAGCAGAGTGTAATAGAGGGAAGGGGCTTCACGAGGAAGAACAACTTTTCTACAAATTTTAAAAATTGGTTTTCCTCTTGCAACTCAATTTGAATGCTTTCCTCCTTTAATAAATGTCCTTATTGCACCTAATTTTCCTAGTATTGCTCTGGTACTAAGGATGACGGGATGAAGGGGAAGGGATAAATGGTCGTGGAGGGGGAGCAATGAAGGTTGACGGGGAGGGATGAAGTTTGGCACGGAAAAATAGAGTTGTGGAGGGGGAGGGATGGGGGAGGGATGGGGGAGGGATAGAGGGTGGAGGAGAGATGGAAGGTTGGTGAAGGGGGAAGGGAAGTAGGGTTGTTTGGAGAGGAGGTATGTGTGCCTGCCAGTGAGAGTGCCAGGGTCAAGATGTTTGGTGTTCTAGACCAGTTACACTACAGCCCCCGCCTGTTACAATCCTTCACCAAGCTCACTTGAAGGCTTGAATAACAAATCTTAAATTCCAAAATTGTGTGTACTGGAGATTGCCTCAAGCAAATGGCAAAGTACAGTACCTATTCAAACCAGTTTTAATTTAGGTGGGGTGATGTGGGTGTAGTAGGGCAAGAGCCTGACTCATACAAACAATAACTCAATTTTAGAAAGGCTGCCTGGCAAGTTTACCGATCACAGGGAAACTGAAACATACTGCATTTGTTTCAATGACTGGCGTGTTGACCAGTTTTGTTCTGTGTTGATGGGAACTTGCAGCTGGGGGAGGCCTCAGAAACACAGGCTGTTGTTATGCCCTGGTGGGGTAGTTGCTATGGCAACCTGGCGCACAACGCTGATACATAATAGTAACCTCGCTCTCTGGAATGTTCGCTTGAAGATACCAACTGACTGGCAGTAAGACTGAAAAGCAGACCTCTTTTGCCAATATCGAAATTGTTCAAATGTTATCCTAATCAATACACAAGTTGCACAGTGTCCCAGTAAATCGAATACAGACATTCAAATGAACCTTGAATTGTAATTTATTAATTCTAAGTCAATGAACAAGATAATATGATTACTGTTACAGACTTTCATACAGGAGAGACAACTACTAAAAACAAAAAGTTCTTTAGGAATTCAACCCTGGCCCCCCACCAAATCATTAGCCGTTTGTTTTCTGTAGCTAGACAGGGCATTAGCTGGACAAGTTGGATCTGGAAGCAGGTCAGTTGGATGTGTTTAGAGCTGCTCTGTGACAGTTGTCATGACAGCACTACCAGTTCTGTGTTATCCCACACCTTACCTGGCGGAGGAAGGTAATTGGTTTCTGACCCATGGCGTGTGCATCTCCAATATTTGCCTTGATGACTTCCTGGAAGGGTTGCTTCACACCCTGGTAGGAGCAAAAGAAAGGGTTTGTTACACACAGCGTCTGACCATTTTAAACACAAATACCAGTTATAAATATAAATACTAATTTGTGTATATCAAGGTTATACAAGTGTCTGTACAGTCCATCAGTAACATATTATTCTCCTTGTGGTAGAACCGTATCCTACATATCATATGATGGGGAAGGGGAAGCTATTTTTGAACCTAGGCCAATTGACCAGAGGGCACATTACAAAGACAAATAAAACCATGTACATTGGCACATACACACATCAAACCCATTTGCCATGATCAAATGTATAATTTCATGTCCCCAGACCACCAGCAAGGCACCTGTTTCAAATCGATCATCAAGGTCCCTGAAAAAGCAGACTTCATTGAGCCATGCATTCATCAGCTGGGGTTTCTCATGAAGTGTCTGACTGAGAACTATAAGGGAAGACCTTCAGAGGAGAGCTTAGGTTGGCTCCAGTGTTATTCTACAGGTAGAGGCAAAGGATTTGTGGCAAGGACCACAAAAAGGTCACTTCGATCTGTGATGGTGCTTTTTTTTAGGCCAGTTTAGGATGAGATAAATCTGCATGATAGACTTGTGAGGGTGAACTCACTATAGAACTCTAATGTGAGCAGAAGGAATGCTAGTTGGCTGAATGCCAATTTGCCAAACCAGTTCACCAGTTCATCGTCTTTTCTGGTTCATCTCCATGACCTAGGGATAGGAGATGGCTGAATCACATCTTTCACACACAACAAAAAAACAATTTGTCTGGGGTGACGGGGTAACTGACTTAGTAAACTGTCGAAATGGACAGTACACAGTTGTAACGCAAAGATTCAGCTCGTGAGTCATATTGGGGATCTAGCTAGCTGCGTATTATCTCTTTGTAATTTACTCACAGTAGACAATGTAGGAAGTAACTAGCTTGCTACATATAACTGCATTAACTATCGCGGTATCTTGCATCATCCTATGCTAGTACACTCAGATGAGAACCCATGAGGAAAAGGAAGGATGCAGCGCAAAGAGGATGATGCAACACGGAACTCTTTAAGCTCCATCTCTATCACTCCAGTCCTCACAGTATTGTCCTGGAACAGGTTTAAATAACGTATACAAATGCCCCTAGCTAGTGTGAGCTAGATATCTTGAAACCAATACTTCTCATTCGCTGCCTTTAAAAAACAACAACCATGAAGCTATTCCGTTTCTGTCAAATCTGAAATCATGACGAATTGAGTGTTCATCACCTGCTGTAAACCTCTCTCGATGTCCCGAGCCTTGATGACAATTGGTCCTCTCACAGCGTACTCCACCGCTTTCACATGCGGGTTCAGGGTCTCCATAGTCAAGGTCTTCTCCCGAATCTTGCCTCTGTGTTGTGCTTCCACGGTAGCCTCAGCTGTGCTGAATCGCTTCAAGCCATACTGCTCTACCGGCCCCTGAGTTATCAATCGAATCAAGCTGACTACACCTGATGATTCCAGTGACTTTGACCGTAAAAGAACAGACGACTGATTAACTGCACCTGCGACAAACAACCGAAAGTCAACGTTGTGAAGCCGATACATGTTAAGATGTTGCCGGTGTTGAATTAATATGCCACTGAACATAAAACAGGCCAACGACACGATGCTCAATCACAGCTAAAGGTAAGAATGTACTATTGTAATCAAAATTTTACTGTAGATAATTTTTTCAAATGAAATCCGTGAGTGTAAATCGTTAGCATCTGATTCTGTGATAGACCGGTTAGCTTTCAACAGCGTCTCACTCATAACATCGGAATCAAGTGACAATCTGAAAGTAAATGCCGCGACTCCCTGAATACATTTTCGATGAGGATTCTGGGTATTGTGTTTTTGTTGCATTGGCATTACGTGTCGTAACGACATACGATCATTTTGCAACTACAGTACCCAGTGAGGTGTTTGAACTGGATTGTTGATATTTCACCAAGCGATCATTAGAATACGGTGGCCCTGAAGTGCAAAACACAACGGCAAATAGGAAAACACAACGGTAAATAGGAAAACACAACGGTAAATAGTAAAACACAACGGTAAATAGGAAAAGACAACGGAAAATAGGAAAACACAACGGCGAATAGGAAAACACCACGGCAAATTAGAAAACACAACGGCGAATAGGAAAAAACAACGGCAAATAGGAAAACGCAATGGCAAATAGGAAAACACAACGACATTTAATTCTGACGGAAAAGGTAGGGCCTATCTAGCAGAAGACGGACCCTCCTGATTGGACAGACGGACTATCTGTCTTTTAACAGGAAGAAGACCGCCTATTTTGAAAACATGAACCCCTTGAAGATACTTTCGCTATTTTTAAGAATGATTTTGATGCAAGGCATAGGCTACATACCACGTGATAGTTGATATTGTCAAATGCAGTTATCGGTTTTCGTTGGCATACAAAGTTAGTCTTCTCTTATTAGCGTAGTTAGTGATTAGAGCTAGCAATGAATTGCAGATCAAGGGTTCCTATCGTCCAGCTGGCTCTCAACGCTTGGCAGATATTTCAGGTCCATGCACTAAAAACAATGACCCTCTCACTGGACATATTGTATAATAAAATGTTTTAAGGAATGCAATTGGTTGCCTTGCATATTCTGTTCTATTTACCAAACTCCTTTCTTGTCTTAAATTGAGCAGTTGCTGGTGTGATTGCTATCTATATTAGATTCAACTTGCACCAAGTAGGCTACTACAAATATGAATCCTTAAATTCAAGTCTTTTATTGTCAGGTGCACAGAACAACACAGGGTCTAACTGAGCACGGAAATTCTTAGGACAAGAAGCAAAGCAACCATATAACATAACATGGCATATAACATAGGTAGCTACACAGAACATAACATGTTGTTAATGTGGTAAATTGTAAGTGGGCTGATGAATAAAACTAAAGAGTCCCATTTACTTCAACAGTTGAAAGTTAAATATTCAGTAGAACTATAGTCCTCAATGTGCTGTTCGTGTTTTTCACCGCACCTTCCTGTTAACTCTTGTATTGTCTTACATTATACACACCACAAAAAAAAACGAAATTGACACACATACACACACATACACCCAAACGCATACAATAAGATAATTACATTATTTGTGCTTCTGATTGAACTCAGACAAAGCTAAAACTTATGTGTGCACTGTGCATGTGCAGCATCTCCCCTCCCTACATGACTCAAGCTCACAGACAAAATAAAAACAATTTCAGACAAACTAAACCAAATTTCAGATTAAATAAAAATGTCTTCAAAGCATTGTTTACTAATGGGGAATGCAGTCAGAGGCTACAAAGGTCCTGCAAATGACAGTACCCCCAGTGTTCTTTGCTGAAGCCATGACTGCATATTTCAGTGCCCAACAGGGTTAGGGTCTCAGCTCTCAGATCTAAAGGTTGTAGATCTGATACTTTCAGATGACCAGAAGAAACAAGAGTACAATGATTTAGAAGAGGAGGTATCTGCAGAAGAACACGGGAATTACACAACCCGGAGCATGAAGCAATAATACACCTCTACTTTAAAGAAAACAGTTATGACAGGTCTGCTGTAATAAAAACAAATAGTTGTCCACTGATTAAATGTAGCCTTTCTGCAATGTGAAGAGGTAAAACCTGCATATTCACAAATGTTGTGATGAAGTACAGGTTGTTTCTTCATGCAAAAAAGATTAGAAGTTTAAAATTCAATTGAGCTGCTTTATTTTAGGGGTTTGGTAAAGGTGGGTCATTTTAGACCTTTGGGACAAGGGGAGTGTACAGATTGTAAAGACAACACAAGGGTTAAAAGACAGACAGTCCGTATGTCCAATCAGGAGGGTCCGTCTTCTGCTAGATAGGCCCAACCTTTTCCGTCATAAGTTAATGTCATTGTGTTTTCTATTAGCCGTTGTGTTTTCCTATTTGCCGTTGCGTTTTCCTATTTGCTGTTATGTTTTCGTATTTGCCATTGTGTTTTCCTATTCGCCGTTGTGTTTTCCTATTTGCCGTTGTGTTTTCCTATTTGCCGTTGTGTTTTCCTATTCGCCGTTGTGTTTTACTATTTGCCGTTTTGTTTTACTATTAAACTTTCAAATTATCAAGACAGTGGTAGACAGTGCCATCTGTTGGATAATGGTTAACATTGTTCATTCATTTATTCCACTGTCCGAATTGCCTTTTGATCCCAGTATCAGTGCTCTTTTCCTCAGAAATGCAAATGTTGACTATGTATTTGATTGCATCATATTTTATTCAAGCTCCTTTAAAATGCAAATTCATTAAATTGAACTATGGGAGTAATTTATTAAAAAAATCATAATTCTTTGTGGGTATTTTATAATTAGGGACACACAGGCATTTGAAGGTTGCTATATCAATGCTATAGAACATGCCCGGCCAGTAAGCAAAATAGGTGAGTGATGAGATAATAAGTCTGTAATAAATCAGATCATGTAAAAAGAACAACTAATTGTGTACTCTCAACCTGTATGAACTATTAAAACAAATTGTACCATATACACATTGAATTTCAGTGCCCAGTCTGACCTTGTGTTGTTCTGTGTACCTGACATTAAAACACTTGAACTTGAACACATGTTGTTTCAGACACACTATTATTACATTATGACTATTTGAAGATAGACTATTAGACATTTTAATTAAAAAAGTAAAACTTGCTGTTAGCTGTTGGTAGTGAGGGGTACAAAGGTATGACTCATATCATGAGTATTTGGAAATAATTGAAAATACACAACTCCAATTGAGTAGGGACACCTTTCTAAACATACATCATTTGTATTATGATGCTTATCCCACATTAGTGTTTGGTCGACCACACTATAGGCAGCTTTAGTCTGTCCACGATACACAGTTTCCAAGTAATGACCCATCTGGGGGGGAAAGGATGCATGGAAACAGGGAACACAGAAGAGAGAGGTACAAGGTGAGGGTAAACCTTATCTGATATATTCAGTCATGCTCCTGAAACAAATACTGTTCTTTATTTGGTGATTTGGTTTCTAGACTAACATAATTACATAAGCCACATGACTGTCAATGGGAGGTAAAGTAGCATAAGTACTGTGTTCCATGAAGGGTGGGGTGGAAAAAGGGTTTTTCCATATTAGTAGGTTTTTGCCTTCTAAAAGAGCATTTTTCATAAGCTCATTGTTCTTGAATCATAGACCATAGGCTATGTTACATGTAATTCATAGAGTTTTCTTTGTCATCTATTGTATTAATAAACACCACATTTAACATAATATTACAATTCACACACACACACACACACACACACACACATGTGTACACCCTACATATACACACACCATATACATACATACAGTTGGCTTAGAGAAGCTATATTTGGATTTAACCTATTGCATTATTTTCAGCAAATGCATTGTGTCCTCTTAGCATAGTTATTCAACCGTGTGATGCCTATACCGAGTTAGCACGCATGCTCAGTAGCCTAATGGACGTTAAAAAAAAATGCAAGCATTACCATGGCTCTAAATTCCATCTACTGTAGACTATTTAGGCTGAGTTGCATGTGGATACAGCGCATGTCATACTAAAGAAAATCAGAATGAGGTATTTCTCCTTAATGACCAAGTGCGCATGGTCAGTGTTCTGGTGTGATTGCAGTCGGTTTGGTTTGTATGTGTGTGAGGTCGATCAGCTGCCGTTCATGTAGCCTATTGCAGAAAGAAGTTTTACAGCAAGACTTGGTCGAAGTGTATTTCGTAAAGAAACATTGCATCTTAAATCAGAATATGTCGGCAAATAAAGCAAAGAAAGTAAAAATGGCTACTAAATCATGTCCGGAATGTGACCAACAGGTGAGAATACAAATATTTTGTTTGCATTATTAATTATTGACTTAGTTGTATATGATGTTTAGCTAATCCTAAACCGAAATCTCTAATAATATGACGTCGAATCAAAATAATAAATGATATGATCATTTGAATGATAGCCTATAGCCTACGCTAAACCATACAAATAGATTCAGCATACAAATTCGTCTATATTTAATCATTTCATTTGGCAACACGGCGACGCTATATCGTTATTAGACGATGGCTGACTAGTAGCCTACTGTTGGCTATTAAAGAGATCGTATTGTTCAGAAAATGTACCACATAATTTTGCAATGTTTTGATACTCTAGCCAGCCTGAAAATGTGGTAGGCTATCGTTCACTTCCTACCTCAAAATGTTACAATAATGCATTAGTGATCTACAATCGCTTGTTTATAATGCGGATATCGAGAAAGTTGTACAAATCGCAATAAAATTGCCTATTGAAATGGCGACATGTGCTGCTTTCTGCTGATCATTTCCTGATATTTTTTTTGCAATATAACAGACTAGGTTACCATTTATTTTGATAAAGTAGTCTTTTGGATCAAGCAGCATAGCCAAACTGCTCGAGTGCTTTAAAACGTTTTAATGTCACGGCAGCAGGCACGTGTCCTTAGCCAACTGTATGTGGTGCGAGGACTTTTTCATGAATCAAAGGACATTGGTTTTGATTAGGAGGTTTAGCCTCACATTTGAAAGAGGGTTTCACACTGACTACGCCCTTTATTGAAATATTAGCATGGTAAACAAGTTTATGTAGCAAAATCAGGTTTAGATTTGCATGGCAGCCTTCCATTTTAACAGCAGCAATCCATAATGTTAAATAATCTATATAACCTTGTTCCTCCCTGTTTTTGTCTAGATCCCAGTTGCTTGCAAGTCCTGTCCTTGTGGCTATGTGTTCATAAGCAGAAAGCTTTTAAATGCCAAACTGAATGAGAGGTCATCACCAATAGGTAAATAAATGGCCTTCTATATATAGTTGAATGCCCTTCTTTTTTATTTTAAATTTGTAATAATGGTATATAAGATATATATTATTAAAATGCATGATGATGATGATTATTATTATTCATGTATTACATAATGTTTTTGAAATCGTAAAGAGTTGATCTGCCTATTATTTTAAAATACCATGGTTGTCATTATTATTGTTTTGTGTTGAGGGTGTTTAAAATCAGAGTTAGCATTTTGAACTAGGATTCCTTGTTTGAAAATAATTCACAAACTGTGTGATAATATGTAAGGTATTTTTTGAAGAAACATTGTGACTTGTAAAGCTTTCAGTGGAGGGCATTCAGATGTTAAGTTTCTGGTCAGAGTTGTAAGCAGGATTTGTCAGTGGTGCAGTGGTAGCTTGGTTTAAAAAGCTGTTTGCCTGAATTGGAAGCCTACTGGAGGTGGGGGATGGGAGCTCTGGCTGACTGAATAGCTTGTTCCCTTCCTGCACTTCTCGCTAGAAGGCCACTACAGCACATAAAGTAGGCTACTACTTTAGGTTGTTGTTGATAAGAGAGGCCTGCATAGTTTCTGTGTGAATATGAACTTGTGTTTTTAGGTATTTGTTCTCACAAGTCTTGAAAGAAGGTTCCTTTGTGTAAAATATATTAAGTTTCTATTTGAGGTTTTGCTGCCTCTCTTTGAAGCAGGCTGTTGTAAGACATGGGGATGATTGAAAAGAGAAGTCCTTGTTTCGTCTCACTTTTCATTGGCATTTAAATTGTTTAGTTTAGTTTTCTGTGTTGGATATTTTGGGGAGTATTTTGTTTGTACAATTTGTTTATTTTAAAGTTTTAAGTATATTTGATGATATACTCATCCTACTCATTATTTTGATATCAAATGAATACCATTGTGTATTGTTTCAAGTACAAAATAATCTGTTCCCCAGCACAATAGGATGTCACATGCCTAGCGGCTCATTATTTAATTTCAGTTGAACTCTGACACAATAACATGTTTGTAATCTAGCTCAGAAATCAAACACGATGTAGTATTAACGGGACAACGAAACAAATGTATTTAGAACAGAATTTGGTAACGTTTCATGTGATCACTGCAATCACTTGACAGGTCTGGACGTTATGTTTTTGTGTGTCTATCAGATAAGTTTGATCCAAAGAGGAGGAGAACTGAGAGGATTCGCAGAGATAAGATTGACTCTCCCACAACCAATGACATGGAGAACAGCAGGCAGTCCCGCTCCAACAGCCAATCGGAACAGATCCGACGCGGACGAGGACGACCAAAGACGACAGGGCTGAAGAAGCAGGAGGAGGAGAAAGGTAACATCGCAGACCTGCTTAAATACTCATCCAATCCATCCTTCCTCCTTACCTTCCCTGAGCTAATCTTCACCCTCGTAATAGGATAGGAGAAAGCCTCTACTCCTCGATGGTTAACTGGCTGTTACCTATGATCTCAGAGCAGACGTATCGCTACAGTGAATTAAAAAAAAAACAACTTTAATTATTTGGTGTTAATTGTTGAGCGTTTGCCGCATTTGGTCATTTAGAGAGCGGATGCTTTATTGTTTCTGCACATGAAAATGTGTCATGTTGCCCAGACACATGAAGGAGGGTGTTGATTATGTAGGGGTTGTCAGAGCTGTAAAGATTAATCATTTACAAACAGTCTCTCTCTCTCTCTCTCTCTCTCTCTCTCTCTCTCTCTCTCTCTCTCTCTCTCTCTCTCTCTCTCTCTCTCTCTCTCTCTCTCTCTCTCACACTCTCTCTCTCTCGCTCGCTCGCTCGCTCGCTCAATAAATAAATCATGCCGTCCTTGGTTTCAGCCCAGCTTTGTCAGCCCATCTATAAGGGCAGAGCCTCCTCTCTATTCTGTGTCTTTCCTTAAAATCCCCATTTCCACTGACTTTGAAGCACTAGTGTTGAGCTCTAAAATGGTGGGATACATTTAGATGACACATGGTAAGGAATAACGTGTGTTAAGCCTGTCTGATCATGTTAAATCGAAAGGAATGCAAAGGCTATAAGGCACAGGGGAATCCAATTTTACAATGCCCAGCCATACATGCAGATACAGTTCATGAATACTATTTTTGTTTTCTTTTGCTGCAGAAAAACAAGAGAAGGAAGTGGACATTTATGCCAATCTCTCAGATGAGAAGGCTTTTGTTTTTTCTGTGGCCCTGGCAGAGATCAACAGGAAGATCTTGGGCCAGAGACTGATCCTGTAGACTCTGTGGATCAAACAGAAGGAACAGCCACCAGAGACTGTCTGTGGTGAGAGAAGGACTCATTAACCACCACAGACATGTGTCTCTGCTCCAATGGGAAAGTTAACTCTGACCTGGAAGGGCTTTGTCTGCAAATAACCTTGGTGTCAGACGATTGGACATGGCCTGGGGTGCTGAGGGAAGCAGCAGAGATGCAAGCCAACAGGAAGCGTTCAGTAGAGTGAAATATTTACAGCAGTACAGGCCGATATGTAGTGCTTAGATCTGACACATGCTGAGCACTTCTATAGGAACTACTCTATAAAATACATTTCTAGCTGATTGTAATGTAGTGTTGAAGCCTGAACAGACTCTCGTGCCACTGAATGGGAAAACAGGAACCAATTGATTACAATTTTTCTTAGGAGTCGTTCTGAATATTTATCTTTTATTTCAATTTTATATAATATGTTGTAGATTATCATGTCAAAGTCATAATATTGTGAGGCTCAGCTTTGTTGAAACAGCGTTTTAAAACTTAAAGGGCATATGTGTTGCAAGGTAATGTTGCATGGCAACAGCATTGCAACTGACTTCTGTGGTGTTCTTGGCGCCTCCTTGATATTTGTTTGTGAGTCTAAAGGCTCTTTTTATACCATGCAAAACACTTTGTGAGTATGTTCTCGGCTATACTGTTTATTTATAATGCCTATACTACCTTAAATTAATATCTTATCCTTTGTTTTTATGTTATTGAATGATATATTGTATGAGCTACTGTGACTGTCCCAAAGTTAAAGATTCAGCATAGATCCAATATCTAGTTAGGTGGAGAATCACAGCTCATTGAGCTCTAATTCTGGAGTCCTTGTCTGGAGATTTAATGTGGATGTCAGCATATGTACAAATGTAAATCAAAACCTTCTAAAGACCAATCAGATCAGTGGCTCCTTTATTTCACAAACACTGACATTGTCAAGGAATACTGTAATCAATAATTTGAATAAAGTTTGTTGGTACAGGTGGATGACATGACTCCTTTTTTTAACAATGTATTTTCTTTGCCGCCATGTATAAAACTCCATTACCCAGCTAGCAATGAGCAAAGGTCCTCTTATACACCTGTTTGTGACCCGACTGCTTCCCTTGGATACAGCTGGTGCTCTTTCACAACAGGCACATACAAACACAAACGACAGACTCTCCTGTTAGAGGCTCAGACACCTGGAACTCTGCCCAGTTTCCATGGAACCTCTATGCACACCTCACACTGATGCTAAACAATTGAAATCCGAATGTGTTTGCAGCGTAGGAAAATAATTTGAGGGTGGAGGCAGGTTTGGGACTCAAACAGACAAAAAAATGTTGTCTGTGTAATATGTTGTAGCTTTTTTGTACTGACCTCAGTACTTGTAAAGTTGTAAAAGACAACACCATGTAGAGTGGCTTGAGGTAGTTTGATTTGCATAAGGAGGGCTGATTGGAGGATTCTAGCTGTGATGCAAAAAACAACTTGAACCTTTCCAACCCACTGATTCTTTTGTTCTTCACAGTTATTTAAACACACTGCCTACCACACACAAGATCACCATATCTGTGTACAACCCTTCATGACACATTTTTTAACATTTGAAAAAAATTAATGGCTTAGCGTGTTCCCACATTTTCACAAGGCTTCATAGTAAGATTGTCTGTGATCTGAAATGTAGAGCATGAGGGGAATGAATGTTGGTTGCCAAGGGAAATCTCCCAGTTCCTCTGTCCTTATTAGGTCTCTGAACAAGTAGGGAGTCAGAGAGAATGGAAAGGAAAATGTGATTGTGTGTGTTTGTGAGGGGGGGAGGGGAGAAGAGCAGAGGGGAGAAATATATACCAAATCAGATGGATCTTCTTCATGTGGCTCTGTGGCTGATGTTGAGCAATACACTAATGCACTCATTTTGAATAGACCAGCCTATTAGAGAATTCTACAGGGGAACAATAAATGTATCTTCTCTTTCTCTCCTGCATCTCTCTCTCTCTCTCCATATTTTTAACACACACTTCACCTTAGCCTTCTTTCCTTTTCAAGTGCAAGTGCAGTGTACTCCAACTGTTTTAAATAGCTAGTTGAACTAGGTCAGGAATATTTTCCAATCCAGTGATGCAGTTCCCTCTGTCAGCCACTAGAGAGCAGTCCAATGACGCGAAGGAGCAGCTGCGGCTCACAAGTGTATTATTCATCAACCCAGTCACAGGCTTGCAGCCACCAGTGGATTACCTTTTGGTGCATCATGACTCAGTAAAGCACTGGCATTGTCCTTTCTCCTCTTCTTCAGTATGTCGTCATGAGGAACAAACCATACAACCGTGCACCTCCAAAAAACAAACCCATTGACTTAAAAAATGATCCATATCAATCGCATTTAATTTAAAAAAATGAAGGAAAAGACTGAGGGATTCATATTCTGTTTGGGTTTTTCTCTGACAAAGTGGATTAACACGTGGAATAATCAGTTACCAGTAGAACAAAGAGACATTTGAAAAATATGTTTGCAGCTGTGAGGGAGATATCAGACCTGGGTGGACATGTTTGAGAAAGGATGGGTACAGGATATGTGAACAGACAGTATACACACGTGTAACCCCCCTTCTCCCCGACACACACACACACATACACTCACACACACACACATAAACACACTGCATGAATGGCAGGGTCAGTCATTCAAACGTGATGACAGTAATAAATAAGCTTTGGGTGATGCTGATGTATAATAGTCCTTTACAGTCAATGTCCAGCTGCAAATTGAGTCATGGACCACACAGTGAGGAAGTGAAGGTATTAAAATGCTCATCAGTTCTTCCTCCTCCTCCTCCTCCTCCTCCTCCTCCTCCTCCTCCTCTTCCTCCTCCTCCTCCTCCTCCTCCTCCTCCTCCTCCTCCTTCTCCTCACCTGAACCCTGACCCTCATCACCAACATCCTATCTCAGTGTTTTCTTCTCACCTACATTTAGGTTCAGCAGCACTGCCACCGCATGCTGAAGGTCTGCACACTGTCATTTACCTCAGAGAAGCGGACCAATCACCTGTGGATGATCCTGTTTGGTGAAAATCCTCCAGAGGGGGTGTGGAGTCCCTGCTGCCCCTCTGCTTTGATAAACAAGGTGATGTGATGAGGGGGAAACTGCAATGGGAAAACAGTCTGTCTGTGAGAGGGGTGGTAAGGTGAGAAGGGGTAGACCTTTCCACTCCATCCATAGATGCACCTCATCTATCCTTGTGTTTAAGATGTGTGTACGTGTGTGTCTATGTGTGTGTGTGTCTTTTCCTTTGCCTTGTTTGTGTGTGCGCAGAGGGCGTTTCTGAGGTTTAGACAAGCAACACGATGCCCCTTCATTTAAGTGTTGGTGACGCACTCTGCAGCCCTGCACTCAGCTCAGCAGAGGCGTGTGGGATCAGTTCCCTGACAAGTTCCTGCACACACACACACACACACACACACACACTAAGGAAGGCACACTCAGGCAGACACACGCACAGAATTTGGGACACATGCACAGATGGACACACACACATTCACTCAGGCACACACGTACACACACAGACAAACACACACACGGGTACGCACAAACGCGCACACACAGTGGTGTGACGGGGGGACTTGGTGAGTTAGCTGAGAGGGGAGGTTCTCTTCACCTCAGATCAGCAATCTTCTTGGCCATCATCACGGAGGTGGCACGTAGGAGGAGTAGAGATGGAGAACGCCATCCCATCCCAACACACACACAAGCATGTACACCCACACACACACACACACACACACACACACAGCGTCCAAAACAAAACAACCAATCTGAACCCCTATTAATAAAACAGGACACTCGCATTTCCTGCATACCCTGTTTAATCTCAGGCAGCTGCTATCTCTCAGCAGGAAGTGGTTTCAGACTCTGGGTCGGCAGTGGTTGGAAGGGTGGGCTGGAGGGGGGAGCGGGTGGGGGGCAGGCGTACAGATAGCAGGATGGGATGGGTTGGGGACTGGGACCCCTGAAATGACGCCCAGCCCAGGGCTATCAGAGAGAGGTGGGCAGGGAGAGGGGGGTGATGAGATAGAGTTGTCTCTGTCAACAAAAGTGTCTCTTTCTTCTCTCTCAGCATTTCCACCATGTTTCAGCTTCCTGGAGGCCTGTCTTCGCTTGTCTCTTCCTCCTCCAGACACAGAGCCCAGAGTCTGAGGAGCACACGTACAGCTGACTCCTAGCCCTGGATGAATGGACCGTGATGGGGACCTTTGTCCAGAGATCTCTACAGCTCAGGACCAGAGGGTTCAGTGTTTCTGACTACATACGGAAGTTTACGGTAAGAGACACTCCACAGCTCTGCTAATAGGCAGGAGAGAGTAACACTTGATTTGGAGTTTGAGAGTTTAGTTTGGTTATAGGTGCTCATCTGTGGGCATCTGTGACGTCTTCTGTGACATTGCGTGTGAACAGGGCCATACAAATACAATTTCCCCCAGTAGCAAATTAGTCTTCCTCATGAACTTTCTTTAACTGCATCTTAAAATTAGTACATGTTAAAATGTGATTAAACATCTGGGAAAGTTAATTTATAGAAAATATTCTTCTAAATCAATTATGCATAAGGAGTAAGGCACTGACAGACACATCATTATATAATAAATTAGAATATTAAATTAAATAATTTTTTTCTTAATTGGCACAGCAGAGACATTTCTATTTCCGAAGCGTAATTAACTGCAAAAGGAATAGGTAACACTTTGTAACAAAGTTATTTTATAATATATTTCTAATCCATTGCTGACCATACGTTTGAGAATGTTTGTGTTAACAATTGTTTAAGGTTGGCACATTTATTTATGGAGATGAATATATTTATGTCAATGGATATATGAATATACACAAGTATATTGATACAAATTAATGTTGTACTAAATGATTTGCAAACATTTACATATCACTTGAGATTTTGTTTGAGTATATTATTTGAATGATCAAATCTCATGTTTAAAATAGTACAATGATAGTGATGACAATTTAAGCTTTTTCTTTAATTTACATATAATTTGCTACTTTTGCTAATCATTGGGCAAAAGACAGAGAGAGAAAGAGAGAACGAAAGAGAGAGAGAGACAAAGAGAGAGGTGTTATTCAGAGAGCAAACCCCCGTCTGGGTATCACATCTCAAGCTCCAGGTCATAGAGCCCTGTGGAAACATCACATTGTTAAAACTCCACTCATTTCAGCCACCTCTGTCCACCTCTGTCCACCTCTGTCCACCTGTGCACACCTGTGCACACCTGTGCACACCTGTGCACACCCCACGGGCCATAACAAAGGCCACCCATGTAGTGCTGACTTTATCGCTCTACGATTTACTAGAAGAAGAGCAACGAGGACTTTTGAGTGAAGAGTTTCTCACTCTGTCGCACAGTGCTACATTACCAGTAGTGCTGTTGAAAGCCACTCGAAGAGTCATCGCATGGAGAGTGGCCGTTTTGTACAAAATATCAGGGGTCGGACAGAAAAGGTGGGCTACTAAGTGTTATAAACACTGTCCAGCTTTAGATCTCCAGAGCTTGCCAGCCCTCTGCAGAGCAGGAGGTAAACACTTCCTTGTGTTTTACACTCTTCATCTGATCACCGTCCCCTTCAACTCTCTATCAGCCTGCCCAGCATGTTCCACTCACAGTGACCTCACTTTCTCTGGGGTAGGGCTTGTCATTCTCTCCTCGGGGGTGGGAGAACCTGTGAGTAAAACCATGGAGGGTGATTAAGATGGAGAAGTTGGCTATAACGTGATGTCCCTGTCTGAGGCTGAGAGATTTCTATGGTATTGGATTACTGAGGAGCACACCTGTCAGGGGCGATGGAATTAGCTTTTAGGGCTACACCGGCAAACCTCTGACCAACCTTCACCCTCAACCTCTTTCAACCTAGCCCTCGTAACTCTGTCACTCAGGGGGGCAGCTACCACAAGCTAGGGTAGCAGCATGGAAACTATGCAGTTATCTTTCAGAAACATTCCACAATGTATTATCTTTCGCCAGGAAAAGGAGTTAACAAGACTTGTGAAAACCTATCCATGCTGTAGCCTAAATGGTGTCCTTGCACTGACAGGTTTAATGATGAAAGCTTGGAATAGGCAAGAAGTACACAGGTGTTTAATCCCAGTTTGAGTAGTCTGTACCAGGGAGGTCATTAGTGCCTGGACATGTTCACACATTGCATCTTCTGCCTCATGTCTATCTTATTATCTCATGCAATGTTCTGAACAGGAATGATATCCCCCCCCCCAGACAACAGTTTTATATGATCCCTCTTTCTAATGATTGAAGTTAGGAATTGGAAAGATTTAACTGGTTGGAGATCTGCTCTTAAGGTTACCTGTTCTTAAAGGGGACTGTTATGAGGACGGCACTTCTGCCAAGACTGTTGTCATGCTAGGATTCCAACTAGTCTGGCCCTGGGGTTTATTGGTGGAGACAGTAAATAGAGATGTTTAACTTCATAACATAGCCCCTCCCACCTCTTACTTGGTTAGAGACCCGCCCTTTGGTGGAAAACCACCTTGGTGCTCTATTCCTGTTGTTTGACACTGTTCTTTCAAGAGGTTTCAATCGTGTATGGCTGGTAGGCATGGTTGCGTAACACGGTTATGTATCAGCGGGTCGGCTCCTGGCCAACGGCCAAAGCTGGGGGGCTATATTCTTATGAGGAGGGACTTTATGAAAGTCCCTGGCTTACATTCTGGCCATTTCCACAAGCCTAAAGGACTGTCCTCTACCTTCCAGCTATGTAGCTCAGCTGAGATGGTGTTTAGTAGCACAGTGTGTGAAAAGGTAGAGAGCTGCGAGGTCCTACCCCCACCTGAAAGAATGTCAACTTACTAAGCCGAAGCCTGGGCATGTGGAGTGAATGTGTATGAGGCTTTGAGGCCAGTGATTGGTGATTGAGCCAGCTCTGCCTGTGTTACCAGACAGAGCCAATGCTTTTGGAGGTGTATGAGGGTTTAGTGTTCCACCTCTGGAATATTTGATTCTGAGATTGGGATCTGTTCATGGCTTCCCAGCCTCCCTGTGGTCTCGAATGCTCCATCATCTTTGGTAGACTTCGATGAATCAATGGAACTTTTACTTGTATTTACATGTGGTGTATAAAAACGATCGGATGACACGTTTAAAATTATGGCCGGGATTAACACATACTACTGTATGACCTGCTCTATATCAATAGAATTCATGATATCATTATGGTTCTTTAGTTGTGGTCCTTGTTTTGCTCTGCTCCAACATACCAGGAAATCTTTTTCTCTATGAAAAGATTAGGCACTGGAAGGCTGCTCTTTATGATCTGTCAGGGGTTTCCTCAGGGGAAGACGATGAACATGTAATGCACTGTGTCTATTCAGAATTGTAAGTCGTATCACAGAAATCCTGTATATTTACTCAACCACTCCAGGTAAGTGTTTGAGGTGAGACTTTTAGTTGAACAACAAACCTTCCAAACAGCTGAGAGAGGGGATCGACCAAGGTGTTGTTGGTTTTCGAAAGAAAAGTATATTGTCTCTAATAAACAAGGTGCATTAAGGATCCTGAGTGAGATCGCAGGTCAACTGCCAAGGTTCCTGACTGCAATTCATCATCGTCCTACTGTCCGCCCCCGGTTTATTTTTACAAGAGAGTGCCAGCCAATGTCAAGTCACGTTCCTCTCTGCCACGCAGGGCATTGTGAGACAACTAGGGCAGCTGCACTGAGGAGGAGGACAAGCTGAGAGCAAGCCAGAATGTTGAAGCCACCCACTCTGTTGGGGCCCTGTCACCCCCCCCCTCCCACCCCCCTCTAAAACTCTTCAAAGACACACAAAACAAAACAAACAAACAAACACGTTTGTTGGGTGCAGCCGCAACCAAACAACCTTCCCAAAGCTCTTGGTAACATTTCCGACCAACTTAGCAGGGGGAGGACTGTATTGGAAAATGTCATTCCCGACATGCCAACTAGTCAACAACATCGTTCGAGGTGAATTTAAATGTTTCTGTGACGTCAAGCTGCCATTGGAATCTTGGCAGTGACCAGTCGCCTGCTTTATTAAAAAAAAAACATTTGCACAGGGGCACAGGGGTGAGGAGGGGGAGGGGGGAGGAGGGCAGACAAGTGGAGAGATAAGATAGCGAGGAGGAGGTGTTTATTCAAGTGGTGTCATGTCTCTGGCACATTTAGACAACAGAGTTCCACAGAGCTGCCTATCTACATCTACAGAGAGAGAGAGAGAGAGAGAGAGAGAGAGAGAGAGAGAGAGAGAGAGAGAGAGAGAGAGAGAGAGAGAGAGAGAGAGAGAGAGAGAGAGAGAGAGAGAGAGAGAGAGAGAGAGAGAGAGAGAGAGAGAGAGAGAGAGAGAGAGAGAGAGAGAGAGAGAGAGAGAGAGAGAGAGAGAGAGAGAGAGAAAGAGTGTATGGGAGGGAGAAAGGCAAATAGCAGTAGAGAGAGGGCGAGAGATTGAGAGGGAGAATAAGGGTGGAATAGCCACCAGGACACCTTGAAAGGTCTTCCAAACCAAACACCAGTCCATGAGGACCCAAGTGGATTAGCAGGACCGCTCCTCTCCTCTCTCTTTCAACCTCTCCTCACACGGACACGATGAGTAAATCAGCCTCTCTGACCACCTGCATAGCCAAGATGTACGAGGGGGGGGAAACTGGATGGTTCAGGGGCTCCTGTCATTCCAATCAAGAAGCCCCCCAACTCCAACAGCCTCCTGAGCACTCTGGGAGGAATGGAGGTCAAACTGAGTCAGCTGGAAGGGAAGGTGGAGCGGATCGCCTCCAGCCAGACTGAGGTCCTGCAGAGGCTGGATGCCGTGTGCCAGGGCTTGGGCTCTCTGGCGAAGGATCCGGGCCAGTTCAGGAAAGACAGAGAGCCAGACAGGGACAGGGCGTGTCAAGAGGGAGAGCACAACAAAGGCTCTGCTGGCGGAGACCCTGCCTTGTTTTCGGAGGTCAGGGCCTTGTGTGGGGAGACTGTGGCCATGCTCAAGAGTCTCCAGCAGGACGGTAGGTGGCAGAGAGAGAAAATGGAGGGAATTGAGTGCTCGGTCTCGGCCGTGGACAAGATGCTAGGATACGTTGGGGAGGTGTTCAGAAGCTCCAAGGTGGTGGAGTTCATCTTGAAAGGCGTTGTTCCCTGGAGACTGAAAGGGCTGCTAGGCAGCACTGAGGAACAGGTCAGTCTGGGCTATCTTCATTCCTGACTTGTTTGGTGTGTTAACGTCACTCTCAACTGTTCCATCGCAATAACCACCGATGGGTCGAGGTTCTAACTATATATAGGGTAAACTTGATATTCCCTGGTGCTTTTCCTAGCAAGCTGACAGCATTAGCGTTAACTCCCACCGGAAACAATGAGTTGCTTTTAAAGTCTCAGTGTATAATTACAACGTTAGTGTGTTAGTCAGTCCTGGTGAGGGTCTGTGGTTCACCTTCTTACTCTAAGCCGAGGGAAGAATGGCAGGGGATGTTCTGACTAAACTATAATTGTGTTATGGTCACTCAGTGAAATTCCAACACCAAATTGCTTTAGTGGAGGAAACTATAATTATATAAACCATAATTAAATAATGAAATAGAGCAGACCATGTTCCAAGGTCTAGTAAATGTAAAAGGATTGTGGTTGTGACAATAATTTAAAGTTTTGATGTTGATACTTCTTGATCTATGTCTGGGCCTTTTTGTTAATTGCTGCCATGTCATTGTCATTTCTGTTTGCACACGTCTTGACCTTCTCAAAACAATGAGGTTGGGTGTTCTGAAGGCATGGGGTCTTGTCCAAAAAAACATGTTCAATCAATCAAATTCCATCACGAGGTCTGGTTGATGCCAGGTAACATTATAAGACTACAATTGAAAACGATGTACTTTGTTGCAGAATTATGATATTTTAGCTGAGATTATGATTGCATGATAACACAAATTCAGCTAGCAGTAGCTAGCAATAGCACTAACTAACCCAATAGATCAAACCATTTAAGAAAGCCCTATTTATAGTCTACATATGCTCAGCAACCATGTAACAACTGGTTGGATTTAAAGGCAGGGTAGGCAATGTTGTTGAGTAGCACTTTGTCTGATATTTGCCTAAATAAACGTAACATATTGACAGCAACAAATACATATACATTTACATTTAGTCATTTAGCAGACGCTCTTATCCAGAGTGACTTACAGTAAGTACAAGGACATTCCCCCCGAGGCAAGTAGGATGAAGTGCCTTGCCCAAGGACACAACATCATTTGGCACGGCCAGGAATTGAACCAGCGACCATATAAAGGTTTGACGGTAATATTAAATTAATCCGACATCTGTGGGCATCGCAAGACTGTAATAAACACAACCAATCATTAAGCCTTACCCTGACTCATGATTGGACGTGCTATCTGTCTGTCTACCTACCTACCTGCGCGTGGATACTATGGGTTGAAACGTTTGGAATTCAAGCTAAAATAGCTAGCTTCGCACAACAAGATGGTTGATTGTTGAACTGATAGTGATATGTATTTTTAGAACGCCTTATACTGTATATGGAGCCTCCCAAAATGTAGTGTTACCCCAAATGATACAAAGGGATACTACAGAAATAAATAGAAATAAAAACATATGGTTGCCTTTAGTCACCAAAACCTTTCCACTGACCCCAAAATCTAAATGCTCTTTAAAAAAAATTGTGGGTCAAAGGTCAAATACTTTACCCAGTAACAACCACCTGACCCTTCTACCCCATATACACAGATCCCAGACATACATACACACTCACACTTTAACCTTCCAGGCACCCCTACAGGCTGTATCTACTTACATTTGGTATCTCCCCGTAAGCATTGGCTTATGGGGAACAAATGAGTGAGGCCAGCTACTTGGCCACACTGTGGCACTTGGCCTCATGTACTGCCATCTGGGGAATGCAACAGCAGCCCATTACAAACACTTGACATGGTAATACAAACCTTAGTCTTGTTCCTGAGACCAAGCTGCAAATTGATGAAGAGGTTTGTTGACAGAAACAACAATCCAGAGTCCCATGTTGAGGAAAATATATCGACATGTTTCTTGCAGTATTTCAAATAGTCCTGTGTTAAACCTACTGTTTAATCATTTTAATGTAAATTAATGTTACTTATTTTATGAACGGTTAGTTCAGTTCAAGGTCATGGGTCAGAATGAAGAATGAAGACATCCCAGATGGCTTTACCACCAGCATTGTGGTGGACTATTCTATCTGACATGAATCATTATGGTTGATTTTTTTACCCTCCAGAAAAGGGACAAATCAGAGGAGAGCAATGCCAAACCCAAAGCCTGCGTCTGTGACCAGGAAACCCAGGTGGAGGAGCAGGGGTTGGGTCCTGAAGAGGAGGTGAAAGCTCCAGACCCAGTCCCACCAGGCCACTTGGAGTCTCCAAAGAACAAGGCTGAGCTCCCCGCCAAGCACGAGAAGGCCCTGTGCCCCACTACCGGTGAGGATGGGGTCAGCAAAGGTCCTCGCAAGCCCAAAGAAGTCACCCTCAGGAGCAGAGAGGCCAGCCGGGTCCAGACCTTTGCCCCTGACAGCCAGGAGGGGCTTGCTGGGCCGGAGGGGGCTGCTGCTGTGGAGGAGGAGCTGGACAGGTAGGAAACTGACTATATACAATACTGTAGCCTTTATACTAGGTGGGTGCAGTTATAAATAGTGTACACTATATATGGCTTGTGTGATATACTATATACCAGGTGTGGGTTAGGGCTAGTGAAAATAGGTGCGCTGCTCTACTCTTCTACCTATTCAGTGGGAACTTATCCTCATGAATCCTCTATCTTCACTGGCTTCACCTATTTTGGTAGAACATTAAAAAACGACCATCTCAAAAGGTTACCCAACAGTGGGAAGCGATCAGTTGTCTTCTCCAGGGAAATGCAATACACAGAATGTGCAGACACACATATACACACTCACACACACACACACATACACACACGCATATACAGCACACACAATGTGCAGACACACGTATACACATGTATACACGCACGAACATACACACACACACACGCATACATGCAAGATTCAAACACAAAGGCGACAACATGGGAGTGGCGATATTGAGAGAAACAGGCTTTTCATCTCACTAATGAAAGGTTCAGCTGAGATCAAAGAGGATGCCATGGAGGGCCACATTAACATCAAAGTGTTGTGAGACTCGTGACTGTGGAGATTTTCGCACATGGAGTGCTACTTTCAGGGGCAGTAGTACACAGTAATGGAAGCTTGCTTCCCTATGAGAGTTTGAGTGATTCAAATAATGCATAGACTTTGTAAAAGAGTAATTAGCTGAGGCCTACATGCAGGAGGTCACTTTGAAGTTGGGTTTAAATAAGTGAAAGCCCTCAGTGGTGTTTTATTGAGTGTACATTGATACTCATAGTCAATAGTCAAACTATCCATGAGTTTCTAATGCAAATGCTTTAGCTTTTATTATCATAGGATGTGAAACTACATTGGTCATAATAAGACGGTCTGCTGATGAATCTGATGTTACTGTATTTAGAGCCCCAGAACCGACCGAGAGATCTGTGGTTGCTGAGGGGGTTGCCATGGAGACGGAGGTTCCCAAAGCACCAGGGTCTGCAGTGTCACCGCAGCCCACCAGCCCCCCTGAGGAGCCAGAGCCAGAGCCAGAGGAGAAAGCCCCTGACACTGCCACCCTCCCTCCCAGGCCAGTGGACACCGTTCCCAACCCCAGCCAAGACTCCACCATGACTCCACCAGACTCCACCATGGCAGCTGGACCAGAGAACAGACAGGACTGCAGTGAGACAAAAGTCTGTGTGGATGTAGAGTTCAAACCAGAGACTGGGCCAGTGCCTGTTAGCCCTGAGGTCCAGCCAAAGCCTAAAGAGCTGGTGGAGGCTCAGTCCATGGCTGGGACAGAGGATGAATGTGTGAAGCCAAGCCCTCAGGTAGCATCTTCCCTGCAGGGCAGAATATCCACAGAAAACAGCCTGGTGCCTACCCTTGAAGCACAGTTTGTGGTTGTTGGTAAGTTTACAGCTTTCTATCCCTGCACCAAAATAAACACCAATGTTGCTAGAAGAACACAGATAGAACATGCATGCAATGATCCTTCAGGCTTCATCAAAAGCACTGTAATCACTATATCCTTTTTTTTTCTCTATATCCTCTCTGTATTTCTCATTCCATCTGTCAATCTGGCTTTCTCTACCCTCTGTCCTTTTCCCTCCCTCCTCAGATGACTGTCCTTCTCTTCCTGCTCCTTTTGAACACCGTATCGTGAGTGCCAAGCAGGTCCCAATGGGCTCCTACTACGCTGTGAAGCCCAATGAAGTCCTGGGAGGGTGAGCCTGGTTCTCTTCTGTACTGGAGGTCTATTTGTAGTCTCCTCGAATCTCAGGAGTGCAATTCAATATCATTCTGTGGAGTAAATGAACGTTCAGTGAGTTCTCCTTTTGCAGTACAATGTTTGGTTCGAGCTGAAATCAAATCTTCGTGTTTTGGGTCAAAACAATGAAATGAAAAAGGTCAACACCAATTTAAACTTTATGAGGGGCCATGCCTGACAGACACATGAATACTTGTTCTAACCAGAGATAGGTGTTATATACAGCCCCCCCTCATCCCAACCCCTCTGCTACAAACACACTCTCCATTGTTCTCCCCTCCACACAAAATTAGACCTTTTCTCAGCTGGCTACTTCTGTTCTGTGGGGCTATCTTGTCACAACGTAGTCACACTGGCATCTGGCCAGGTCTAGCCCAGGTCCTCCAGGCTATGTGGAGCAGGTCAGATAACACCAAGAGCAGCGTCTGGCTGGTGCAGAAATGTGCCTCCCCGTTCACAGATAATCAGCACAGGACTGACTGACTGAGCCGGTCCATGATAGCGTGTGATGGCCTGACGGAGCGAAAGAGCGAGGGAGGGATGGAGGGAGAGAAGGAGGAGGAAGAGAGGGGAGGGGGAGATAGATAGCACATATCAGCAAGGCTGAACAACTGGCAATACAGACATGTCTAATCCCCCTCACAAGCCAGGAATAAGCACAGCCTGGATCTCTCTCACTCTGGCAGGGACTGGGGTTATTTTGGTCAGGTGTTGAGAAGGGTCCTTTTGCATAGCCCCTCTCTTTTCTCCTTTTAAACGGCCCTGGCCATGTTGGTGGGGCTTGAGAAGCTCTCCGTTCGTCTGATGTAGGCAGTGTACACCCTTAGTGAAATTAGAGGAGAAAAGTACGACAGGTTGGCAGGTGTTTCCAGCTCGACTGGGGTCAAGGCAAATGTGAAGGTTGTGTGTGTGTGTGTGTGTGTGTGTGTACTTGTCTGTTTCTGGGTAGGTGTGTGTGTGTATGTGTATTTGCATGTGACGCACTGTGTTGTGTTGTACTGCACTTTAAAGAGCCTTCAACTTTCAACTCAAAGGTTGAACATCATTTCCCACTAGATATATATTCACTTTTGGAGGTATATAAACATAATTTACAGATCGGTATGTAAAAATGTATTATGAACATAGTTCATAAATTCATGAAATTGTTTTATGATGTGTATGTACAGTTACGTATAATGCAATATGTTTAAGATATAACGATATCCTTTCCATTCTGCCTGTCTGACTTTAACAGAGGCCGGTTTGGTCAAGTCCACAAGTGTGCAGAGCTGTCATCAGGTCTGACTTTGGCTGCAAAGATTATCAAAGTCAAAGGAATGAGGGAGAGGGTGAGTGGACATGCTAAACAAGAACAGAGCGATGCTTATATAGCCCCCACCCAAACCCATCTCTGTTCCTGTGAAGTTTATTTATGAGGTTCTATGTGAGTAACTCACTAGCAGTGGCCTTAAGTGTGACACAAACAGACACACACATACACACAAAAACACTCACTCACATTCTGTATCTATCTATCTCTCTCTCTCCCTCTCTCTCTGTCTCTCTCTCTCTTTCTCTCTCTCTCTCTCTCTCTCTCTCTCTCTCTCTCTCTCCCTCTCTGTCTCTCTCTCTCTCGCTCTCTCTCTCTCTCTCTCTCTCTCTCTCTCTCTCTCTCTCTCTCTCTCACACACACACTCACTCTTTCCTTCTCTTCCTTTTCCTCCCTCATTTGCCTGCCTCTCACAATCCATGATTGCAGTGACATCAAATTACACATTTACATAATAATCACTATAGTTGTGATGCACAATACATCTATACACAGGACTGTGATGCTTTTCCATGACTCACTTTTAAAATGACGTCTTCCGATTAAATAAAAACACACTTCTGAAAAGGACACTCATTTCACACAAGGACAGTCGTTCTCATCCCCTTCCAAACTTTATGCAAATGATATTGCAATTCTGGTGTCTGGTGGTTTGAGAAAACAAGACAAGATTTTGACATTGTAGATGTCTGTACAGACATTTTTAATTGAATAAACATCTCCTTTTTGCCAATTTTCTCTCTCTCTCTTCTTACTTACTGACTTACTCCATTTTTGGCTCTGTTTCTTTCTCTCTCTTTTTCCTTTTGCCCCCCCTTCCCAATGGAATCAAAGGATGAAGTGAAAAATGAAATCGGGGTAATGAATCAACTGAACCATGTGAATTTGATTCAACTTTATGACGCCTTTGAATCCAGGACGAATCTTACACTTATCATGGAGTAGTAAGTGATTTGTATGAAAAGTCACAAAAACAAACGACAATATCGACATAACTGGAGAGAATGAGCCAGGATTCTCTGAGTCATGATCATCTGTATCTGTACTTGAAAGGGCCTCCCTGTGTTTGCAGTGTGGAAGGTGGAGAGCTGTTTGACCGCATCGTTGACGAGAGCTACCAGCTGACAGAGCTGGATGCTATAGTGTTTTCCAGACAGATCTGTGAAGGAGTGCAGTACCTCCACCAGCAATACATCCTCCATTTGGACCTCAAGGTACTCTACGACACTTTAATACAGTACTCTCACTATACAAATCACAATTACATTCTCCATCTAGACCTCAAGGTACAGTACTCTAGATGCCCACCAGACAATACATCTAAACTGGTTGTGAATTGAGTTTTTGAGAGTGTTTTGTTGAGTCATCTCATCTTTTATTCTCTTTCAGCCAGAGAACATCCTGTGTGTCAGCTCAACAGGAAACCAGATCAAAATTATAGACTTTGGTCTGGCCAGAAAGTAAGTCACTAAACTTGTTGGAGGTCAGCACAATATGATATTTCAATATTTAATATGCTGCTTAAAGTAATATCACAGTAGCCTCACCAACATTAATAATCATTGTATATGTAACCCAGTGTTTGTTTAGGTGTTAAATTAACATACAACGTGCAACATTTTGAATGAAGGGACTTGTGTGTGTGTGTCCACCAGGTACAGGCCCAGGGAGAAGCTTAAGGTGAATTTTGGCACCCCTGAATTCTTGGCACCTGAGGTTGTGAATTACGATTTTGTCTCCTTCCCGACAGACATGTGGAGCGTGGGAGTCATAACATACATGCTGTAAGTGTCACACACACATCCATTACACACACACCCGCACACACACACACACATCCATTACACACACACACACACACACACACACAGTGATTGGTTTCTGTTGTCCATGAAGAGCTCCAAATTGTCTATGTTTGACACTGAGCCATTCTTCTCTGTGTTCCCCAGAGCTTATTCAGAAATATGAAGGGCTCATTAACTGGGTCTTTTTTCAGGGTCTACCCTTTTCATATTTCCATTTGAGGGTTGAAGCGTGGGAGTTCAGATATATAATACATGAGCTGCGGCTCACACGCACTGACACACACACACACAAAGACACACGCTCACACACAAAGACACACACACATGCACAGACACATGGTCAGTCTCTCTCTCTTTCTCTCTCTCTCTCTCTCTCTCTCTCTCTCTCTCTCTCTCTCTCTCTCTCTCTCTCTCTCTCTCTCTCTCTCTCTCTCTGTCTCTGTATTGTCCACTACTGCCCCCCTGCTGCCATGCCTCTCAGCCTAGGCTGTGGCTCCAGATCAACCACAGGCCTGACAGTGTGACAGCGACAGGGGTTCTCTCAGGGCTGATTCAATTAAGGCTAATAACCTGACAGCTGTTGCAGGAGATTAAGGAAGGTCTCACCCAACAGAAGAATGTGTGTGTGTGTGTGTGTGTGTGTGTGTGAGAGAGAGAGAGAGTATGTGTCTTTCCGTGTGGATGTGTGTTTGTGTGCACAAACATACATACATAGGTGTGTGCGTGTGTGTTAGCTTTGCTTTCTCCATGTTGCCAGTTTGGCTACTCTAGCACTACCCTACCCTAGCACTAATGCTAATCCTATTATTATTGTTTTCTATTTTCGTGGTTCAAATGAGTGTTTTGCTTCAGTCATGCGGGGGATTGTACCTCCCAATAGCTTGTTAGTAACAACATGACCATACTTTGATTGTCCATCACGTGAGGCAGCAGTGCACCAGCTACAGCATAGAGACATGCTTTACATAAAAACTACAAGCTGTATCAATCCATGGTCAGACAAATCCATGATGTTGGTAAATTATTCAATATATTTGATATATCAAAAATGTTTAAACAAGTTCTTTATGACAAGATAGAACAAACTGCAGGAAGGAAACTTTTTTTTAGCGTCAAAGATGTACACCTACTCTGAATGGTTCTAAGGAAATGTTTATTGAGGTACAACTATGTGTGTGTGTGTGTGTTTGTGTGTGTGTGTGTGTGCGTGCGTGTTTGTGTTTGTCAGACTGAGTGGCCTCTCTCCATTCCTGGGTGATAATGACACAGAGACCATGAACAACATTCTCCATGCCAACTGGGACTTCGACTCGGAGGCCTTCGAGAATGTTTCTGAGGAGGCTAAGGACTTCATCTCCAGACTGCTCATCCCATCCAAATGGTACCTTCTCTATCATTTCTCTATTTCTTGATCTCAAGTCCCGCCTTCTATCTACCCTGTCATTATGTCGTGTTCATCTCTAAATTCCACCAATCTCTCACCTTCATCCCCCACTCTCGCTCTCTCTTTTTCTGCCTCATCTGGGTAAACAATTGGAACAACTGTGATGATTCATGCAATGCAGCTGGTGGCTCCATTCTAACTGAATGTGACACTTTTAGCAAAAATCTTTCATACAAGTACATACAAGTGCAGTGTTGCATTCGCACCCCATTCGCCACTGAATCACAGTCAGATTTCCTAGCTGGAACCCTTCTGGACTTGAGTGATGGTGTTGGTCTGCCAGGCCGGGCTCTGACGACAATTGTTAGCTTTCACGCCCGGTGACTCTGGGCAGGACTCAGGCCCGCAGCTTGGCAGTCTGGCAAACAGGTGGCATCTGGGAGAACAATGACTGTGCGCTACAGAGGCATCACATGCTCATTTGGACGTAATTGGTGCCTGAGAGGAGTAGGCTGTGTACCCTGACAAGGGTGATAAAGAGAATTAGTCATAGGAACGAGTCATTGTTATTTTATTATTTATCTCGTCTTCCTGTCTCCCTCTGCCCCCTTCTCTTTTTTAGCTCCCCTTCTCTCTTTTTTTCTCTGTTTCTACCATCCTTTTTATCTCTTGGAGCTTTTAGCAAGTGCGTAATGATAGCTTCTCGTTATGACATGTTGCCAGGGTCAGTCTAGCTGTGACCTACACACTATGCTTCATCCCTAATGGTTATGGGTACTTCTGAGGTCGAGGTTACAAAATATTGTTCTGTAGCTAAAAGCTATGGGATAAATGAGCATATCATACTAAATGGTATTCCTTGTTTCTGACTGCCTGTAACGCATTTGTATCTTTCACAATTTCACTGCCCTCTAACTCCTTTCTGACAGCTTCATTGTCCTTTCTTTCTCTTTTCCATCTATTTAGCTCTTACTCTCCCTGGTTCTCTCTCTAATTCTCTGTCTTGTTCTCTTGTACTGCAGCAGTCGGCTAAGTGCCTCTGGGTGTATGAAACATAGCTGGTTGAATAACCTAGAAGAGAAAGCTAAGCTCCACAGCGTACGGCTCAAGTCCCAAGTCAAGCTTCAGCGCTACTTGACAGTTCATCGTCAGTGGAAGGTAATCTTTAGACTCAATCCAAATATTTCAATACATATGTATTGATACATATGTATTGAATACAGGCAAGAATACAGGCTGGTGGAATACATATAAAGTCTTACTAGTCTAGGGACTCACTAACCAAATCTACAACACCAGCAGTAGCATCTTGCACAGTAAAAATACAAAAGGGCCAAGCTCTATATTTCTATTGGAGTGTTCTTTTTTCTCTCTGGATTAACTGTCTTCTGGCTGATTGCCTTGCAGAAGCACTTTTATGTGGTTGCAGCAGCTAACCGTCTGAAGAGGTTTCACCAGAATCGCACCTTCAACCCAGCGTAACAACTCTGTCAGTCTGGCCATCACCTGGCTGTGAGGACATCCCTCCTTCACATGTACGGCTGCCTGCCTGGACAGCATCCATAGGACTACCATTAGTGAGGAGAAAACTCTTTGCAGCATATTTCATGTAGAAATGTATTGAGATCAAGCCACCCCTCCCCATCTTGTAGCGCAAAGTACAAGTTTTGGTTGAAACTACAACCCCAGCGCTAATTATTTGAGGGGATGTTTCAATGGGCTCAACATTAGTAGGGATGTGTCCCTACTGTGCGCCCCTATCCCTTCGCCTTTTACCTAGAGGTCTGTCTGGGAGGCTGATCCTTCTGGATCAGAGACTTTTGGTTTGGCAGACGTGGACTTATCAGACAGATTACAGTATGTTGTTCTCAATTTATCTTTACAGTGCAGCTACAGTGTTGTTCTGGAGAGTTGAAATATGTTCCTTCCTACTTTTCATTTGACATTATTTATGCGCTGATCGAAGACAAACCTTTGGTATGTACTGTATGTTTAAAGTGGAGCTTTGGTGACAAATGTTTTCTTTGATACTATATATTGAAATCAATGGCACATTAGTCACGTGATCTACTAGATGGTACGCACTAGAGTTGTATCAATCTGTCGAATTTGAAAATTATGTATTACCTTCTGTGAAGGCTTATGGAGCAATGAGGCCCAGATATACCAAGCATTTAATCAACAGTGAATAAAAGCATGTTACAAATAAGAGCTCCATTACTTGGGTTGATACCCATCATCATTGACATTATAACTGATTGTTTCCATTATAAAGACAGTAAAGAAAAACAAAAAGTAAATATGGGTCTTAAGTGACTATAAGCTTGCATATTACTCCACAATATCCTATTATGTCCTTGTGAATGTGTAGCCCAACCTCCTCATCCAATAATTTATGTGAATTTACAAGGAACAAAAAGGAAATAATTTATTAAAACATTGGCAGAGACTATTTATTCCACTGTCTTTTGGGAATATGTCAGTGGATCCATTGAACTGTAGCTATGCAACTGGGGGTAAACTAAATTAAAAACAAAACACACGGACAATAAAACCATGACAGTACTTAAACCAATCACTTCATGGAAAAAAAAAAAAAAAACATTAACCATCCCCAAAATAACAGATTTTCCAGCACATCAAGGGAAACTGGACCATATTATAGCTGGTCTATTATAGAACTATTTGACCAGAGTTGACCCTCTCTCAACTGGACCATATTATAGCTGGTCTATTATATAACTATTTGACCAGAGTTGACCCTCTCTCATCTCCTCTCCCTGGATACAAGGACCTCTGTTCTCAACTCCTTATTGTCCTGAAGACCACCAAATGGATGTCTTCTTCGTCGTCATGAGTGTACATTTTTGGCTTTCAGGGCATTTTCTAAAATCTTCCTCTTCCATGCCTCGTAGTCTTGTGTGACACTTTCCTCTGACTCCTCCCTCTGTTGCTTTGGCGACGTACGCAGCTCATCCTCTGAAGAAGGAAAAAGAAAAAACAACTTTTTGATAAACAGTGGTGACGGTTAAGCACAATTAACAGTCTCCAAGCAGATCTGTTTTTTTACTGAGATAATTGGGTGGCCATGAACAGTTTTTACATGGTTGGAATAAAATGTGTTCACACTGATGCCAACGTGCTCGTCAATATATTGGCCATGCAATCAATGATGATGAAGATTCCATCAGAGTTACACAATAGTACTTCATGTGCTTATCGTTCTACAAGGACACTACGAATACAAGATCCCTCACCATGCTCTGCCAGTTCAATGCTCTCCATCAGGGTCTTCTGTCGTTTTAGATGTGCCTTTATTGGGGGCTTCAATGGAGTGGTTTCTTCTGAGGGAGGGGAAACCAAAATTGACTCAACTATCACATTTGAACATCAAACTATTAAACAGAGTGTGGGGTAAGCGCATGCCAGCACTCACATTCAATCTATTTCTCACAGGCTAATGTGTGGTCTACATCATAACAAGGTTGGGTGTGTGTGCGCGTTTCACTACAGGAGGGCAAGGACACATTCAGCCTGCAGCGCTACACTGTCGCCATGACAACATGAAGACATGGAACACCATCAGGCAGTTAGCCAAAGCATTAGCTCGCCTGATCTAAAAGAAAGGAGGGCCAATCCAAACGATGGTTGTGAATAAAGGGTTTAAACCAGAAAAGTATGAAACTCTGGATTCAAAATAAAAGTTTAGTGCTCTTTCCAAAGCAATCCCTTTAATATAACTTTTTATTTTTACTATTGAAATACTTACTGCCCATCTCCTGGCCCAGCCTCAGTAGCAGGGTGCACAGCCTGTCAAAAATCCCCTTCTTAGCACCAGATGACAAAGCTAGCTTCCTGTCCACTTTCATCTTCAGACACCTGGAGCATGAAGCAAACTCTCATGGTAAGTGGAAATGTTAAGTTGTTGAGCAGCTTAACCATAACAAAACTGATATAGATAAACTGGTCGAAAGAACACTGGAAAATGCAGCATGGATCTCTCCACTGTACCATAGAACTACTTACTTGCAAGCAATGTACAAGGCGGCTGTTGTAAAGAGGGGTTTAGACAGGTCCAGGTCTTGATGCTGGGCAGCTGGTAGACTAGCCTCATACCTGAAAGAGTCATAGTATAAAACAGATACATCTTTATTTTAGTAAAAATAAGTCAAACAAAATTAAATCGTTAATAAGCGTGGAAAGTGCCCTGATAATATCCAGAGTAGTGAGCTAGATTGTAAACCCCAAACTCCAAGGATCACTACAAGTCTCACCTTTCAAGTATCTGTGCAGCAAGTTTGACAGCGTCCATGCACCCGTACTGCACAGCCAGATCTCTCAAGCCCAGGTGAGACTCAAGACCCAGCAGACACTCAATGGACTTCAGATCACTCTGATACAGCTTCTTATTTAATCCGGATAATTGTATGGCATATACCTATTAAATGGAGAAAGTTGAGGTCCTCCTCTTAGACATCATTTAAATGTTAGTTTTTGTCAACCAAGACATGTTTTATTCTTTCTTACTTTATCAATAGGTAGCTTCATACAAGTTGCGGCCAGCTCCAGGCAGATCACAGCTTTGCTTGTGGCCGTGCTGTTGCAAAGTCCTGTGCATTTCACCTGAGATAACCGAAGATATTCTTCTGCTTGGCTTTATGGACAGACAATTGATGATTAATGCACTTTTACCAACAAGATTCATTTTCACTGATATTTTTAAGTACCCTAAGCTAGCCTCGAACCACGTTAGCATAAAGCTAGCTAGCTCAGATACCACACCAGTCCCCAAAAATAAGTTAGCTGCATGCAACAACCAGTTGTTCGACGAATTTTAAAAGACTCACCTTATAACTCTCAAGGAGCTTATACCCATTCTTGATGCAAGTTTAATAAACATGTCTTTGTCCATTTTTAGCAGTAACTAATTATTCGTACTGACAACCAGACTGGAATGCTTATTTCACGTTACAATTGAAGTCGGGTTCCGCGGGAAATTTGACGGTAATCACGCCCATCAGCCAGATTTCGGCTTTTGATTGGCTAGAGCCACACACGCGTTCACGCATGGACGTACGTGCATCCTGCCTTGTGCTGGGTTGTGTATTTACTTTATTCCATTTAATTTTGTTTACTAACCGCAATGATCACTGCAAGACATGTGATCTAAGTATAAATCACTATCACGATACAGCAGTGACAACCCTTTATTTCCATACAACAAGCATCATTATTTTGAGAAGTTTGGAAAACATTTTGTCGTAACAGGGATGGAGTACTGTCAAAATGCAGCAGCGGCTACGCTATTGACGAAACACACATTTCTTAAGACATTTGAGAGAAACGGATATTACACTCTTGTAATTTGATGTGATACTGTGCAGCATTTGTGTCCAGTCTTGTACAATTTCGTTACGGTAATACACACTGGACGGGCTGCATCACAAACTTGTCGGCTCAGCCAATGCAGACGGACAGGGGTCACTGGATGAATTCGAAGGAGTCACATGACTGGGAAATTATTCAGGGTTGAGGGTTCCCGTTTCCTGATACAGACTTGATCATCATGGTAAGTAAATCCGATATAAAACAGTTTCTAATCATTTATATATCAGATTTGTTCGTGTTTTATGCTTGTTTTGTACCAGGAACTGATTTAATGAATGTGGAATTCGGCAGTCGTTAGCTGGCTTTGAAGCCAGCAAGCTTTATGGAATGTTGGGTGGCGCTGTGCTAAATGGGCCTGGCTAGTTGCTAGCTAACGTTAGCAAGCCATGTCCTCACTCCTTAAGGAACGTGTGATTTTATTTGAGTTTCGGGTGTGCATCCCTTCCTAAGGAAATGTATTGTCCGAGGTGTTGCTTTGTTTTAAAAAAACGCACTTTCACCTGCAAGTGCAACCTCTGCGAGCTGTCAAAATTGGCCTTGTGCTAGTTGGACGCTTGCTGAGTCGGCTAGTTAGCAGCTAGTCTAGCGATGTAGCTCCTGTTTTGTAGTGGGGGTGATGCAAATGATCATATCATCACAATACATATTTGTAGAATTGCCTAATCATCAATTGCGTGATTGCAGCCAGTCTTCTTTTTGATATTGAGCATATTATATTATACATTTTGTTCTTGCATGTACAGGCTAGTTTAGCTAGCACTAGTTTGTCCGCTTTAGACTATTACCGGTAGCTAGCCTAATACGTTAGCCAACTGGAAAGCAAGTGAACGTCATCTGACAGCTGCCAATAATTGTATGCAAACTAGCTTGTTGTAAACATTTCGCTAAATAGCATACCGGTTCGTCTGCCAATATATTTCATCCCTAGATTACGGTCTGGGCCCACGTAGCTAACGTTACACTCTCAAGCCACAAGAGTATGAGATTACTGTGTTGGTGGAGTTGTTTGGGTACGGTGCTGTGTGTCCTCTGAGCTCCTGTGGGCTGTGTTTCAGCCTACCATGCAGCAGTCGCCCCAGGACGAGCAGGAGAAGCTTCTGGATGAAGCTGTTCAGGCTGTCAAGGTGCAGTCATTTCAGATGAAGCGATGCCTGGTAAGACCACAAAGGAGAAGATTCTTATGCAGCCACAGATGACTGTGCTAAATTGTGTCACATCTTGTACATAGGTACTAGCAATGCTGTAGCTTACCTTTTAAATTGAATGTGATTAAACCTTGCATTCATTTTATTATAATGCTCAGTCCTCCCTTTGCAATCTACAGATGTAACATTATCCTCATCCAGATATATCACTCTGTTCTTGTAATTAACTTACTTCCCATGTACTTCGTACATCCCATGAAGAAGAAGAAATAGCATGATTTTTGCCCTCTGACCTGCTTGTGTAGGACAAGAACAAACTGATGGATGCCCTGAAACATGCCTCCAACATGCTGGGGGAACTCAGGACCTCCATGCTGTCTCCAAAAAGCTACTATGAACTCTGTATCCTTTAACGTGCACCCCATTTTACTCTGAGACCCTGCAATATTGCTGTAAAGAAGACCAAGAAAAACTGGCATAATGCTGCCCCATGTAGGCTATGCTTTTTGATGGTATGCCGGCATTCAACAGTGACCCCCCCCCCCCCCCACACTCTGTGTCTGTTCCTTTTACACAGAACTGTGAGGCGGCATAAACGCACAACATTCCCGGCTTGAACAGCCGGCGTAAAAGGGGCCTGTGACTCCAGCCAGTGGAGCCTTTGTGGTCGAGATCTGGTGTAGACTTACATTAATACATAGATTATTTGCATTCTTCTCATTCTCTGGGGTGTGTGCTTTTTATATTCTCATTACAATATTAAGGACTGGGTGGTTGGGGGAGGGGAGGGTAGGTAGAGCATTTTCTTTTATAAATTTGAAACAATTTTTATAGACATGTGTAATCTTAACTTCAGTCTTCTGCTTTGCTTTCATTTGAATGCAATGGAAACACACAGGAAAACTAGTAGTGTTCTAACTCAGGGCCCAGTTTGAATTCAGTGTCATGCTTTTGCAATTTGCAAGTTTGCTGTTGAGTCCATATGAACATCAGAATATACAGTTTGAGTGCGTCCCTAACTCTGGGTGCAGACATGGCCATCTCTGACGAGCTCCACTACCTGGAGGTGTACCTGACGGATGAATTTGCTAAGGGCAGAAAGGTGGCTGACCTGTACGAGTTGGTCCAGTATGCAGGCAACATCATCCCCAGACTGTGAGCTTCCTTACTCACTCCAAGCCTCCTAGTCACACCTGAGTCACGTATCTACGGCAGATGTTGAATTTCCAGAGCTCTGCTTTCATTAGTGTGTCAAGTTAACTTGAACCAACTCGTGTAAAATGTATTCCAGAAACCAATAAGTAGCTTTGACTTCACAACCCAAATCCACATGCCACTGGAAATAAATACATCCACATCTCCTCTTATTCCTCCTGCTCCTTCTAGGTACCTGCTGATAACCGTGGGGGTGGTGTACGTGCGCTCCTTCCCTCAGTCCCGCAAGGACATCCTGAAGGACCTGGTGGAGATGTGTCGCGGGGTCCAGCACCCTCTGCGCGGCCTGTTCCTCCGAAACTACCTGCTGCAGTGCACCCGCAACATCCTGCCGGACGACGGGGAGCAGACAGAGTATGTAGCGCAAACGTCTGTCCCTCCACAGCCAGTCTGAGCGCCTCAGCCTGCCGAGCTGAGGATTAGCCATTGACTAAAGGCTCCTGAATCCGACCTACCCCTCTGACTGTTTAAATAGCATACCTGTTCTCCATATTCCTTACTCTGGATTGGTTTTTTTTCAGAACTTCACAAGTATACTACAGCAAAGGGCGAGGGGTTGACCTGGCGTTTAGTCTGCATGATTGTTTGGCCCTAGATGAACAGTCCTTTTATTAGATGAACATTCAGAAAGGACATTAGTTCAAAGATTACCATGGGAAAAGAGGGATGCTTTTATGGAGTTGTGAAAACAATGTAACCCCCGTGACTTGCTCTTCCTACCTCTCCAGGGGAGGGGAGGAGATGACGGGAGACATTAACGACTCCATCGACTTTGTCCTGCTCAACTTTGCTGAGATGAACAAGCTGTGGGTGCGCATGCAGCACCAGGGCCACAGCCGCGACCGGGAGAAGAGGGAGAAGGAGAGGCAGGAGCTCCGCATCCTGGTGGGCACCAACCTCGTTCGTCTCAGCCAGCTGGAGGGGGTCAACGTGGAGAAGTACAAACAGGTGGGTAGCCGGACGGTGTGTGTGCGGTGTGTGTGCGTGTATCTTTGTTGAGAGGGAGAAATGTGTGTGTTTCTGTGAGGCTCAAATTCTATTTGATCGGATGTGCGTCGCTTAAACCACTTATTAGATATTAACTTGCAAATGAAGTGCTACTTGAGCCAAGCTCAGTGTGTAACAGTAAAGGAGAGCAGGGTAAGACCAAGGGCAGAACGTGCAGGATGCCGTGTAGATAGCACCTGGTCAGAAGACAGAGGCCTAATTATTGAGTGGGTTTTAATGGAGGGCACTATTGTCTCAGTAGGGCTCTGTAGTGTGGGCTGAGAATAACCTATAAGGAACAATCCTATTCATACTTTTATACAGAGTGAATCGTCTGAATATGTAAATCAATTACCATCTGCCTCATGTATGCCCGATGAGCCTATTGGAATTGCAAATGAAAAGAAAAACACATTTCCATAAAGAATGTTGGCATCTTGAAGGGCTCACTCCAGCATTTATGTGTTTTATATTAGAGATTTATTCCCATTTACAATATACAGATCGCACACAAGGAGGCACACCTTTATTTGTGATTTATCTTTTGTGTTTATGTTACCATGACATTTGAATTGAGTTATGATTCCATTCATGCACATCTAGATTCTTTCCCCTCTTCCTGTGTTCTGCCGTCAGTGTTTACCTGTGCTCTAATTGGATTAACACCAGTCTGCTGAACCAACAAGCCCTGTGTTGGTTTTCCCCATGTTTTGTCTGTGTTGAATACGTGTTTGTTTGTGATGATCTAGATTGTGCTGTCAGGTGTGCTGGAGCAGGTTGTGAACTGCAGGGATCCCTTGGCCCAGGAGTACCTGATGGAGTGCATTATCCAGGTACAGTCAACCAGTCTCATTCCAGACAGTATTGGAAGCCGGCACCGTTGCACAGTTCCTGGCACGTGCTCGCCACCTGACGTGTGAATCAGTGTGAAACTCATTCCAACTCAATAGTATCTAGCAGATTCTATCTCCAGGGTGCTTTTTCTGGGCCTCGAGCCACAGTCTCTGAGAAGTGGTGCTAGTGGAAGGAAGCCTGTTGCTCGTTTCACACCTCTTAAACGGAACGCACACCTGGAAATGGGCAAAGTCAAAGCAGCTTTCCCCAGTACCGTGCGACACACGGAGGACCACGCTGCTAACTCCGCGCTCCCCCTGTCCTCCAGGTCTTCCCCGATGAGTTCCACCTGCAGACGCTCAACCCCTTCCTGCGCTCCTGCGCAGAGCTGCACCAGCACGTCAACGTCAAGAACATCATTATCGCTCTCATTGACAGGTACAGGACGGCAGCACACTGACAGTTCCCCTGGCAAGGGATCCAGCCTGGAGGAGCCATTAGAAGCCCTTTCCTGCATGCCTACTTGTTTGAGTTAACCAAAGCACTAGGCTTGGTCTGTTTCGTGGACATTGTGCACCGTGTACTGGTCTTTGTACAAATGGGGGTGGAAAAAAAGAAAAATAGGACTACATTTATGCATTATGCAGGACTACACTATAAATCGTACAATCTGTTTAAAGTTCAAACATGGAAACTCCACACCTGAAATCTATTTATCTCTGCATATTAACGTCCTCTGGTTTCTGATGTTATTATTTGTTTGATCCGGTCCAGACTGGCGCTGTTTGCTCACAGAGAAGACGGACCGGGAATCCCTGCTGAGATCAAGCTGTTTGACATTTTCTCCCAACAAGTGGCCACAGTCATCCAGGTATGAGCTACTCACCACGGTGCCTTATCCTCCCCCTCCCCCCAGGTCTAAGTGCTTGTGCATCCAACTGAAAGGTCTGCCGCTTTCCTTTTAAAAAGAGCCGTGTTGGTCATGCTTGTGTGGCTTTCCGCCCTCTCAGTCTCGCCAGGACATGCCGTCGGAGGATGTGGTGTCCCTCCAGGTGTCTCTCATCAACCTGGCTATGAAGTGCTATCCTGACAGGGTGGACTACGTAGACAAGGTGCTGGAGAGCACCGTGGACATCTTTAATAAGCTCAACCTGGAACAGTGAGTACCAGAGTGCCGTCGCTCAGCAGGTGCTGCTGTACCCGGCGCGCATCAAACTGGAGTTTGATGCAGTGTTGATGGGCGCTTCTCAGCACACCAAATGTGCACAAGCTTGATTTCAGTCACACACGTACCCAGGAACAGAGTGTACTGACACTTCACAGGGTGTCTTCTGTCACTGATAAGTTTTGGTTGACTATGTAGGATAGTTCCCTGTTCATGCAGGACATTGTTAGAAAGTTAACTCCAAAGAAAGACCAAGGAAGAGCAATGCTTTCTAGTCGTTAGATGGAGAAGTAGAAAAAACACCACTTTGCACCAGAGTGCATTGCTTTTTGTTCCAAAAAATGGGAGCACGAGGAACGGTAAGGTATTCGTTTGTCTGAATTGGAGTACTGTAGTTTTCCAGACACACCGAGACATAAAAGCACAAAAGAGAAAGGGAAAGAAAGGTTATCCTAATTATCTGGATTGAGCTGCCCTTTTCAGCCCATCTCAACTCTATATTGGACTGTTCCTATAGGTAGAGCCATCAGTGAAAAGCCTTAATTATCTTTTGAAGCAGACTATTATAGAACTTAATACATCTTGTTTTGATCTCCTAGGTCACATAATAATAGAAAATCACTAATTCCCATTATTCTTTTCTGTTTCTTCATCTTCACACTCGAACAAATCCATGTGAGGCCACATCTGTCAAACAGATGTTACACATTAATGAGATGTCAGAATGGTTGAATGATATGAGCTGTTTGACTGCAGTGTAAGGCTGGATCCATACTGGGTGTACAGTTGCTCTGCATTGCAGACATGTTCTTCACTTGGACACACACAGAGAAATGGCTCTGGGGCCCATGTAGCATGCTGTCAATACTGTTTATACCATCTGTTGTATAATGTCAAACAATATCATATATAATTCAGTATGGACCATATGTTTTCAAAATTGCACTTAGTCCCAGTGTTCCATGACCTGAGGTACAAGGTACCTGAGGTAACTCAAGCCTGTTTCCTGACATAAATCAATCCAGCCTGGCTTAGCCTGAACTGATCTGGCCCGACCCTGTCCGCAGCATCGCCACCAGCAGTGCGGTGTCCAAGGAGCTGACGCGTCTTCTGAAGATCCCGGTGGACACCTACAACAACATCCTGACGGTGCTGCAGCTCAAGCACTTCCCCCCGCTGTTTGAGTACTTCGACTACGAGTCGCGCAAGAGCATGAGCTGCTACGTGCTTAGCAACACCCTGGACTACAGCACCGTCATCATCTCCCAGGAACAGGTCAGGACTAACGGACGTGCATTCACTTGTACACCGAGGTACTTGCAAACGCGTGTTTTATGTCGAGCACAGAGTTACAGCAGGCCTACTCTCAATTGATCTTCTGTGCTACGCTGAGCCACATCTGGCTTGGCCATCACTTGGCTTGTATACATTTCCACTTTCTTTTAAGGGATGTCTGCGAGTTCAGGTTTAAAACCTTCACCGGCTTTTAATAGAGAAATCCAACATGACTCACACATCCTTTATGTCCATTAAGCGATGGCAGGTAACAAAAAGAGGAGATTGATTTTGAAGTAATGCCAGGAGAGCACTGCCCTTTTAAAACAACCTTCAACCAAATGAGAGCCACCCACTCACTGTTTGTTTCCACGACGACTCTCGTGGTGCAATTGTGCAGGTCAAACAAGTCCTGATTATTCCTGATTATGACCGTTGGTCAGGACCTCCGTAGGTTAACAAAGTCACCAATTGATTCGTAATCAAGCTCTCTTTAGGGGTTAATGAAGTTGCCAATTGATTTGTAATCAAGCTCTCTTTAGGGGCCAGGCTAGGGGTTGATTTAGGAATCAAAGCACAGACCAGTATAGCTCCACTCACACTGTTCACTTCCCTCTTTCGATCTCTCCTTTTCCCCATCACTTCTTCCAGGTTGATGCTATCCTCAGCTTGGTGTCAACGCTGATCCAGGACCAGCCAGACCAGCCGGCTGAGGACCCCGACCCTGAGGACTTTGCAGAGGAGCAAAGCCTTGTGGGTCGTTTCATCCACCTCCTCCACTCCGATGACCCCGACCAACAATACCTGGTACACAATGGCCCAGAACATACCACAATACAGTGGCCTTCATACCCAGTTGAACACCTCAGCCCTGAAGAGAGATAAAACAATAGCCCTGCTCATGGTGTGAAGTAATGTGTGTGTGTGTGTGTGTGTGTACACACCGTTTGTGTGTCCTTTTCTTTCAGATTCTGAACACAGCCAGGAAGCACTTTGGCGCAGGAGGCAACCAGAGGATTCGCTACACTCTCCCGCCTCTGGTCTTTGCTGCCTACCAGCTGGCCTTCCGCTACAAAGACAACTCCTCCTCTGTACGCCTCCGCCACTCTCCCACTCTCCCACTCTCCTCCGTTTTCATACCATTTACATTTTAGTCAGTTAGCAGGTGCTTTCATCCAAAGTAACGGGCAAATTACACACAAGGTTGGGGTTAAAGAACAGTAGGAAACCAACAGTTCCAGTGGCTAGTCCCAAGGAACTGTGTGCCTCACCATCCCAGGTGGCTGTTAATGCATTATGTTCCTCTGGAACGGAGATGCTGACCTTCTTTCTGTGTGTCGGCCGCCCCCTCCCTCAGGACGACAAGTGGGAGAAGAAATGTCAGAAGATCTTCTCGTTTGCCCACCACACCATCAGCGCCCTGATCAAGGCCGAGCTGGCCGAGCTGCCCCTCAGGCTGTTCCTGCAGGGCGCGCTGGCGGCCGGCGAGGTCGGCTTTGAGAACCACGAGACAGTGGCCTACGAGTTCATGTCCCAGGTAGGCGACCAGGGGCTGACCCAGGAGATGGTATAGCTGCTGAATGGGTTCCTCAATGTTTTAGATGAGGGATCGCACAAGCATCAGCAATACACAAAGGAACTCCGAACTCCTCTTAATGAACTTATGAATAGATGGATAGTTAGATACTGGTAAGACGGATAGTTCAATCCTGATGTCTCTCTCTGTCTCCTCCAGGCGTTCTCTCTGTACGAGGATGAGATCAGCGACTCCAAGGCCCAGCTGGCGGCCATCACCCTCATCATCGGCACGTTTGAGCGGACGCGCTGCTTCAGCGAGGAGAACCACGAGCCGCTCCGCACGCAGTGCGCCCTCGCCGCCTCCAAGCTGCTCAAGAAGCCCGACCAGTGTCGCGCCGTCAGCATCTGCGCTCACCTCTTCTGGTCCGGACGCAACACGGACAAGAGCGGCGACGAGGTGCGCGTTGGGTGTGGAGGAAGTGTGTGTCTGTGTGTGTATAACAGTGCTGTATTCATTCAAGGACCACTGAAGGACTGTACTCAGTCGAACAAAACCGTAACGACTGTTATGGAATAATAATGACATTCCATCAAACAATTTTGCACTCCTCGTGCATAAATGATGAAATCACTCGTAGTTGCGACGGGGGCCTGCTGTTTCTCAAGCCTCTTAGGCAGAATGTGTTTTTCACAGTGCCTGGTGGGATTCATAGCTAGCTTGATTGGCAGAACCCTCCTTCCGCCTGCTGTAGTGAAGGGAGATGATTGTGACGGTGCATACTGGATAACGAGTGATCAGCAGGAGCGGAGCTGAGAACCATCTCACAGCAGATGTTATCACACTAACTCCTTTCCGTTTTTTTCGGGTTGCCACGCTCCGTCTTGTTGATTGACAGCTTCTGTGGTTAAAGATAGCCCGAGTAAAATATGAAGCGAATTGATCCGTCCAAATGGGTCGACATGCTGTGTGTGTGCCTGCGCTTGCGTCTGCGTCAACGTCGACCGTGGGCCGTGTGTGGGCTGGAGTCCTGAACTCGACAGTGTCCCTCTCTCTCTCTCTCATCAGACATGATGTCATGATGGGTGTTTTGTGTGTCCTCATGCCTCCACAGATCAGGGATGGGAAGAGGGTAATGGAGTGTCTGAAGAAGGCCTTGAAGATTGCCAACCAGTGCATGGACCCTTCGTTGCAAGTGCAGCTGTTCATCGAGATCCTCAACAGATACGTCTGCTTCTACGAGCGAGAGAACGACGCGGTAGGAAAACTCTACCTGTCTGTAGAGCCCGTCTGTTTGTCCTCTCTGTTTCACTCATCGCTCATGCTGTTTCAGATAGACCCAGGTGCTGCAAACTCGATTGCCAGTAAAAAACAAACAAAACAAAAAAACAACGATGTGCTATCTCCTAGATTGCTACCAGCTCCCATGTGCGTCCATGAGGGGGTTAATGAAACTTCCCTGGAAATACTTGCCTCAATAGTATCTGGCAGGGGGAGGTTTTCTATTTTTGAGTTATTTACAGCTCAGCAGGAAGAGTGGGATGTGAGAGAGGAGAATGACCTGAGAGGGCATTGAGACCAGCATGAGGCTGCAGTCCCGTCCCCCCCCCCCCCGTATCTTGATCTCAGGAAAATACACTTTTCATTCTTTTCCTCCTCTCTCTCTCTCTCTCTCTCTCTCTCTCTCTCATTCTTTTGACTTCACCGATCAATCTTTTACTCCTCTCCTTTCTCTCTCCTTCTTTTGCCGTCTCCCTCTCCGTCTGTCCTCGGCGCAGGTCACAGTGCAGGTTCTAAACCAGCTGATCCAGAAGATCCGGGAGGACCTTCCCAACCTGGAGGCCAGCGAGGAGACGGAGCAGATTAACAAACACTTCCACAACACACTGGAGCACCTGCGCCTGCAGAGAGAGTCCCCCGAATCTGAGGGCCCAGCGTACGAGGGCCTGGTTCTGTAGGGGCCTCACACCCAGAGATAGATACCTTTATATAAATATATATATATACACACACACACCAGGTTATTCCATCCAAGATGTCAACCCCAACGACACCTACCGTTCATCTGCGCTCCTTTTGTGTGTGTGTGTGTGTGTGTGTGTGTGTCTCCTCCTGTCCATTTCTCTTTATTCTCCTTCGCTGTACTCCCGTCTACACAAAGAACTTGATTTAGTGTTACTACTGTGACAGAAGGTGTTGCTTAAGAGACGTGAATGCACAGTGTGCTAGTAGGCTGTACTCGCCTTGCACTTCCAGAGTGGTACTGTATCATTCCTGCGTCTTTGACCACGTTATTGTCAGACTCGTCATGCTTAGGAAGAGGGGTGTAGCCGGTCGCAGCTGCGTGTGTCTTTTTCATGCTCACCTCCTCGCCCATAACCTACCATCTGGTCCTGTCTCCCCTCATACACTGTCCTGATTATGCACCCGCCTCCCCAAAATTGCCCATATCCACTCCCTCCTCTTCACAGCGACTGCTATGAGATATGGCGGGTACTAATCAGTGCTTTGAGCCATCAGTGATCGTGAGTGACCGGAGAGGAGTATATGAGTGCATGCTTAGGGGACGAGTGGCGCTCTTGCCGTGTCGAGGAGATTAAGGTAGCCTGCTGTAGAGCTGTCTTGTTTTCACGCTCATACTATACGTCATATTCAGCTCTGTGTTGTATATGGATCCCACGATGCACCTGGTGCTGTGACCCCCCCCCCCCCCCTCACCCACCATCCCATCCACTCCTCTAACTGGGCGGCCATTGTAGATTTCCCATTGCCTGCTCATTTTCATTTCCTTTTCATTCCCCTCTCTTTTTCTGAATCTCATGTTTGCTTCTAAGCCGTTTTTTTTTTTTTTTGTATTTTATTTGATTCTGGTTGTTGCTGTATCCTGTGGCTGCTAGCCATGCGCTTCTAGAAAGCCCTGCCTATGAATCTGCGAGTGCTAGGGGACGTGTGTGTGTGTGTGCGACGGTCTTTTGTCAGGGGAGCTCTGATGGATGTGACTGCTAGTTTCTCTCTTCTTTGGATGAACTGCATTGATTGCCTAGAATATTTGTCTGAGGAGGGTTCTGTTCATCTTCTTGTCTCTCTTCTGGATATTGAACCCTTATGTATTGTATGTATAACCTACTTGTAAATCAGAAAAAAAACAAAAGCAGAATAAATATCATCGATTATCATCAATGTCATTTGCACAAATAAACTAATTCATATTAATCCTACCTTTTTTTATTTTTACTTCCCCCCCCCCCCCCCCCCCATCACCTTGTTTACCAGATTTTGATTTAAACTGTTAGTGTCTTTTTTCCACTCGACTCCCCAAATTTAATATCTGCCTGTCAGTTGTGAATAATCAAATTGCCTTGTATTAACAAGCTGAATACACAGAAGGCTGTTGAGGGCTCCTTTAATTAACAAACCGCTTACTCCGTGGAGAAGCAGAAATTGTAATTAAATAGGTTTTATTTACAGAAATTGCTGTGTCTGTCATAGTATATCATGGAGAGATTTTATAGTTGAGCGACCTTGACTGAAACATACTATTGCAAATCCCAAGAATACACCAGAAAGGTATTGTCTATCAAGGATGACTCACTCAGGCATTATAACCTGTTGCTGGGTACATAAACTAGACTACTGGACACAACAAAGGTGTAGAAATATAATATGAAACTATGACTACCATTTTGATAGGATGAACTATAGAGTTGCTGGGGGCACTTCAATTGTTTGGAATTAAATTTGACAGTGTCTTCCGGTGACACTAACCATATGGTATTATTGTACCTTTGGAAACTAATTGGAATAGTCTAAACCTTTTCATTTGTTTTTGAGTAATAACAAAAGCACCTGATAAAATACATTGCACTTGTTTGTCTAGACTTCTAGGCTTGATATCTAGTAAATACATGCAGACTCACTTAACAGCTGTTGGATATCAAGCTGTAAGCATCTGAGACATAATGATCGGAGGCTCTGAAAGTGAAGTGCTTTTATTGATGATTTCTTGAGACAAAGAAAACGGCACTGTACGACATTTATTCCAATATTGTAGAAAACAAGATCAGGTTCACAACACAAAGTCCATTATGCAATAACACGGGTATGCGGTACCATTTTTGCAAAGTCCTGACGTTTGAAAGCCTTCGCTCCAACATCTATACCTGTCCTGGTAACTGCTGAAAATGCTGCCAGAGAAGAGTCTTCTTGTTCCCCCAAACTTTGTGGTTTTAACAACTTATTCATCATGATTCGGCACATCTAGCCCAATCTATCACTCTGCTTTTGGAATGTCAGTTAATACTTCTGTTCCATGTACTGAGGTTGAATCTTAACCTTGGTTGGACAGAGCAGTTTGCTGAAAGCCCTTCGAAAACTGGTGTGACACAGTGGATAGAGGATTGGGTTGATGGAGGAGTTAATCCACAGCAGCCAGAAGGAGATCTCATACAGATAATGCTGGACACACTGGGCATGGCATGCTGCTCTGATGATCATCAACAGGGTGTATGGCGCCCAGCAGAGGCCGAACACGCACACGATCACAGCCAGCGATTTGGCCACCTTCTTGTCCCTGGACAGACGGAAGCGGCTGGCGGCCACGTCGGAGCGGCTCCGCTGGGGGTGGGAGGCGTTCTCCGAGGGGTGCTGGACCACCATCTCGGCCATCTGCAGTGGAGGGAGGTCCAGCAGGGCGCTGTCTTTCCCCCTCCCCACGCTGCTGTTGCCTCTCACCACCGACACTTTAGCACTGGGCAGTGTGAAGTTTCTTGGCTTGGCTCTGACTAGACGAGTATGGTTCCTCCGGCCCTCGGCCTCCAACGACCTCACGAAGAACACCTGCTGTAGCCCCCTTCCTCTTCCTCCACCGGCCAACCCCAGCTCCTCCATCTCGCAGCTCCCCCCCGCCGCCACGGTGTCGGCCGGAGGCTCGTCCCTCATCAGCTTCCTCCGACGGATGTTCATGTAGATGCTGACGTTCAGGTAGGTCACTGTGACGAAGGGCGTGAAGAACTCGAAGGTGGAGGCCGTCATCAGGAAGTACCAGTTAAAGTAGAACTCAGCATGGCACTCCTGGTCGGGCACCACGCTGCTGCCTGTCGCATACTCCCAGCTGATGATGGCTGGACCGTAGAGGAGGAAGGCTGCCATCCACACGCTCAGCATCTTCATCACAGCCCCCCGGTTCACGCCCTTCTGACATCTGTAGCTCACCTGTTGCAGGAGGAAACAGTTTGGGCTTCATAGTGTGTCATGAAAATATAGACTTATGCATGAATGCAATTAATTGAATCTGTCTTATTCAAGCTGCATGCTTGAATGGCATGTCTGAATGAAAATGTCAGTTATTAGTATTGATCAATTCAAAGGTTGTGTGATTTTTTTGTATTCGAAGAAGTGTTTGCTCAAATGTTATGTTGACATGATAAATGCTGATTTGTTTAACTCGAAAAAGGTTATCCAATCAACTGAGTTATTTGTGCTAGCAGACAAACTCACGACGTACTGCGTAAACGAAGGAAAATTGTATTTACAGTAAGTCCGGTCGTGTGTTCATCAACTGCGCTTTGCCGTGCGTAAATGTTCTCTTACCGCTCTAGTGACGGATAGGAACCGGTCGAAGCTGATCAGGACGATGTTGAAGACTGATGCTGTGCACAGCGTATAGTCCACCACGAGCCACAGTTTGCACAGACCTCTCCCCAGTCTCCACTCGCCCGTCAGGACATAAGGGATGTACACTGGAATGCAAAATCCGCCTGGGGTGGAATGACAACCATCAACCACGTTTCACAATAAAGTTTCAGGACTGAAAAATATTTAGATTCTATCAATTGTAATTGACCATACACAACCAACTCACCGACAAGAAAATCTGCTATGGCCAGATTCAAAAAGAAAAAGTTGCCCTGAGTGCGTAAACCTTTTTCCACAACGAAAGCTAGAATTACGAGCGCGTTTCCTAGCACTGTTGCAAAGACAAGGAGCGTCATGAGTACCGCCAGAAACACCGAGGTGGAAGGAGAAAACTGTCCATACTGTGTGCGCCGGTTACCTGGCATCTCCATCTCACCTACGGTCGTTCCATTTCCATGGGAAGCGAAGGACAAGTTGCTTAGAATATCTTCCGATTTCCATTGGGAGGTGACGGGTGTGGAAGATCCGACGCCCAACGAAATCGATGGGTATTCGGATTGCATTGTAGCCAATAGCTTAACTGTCACGAAGCTAAACCACCCGAGACAAAGTGGATCATGTTGAGTGTTCAACCAAAAGTATCCTATTGTGGCTCTTAACTGTGAGGCATCGTGTTTTATCACACGAGATCTGCATGTCTATTGGTTCTGGTGGGGCGCACGTAAAGACGCCCCAAACCAACCTACCAAGTCTAGAATTTGTGTGTGACTGGGGTGCAACGCACATGTTTGATGCTATGACAGTGATTTTGTGGATATAATAACATTTTAGGCATTTTAGGCAGAATGGTTACAGTATGGTTAAAATTCACATACCTGGTTTATTTCATGTTGCTGTATAAATCGTATACATCACCACCTTCTGAATGTTACCAGTCTGTTTGTTTCAAGTCCATCTTAGCATCCACTTCAGTTTCCGATTGTTTATTTCAATGGCCCTTGAACATAATCCGTTTGAACTCACCAGGTGCGTGCTAAAATATAAGTGCCCTAAGCTCTAATTAGCTTACTATCCTCCCTCCATATCGTGCAGACATGTAGGCTGTAGTATAAATAATGGGACATTTTGACCTCATCCAGATATTCTCCAAACGTTATGTTGTGTGAACAATGTTACTTTTCTCAGGTACAGTCTCACTTACTGTAGGCATTTTGGTGAAGCTCACACCATCTGACAGTCCATCTGTCTGGACGCCTACTAGACATGTGCTCAACACACACACTCCACACACTTTAGACATACCACAGTATTGCTGAGTGATGCTGGAGCTGGTATCATAGCTGTGCACCCTATTTTATTAATTGCGCAGTAAACTGAAATGCTCATATTGATTGTCATCGACAAATACATTAATCTCTTAAATCAGAGGCTTGCCCAAATATTTCCCGTACATTCTACAATAGAAGGAGAATTACAGTTGAGCAATACAACATGACACTGACAGACAGACAGAAAAAGATTGCCCTCTGCTGACATCTTCTGGTGTATTGGAAGAAGTTTTAATGTTTAGTTAAAGTCTTTTATTTGTCAGGTACACAGAACAACACAAGGTCAGACTGGGCACTGAAATTCTGGCATCTGGCATAACACAACATATAAGTACACAGAACATAATTTACATCTATGCTAAGCTTAAATAAGTGAAACTTCCTAAGTATACAATAAATAATTGACTATTCTAACCCTAATACTAAAACTTCCTAAATTACAGATACCAATAAATAATACACTATACTAACCCTAAATGCACATAAAACCTATTTAAACCCTATGGAGTACAGTACTGTGGAGTACAGTACAATAGTGCACAATTGCAGATCAGTGAATGACTATTAGTTATTCTACTTTATTGTATATTCTATTTTATTTTAATTGTATTCCACTTAGTACTGCTAGTTTATGTATCCTTAGTATAGTTAGACCACATATTTAAATTTAAGATTCCTAAATGTTTACTGGATGCACCTTCCTGCCAAAGCAAATTCCTTGTCTGTGCAAACTTTCATGGCGAATAAATCCCATTCTGATTCTGATTCTGATTATTTAGTTAGTTATTCTAAATGATCCCCCATAGTGGTTGAGTCGTTCTACCTACGTTCAAACAATCTTGATGAATGGGATTCTAACGACAGGTCACGGAAATCTACGTGTAGTCTAGTATTATGCACCAGCAGGACCATGGACTGTGGCATGGATGGACTGTAACGTTTAGTCAGAGCCTCTTTATAAGACATTCTCTGGTTTAGTTAGGAACCGCCCAAGACGTCGGGAAACACACAACGTCCCTGTTCATTGGCTGAAGTTAAATGAACCGGGGGAAATTTGAATGTTTGAAACAGAGACAAGCTAGTTACAGCCACCAATACTGGCAACAAACGGGTCGTGTCTTGTTTCAACGATTTGATCGATTCTAGTGCCGTGTTTTTCAATTTAAGATTCGTTAAAAGTTAACTAGCTACACAGCTAGCTATCTTATGGCCGACAAAGTATTTTGTCCAACTATGGATACACAAGAATCAGGGGAAAGCAGGGAGGCAGCTGGTATAATAATCCCGACAATCATTTCTTCGAGTGAAAGTGGACTAAAGACAGACGAATGTTTGAATTTGGAGTCAGACTTGGAAATTGAAGAGAGTGTCAAGGATGGTGATTTCAGACAAAATATTGGTATAACAGGTTCGTTGATGAAACATTATACGTACTCCAGTTTGTTATTGTCTGTATTAGCCAGCAAGTGAATAGCTAAACTGTTAGCAAATAACATAGTAGCTAGCTGGCTAACTAACTAAATCAATCAGTTATCACCTGCCTTTTAGCTAGACTAAATATAGTAGAGCTCATAAGTAACCATGTAAAAGGTTAATATCTCTATATATTCCATTGCTGATCATCAGACGTTATCTAGGCTGATAGTTGTTCAATGTTCAGGACTCCTTCAAAACGAAGACAATGGCGATGGCGAGGATGAAGATGATGACGACAGTGGCACAGACTACTTCAACACAGACCAAGCTGGTACTCGGCTTCTGCGAGCAGAGCGTCCAGGGAAATCATCCCTTCCAGACACCTTTCAGACCAGTCAACTCCTCTACTATGAGCGATTCAAGGTGTATCAAGACTACATGCTAGGTATACAATTAAGAAGTTGAGAGTGAGTGATTAGCTTGTCCTAAGATTTGCTAATTAATTAAACATAAATGTCCTTCAGCTTATTCATTTTGATTTGCAGATTTTGGCACACATTGAAAAGAGAAGTGTGATTGTTTGAGTTGAGCATGAAGCCTAATGGGTCAGACGTGTGGTCATGTGTCTGGACAGGGGACTGTAAGATGTCAGAAGTAAAGTCGTTCACAGCTGACTACCTGGAGAAGGCTCTTGAGCCTTGTGACTGGCAAGCTCTCTGGTGCACAGAAGTGTTTGATGTGCTGGTGGAGGTAGGTGTCCTGAGAAGACAAAATGTGGAAGAGCTAACAACCTAGAAATACTCAAATATATCGAGTCAATATTCCCCAGCAAGCAATGCTTACGGAACTCTTTTATTCTGAAGCAGTATTGTGAGAAACTCCAGTGTGACCATACTTGAAAATCTAAAATCCTTCCGACTCTTTGCCGTTCATCGAAGGTTCCCCTGATATCTCTCCATGTCCTACCTTCCCAGGTGGCTGATGTGGACTTTAAGGAGCTCAAGGCTAAGGTGAAGCTGGTGGTGCCCATGAAGTGTGAGACCAGGGGCTGTCAGCTGACAGAGGAGGCCATGAGCGTCCTGCTGGAGGCCTCCCTCCACAGAGCCCCTCTGCAGGAGCTCCAGGTGGTCTACGATGAGTCTGGGGACTTTGACCAGACTGCTCTGGCATTGGAGCACCTCAGGTAAGTCTCTCTCTTGCAGATTTCATTCTCATGGTAATACAGTGGCTTTGAGGTGACAATAGACCTGTTTGTAGATGCCAGGAGGGGTGTGGTTCAGGTGTTTCAGTTTGGGAGGGAGCCTGAGGGGCTGGTACTAGACGATCTGGTTCTTCTGTCTTTTTGTATTACGACATTTTCTTTTGTTGTTCTTTCTTTTTCTCGATTGCTCTCAGGTTTTTCCACAAGCACATTTGGAGGCAGTGGGATGAGGAGGATGAAGATGATGACTTTGACTACTTTGTCAGATGTGTGGAGCCTCGTCTCAGACTGTAGGTCTACATGTGGGGGATGTCACAGGGGCGTGGTGGAGGGTAGTAGATGGTAAACACGCCGCACGGATCAGCCTGTTTTGGACTGGCTGCCGTTCCGTCATCTCAGCTGACTTTGTTCAAATCAGCCAATCACAAGGCCTGAATAGCATTCCGTGCGCCATTCTTTCTTCCGCGTTTAGCAGAAGGTCCATGTTTCTGCCCGTGGTGCAGCACCTCAGAGTGGGCGCCGCACGCCTCTGTGAGCCTCGTGTAATGGCTGCGGCTGATACTGGAGGCTCGGGGGGGGCATTACCAGACATGGACACTAGATGGCGCTGTGGGATAGGGGGACGTCCAGTTGTCCGTTCTCCCAAGTACTTAGCTACGGTTTGATTATTTCTGGGGGCATTCAAGCCTTCTTTAGGACAGAAAGGAAGAGACGGCTCAACCGCTTGGTATTTGACAGATACAGGATTAGTTTTTTGACACCTGTGGTGACATTTTGGGGAAACTGTTCCCTTAACGTGTGTGTGTGTGTGCGGGGGGGGTGACAGGGAGCTATTACTTAAGGGTTGAGATCTATTGGTGGAGAAAGATGCTACTAGGCCAGGCACTCAAGCTTTTTTGACATTTCTACTTTTGCATGTAGAAAAGAGACAAACTTTGTTAGCTGCATTCTTTATATGCTTTATATAAGTCGTCTTATAATATTATATGTAACGGTTTCCATCAATATAAAAGCATCTCACACAATAAGTGATTTTACTTATGTCAAAAAATGGCCCCTGGCGTTGAATACTGTTGCATGTCAAAAAAGTTTCTTCTCTTACTCTACTTTTCATATTGTGATGGTGGAGGTGTTTATTAGATTCTAGAATTTCTAAAGCCATGGAAACATTTGCCTTTCTTGCTTCTCTGTCTCTTTCTGGATCTCTTTGTCTGTCTCTCTTCCTGTCTGTCTCTCTTCCTGCCTGTCTCTCTTCCTGCCTGTCTCTCTTCCTGTCTGTCTCTCCCTGTGTGTTCCTCAGGTACTACGACATCCTGGAGGACCGCGTGCCCGCCGGCCTGGTATCTGAGTACGGCTCTCTGCTGCAGCGCTGCTCAGCGAGGTACCAGGAGTTCTCCAGCCTGAGGAACGGCCTGAGCAGTGATTCTGAGTCGGAGCTGGACAACGTCTCCATGGTGGAGGGCCTCAAGCTGTACGAGCAGATGGAGGGCCTGAAGCGCAAGCTCCGCATCATGGAGAACCCCCTGCTCAGGTGAGGCGGAGGGGGGGGCGAGAGGAAGGAGGATGGGGGGTGAGGGGAGCTGGAGACTGATTTATTCCATGGGGCGTATTGATGAACCTGCTGAATGTTTACTACATTCCTCAGACTCTTCTCTGTGAAGTTATGTTAGAGAAATGCGTCTCGCGTGCTTCGTGATGTGAAGAATGTGTTGCTGACTGTAGCTCAGTCCGTTTTGCTCCTTGCTACCACCCCCGTGTATGATAACAACATTTTAGTGCTTCAGAAAATGGTGACCTGGTCAAGGTTCAACTCAATCTGACCCCTCCTCCCCCTCATCCTCCCTCTCATCCTCCCTCTCATCCTCCCTCTCTCTCTTTATGCCTTCTCTCCTCTCTCTTTTATCCCTCCCCTGTTTCCCCCAGGTATGTTCTGGGATACAAGGTGAATTCGGGTCTGCAGTCGTGCAGCGCCCGCGGGGTGAGGGAGGGTGGGGGCCGGCTGGTTCACGTGGTGTCGGCCCCCACCCAGGTGAGCCAGCTGCACAGCCTGATGGTGAACAAGCTGCAGCCTGAGTTCTCTGGAGAAGACTACCAGGTCCAGGTAAACATCACCCCAGAATGCGCACGGTTCACTGGCAGTTTGACATTCAATTCCACATTCCAAAATGCAGCAATACTTCAAGTGAGATTCTAATCAGCTCGTGTGACTGAGTTGAAATCAGCAACGTGACATTTATGTTTTCAAGCTCCCACTTGTTCTTTGTTGCCAGTCTCATTTGAGGAGCGGGTTGTGTGAAATGGTTACTCACAAAGACTTCTGCAACCCTGCTGGGTTTAAGCAGAGCTGAGAACAGGTTTGATGTGCATTTGAATTTCAGTTCCAGCCAGACAGTTCTGTCTTCCAGCAATCCAATTCAGTTAGCTTTTAATCTGTCAAACGGGTGGATGGACGTCCTGTTATGAACCCCAATGCCCTTGGTTCTGAAACCACAGAGCCACTGCGGTCAGAGCTAGAGCTACCTCTCTGCATTTGGTTCACCTCAATGTAGTTCTCTGCTGTGTCTCCACGGCTAGCTAAGCAGCTTCTAGCACCACCAGGAACCGTACGCTAATGTAGCTACTGGTCTACAACACACACTGGGATTTGCAAGGGCAGCTGAAGTACTTTCCTTATATTACTTTTTGATCTCACTTGTTCATGTATTGTTGTACTCCCCAGGAAGACGTGTGTGCGTGCGTGTGTGTGTACAAAGCTCAGTGTGTGCTCACGCAGCGCAGAGTGCCTCTTGTTTCTGTGTATTCCTCCGAGACCCAGTGTGTCTGTCTGTCTCTCTTCAGTTGTGTGACAAGAACACGCTGGGAAACAGTAGGGACACGACGATAAACACTGTAAAGGGAACAATGTATCCTCCCGCTTCCGTCACGCGTCTCTGCCAACTCTGCAGACGACCAATCGGGGAGAGAGAGAGAAGTATGCGAGTGCTCAGCTGTTGGGGTGTCTGTGTTTTAGTTCCACAGTGACCCGGTGCAGGCCGTGGGCAGCTGCTACGAAGGTGACGTGGTCCTCATCCTGCCTGGACACTATAGCATCCCCAGTTCCATCACCATCCCAGACTCCATCGTGGTGGAAGGTAAGAGGTCTCCGTTTGGCTCCTTTCAGCCGACGCTTCGAAGATGGAAAAATCTCAAGTGGCGTTAGGACCGGTGCAAATTGAATGTACAGCAGGCGGTGCGAGACACACACACACGCGCGCACACCAGGAACGCCGCTCGCCGCTGTCATCCTAACACAGTTCACCGCCACACCTGCTGCCCCTTTCGTACATTAGCACGTGTACACAGTGCCCTCATAAAGCAGGGCCGTCCTCCCATGTAACCTGGGCTTCCAGATAAGACACGTCGGAGGGGTGTGTGTGAGAATCTATTCCTACGCTCGCAGCACAGCAATCTGCGGTTTGTATTGGTCTGGTCGCCCCCCTGCTTCCACTTGAAATATCCTCGTTTGCAACGGCGAGCGGAGCGGAGGGGAAGAGTCAATATTGGACCATCCGTGACCGTTTTATTGCTGCTCGTTTCCCCGTCTCTGCGTGGCCGTCTCACCTGCAGATGAGTATCCCTGGCGGCGGCGCTAGCTAGCATGCTAATTCGTGCTGACGGCCAGAGCCGCCTCGCACAGGAGCAGCCCGCCAGAGCGGCTAGGACAGAGCAGCCAGATTACAGCCCTGGCTCGGCTAAATTGGGCTTGATGGCGCAGCGAGGACCCGGTAATGATAATGAATGAGCCGAGCTGAGGGGCAGCGCCAGGCCAGCCCGGGGGAGAGTGGGGGAGAGCGGGGCGCCTGGCGTAGGAGGGAGGTCACAGCCCAGAAGGCGCGGCGCGGCGCGGCAAGGAGGGAGGGAGCTGGGGGAAACGAAACAGGAAGGCTGCTTAATACTTGTGTAATGGTATATAAACAGACAAGAGAACCTGCTTAATGCTTGCACGGCATATGTGCGTGAGTGTGTGTGCTCGTCAATGATCCCCTGAGGGGAGCGGTCTGCATGATGCAGGCAGAAGAGCAACTCAATTAGAGCTCATTCAAATCCAGTTCTCCCTCGAAGCATAGACACAGTCAATTGTCTAGATGGTTGTGGCGTACACACAGAGCTTTGTCTTACTTACTGTACAGCCACAATATGAAAGAAGCCAAGCGGAGGGCTGGAAGGGATCTGAGGGCTCGGGGTGGGGGGTGGGAGGGGTTGCTGTAGGGGCCAGGGGCCAGGGGCAGAGACTGATCTGGCCAAGGCTAGTGTTGATAATGGCTGTGAGTGTAACGAGTGTGGAGCACCTGGAGTCAAAGAGCTAATGACACCTGGCTGACAGAAGGATCCTTCAGCCTGCCCTGTGGTCCAGCCCTGCCACCCAGGGGAGGGAGGAGCTCTGCAGCCCAGCTCTCTGTCTCTGACATCATGACTGGGCTGGGCCACTGCCCTCGGTGAAGGTGCTTGTCCTCTTCCTGGCCCTTATGTAGTCCCCACCATCCTAAAAGAAGGGCTTGGAGACTGTTTCCCCCTGGTGAAGACACCAGACGGAGAGCCAGAGCGTTGCAGTCAGCGACCCATTCACCAGGGCTCGACTTCAGCTGGCTCCAAGGAGCGTTGCAGCACTCCCAGCCTCGTTGCACGACCCAGAAATGTGTTTTTTATTTCTCTCAGAGACCACTGATTCTCCGTGCCTTGAGCCTAGGGTGGGGGGTGTAGGGTGGCGGGGCGGTTTACAGCCCGACCCTATCTGAAAGCATTTCTGAAAAGGTTTACATGACATGTTGTGTCATATCTTTGCCGATCCCTGCCCCTGTCAAGGTGATTCTTCAAAGGATAGTGGGGTAGAGCCTGGGAAAGTGCAATGGCCCGTTTATCCACAATTCAACCTCAGACTGTTTGATGTGTTAGAGACTGCTCCCGGTGCTGCGCCCTCCTGGGGATTGTGCTTCCCCCCGGCTATGCGGTGTCGTCATGGCTGCTGTGTATCCGGGCAGGGTTCGGTCTTCCTGACGAGGTGGTGATCGAGAAGCAGAGCAAAGGAGACTCGTTTTTGGAGTCCACGGGAGCCAGCGTGAAGATCTCCAACGTCAAGTTCATCCAGCACGACGCCATCGAGGGCATTCTCTGTGAGTAGCTGACCAATACTGAGCCTTCACCACCACTAGCTTCCTGCTGTGGACGCCAGCACTGAGACTAAACGGTCCGCTGGGCATGACCAAGATGGTGGGGGGCGGGGCTTTTTGAGGTCCAGCCACTCTCGATGACCAACCTCCCTCCCTTCCTCTCCTCCTCTGCAGGTGTCCGTCAGGGCAAGCTGGAGATGGAGAACTGTGTGCTGCAGTGTGAGACCACTGGGGTTGTTGTGCGCACCTCTGCCCAGCTCACCATGAACATGTGTGATCTCTACGGCTCAAAGGTACACGTGTGTGTTTGTGTGTGCGCGCATGAAATTGTGTAAGAATGTATGCATCGATAATGTGTGAATGGGTGAAATCTTGTTTGTGTGCGTCACAGCTGTGTTTGTGTGCCCTCCATCCCCACCTGCCTGTGCTGGGTCCTCTAGGGAGCGGGCGTGGAGATCTATCCTGGCAGTGTGTGTAGTCTGGTGGGCAATGGCATCCATCACTGTAAAGAAGGCATTCTCATTAAGGTGAGGTCCACTGGCAGGCTCAGATTGTGTTGATGTGCTCACTGTACACTTCCTGTACTCTGCAGAGTAGATGTGACTCAACTGGGCTGTCTCCATCCAGAGAAGTGGTGTTTTGTTATAGAAAGTTCATCTTGCCACTTATTCCACCCACTTGGTGTAAGTGTAGAGCTTTGAAACCTGAAGGAGGACAATCTCCACAACACTTAACTGTTTTCTCTTCTCCGCCATCTGTTCCTTCCATCCTCTTTCCCTCTCTCCCTTCCATCTCGTCTTTCACCTTTCATTCTTTCCTTTCCTTCCTCCTGGTCCTTCTCTGACGTGTGTTCCTCCTGGTCCTTCTCTGACGTGTGTTCCTCCTGGTCCTTCTCTGACGTGTGTTCCTCCTGGTCCTTCTCTGTTGTGTGTTCCTCCTGGTCCTTCTCTGACGTGTGTTCCTCCTGGTCCTTCTCTGACGTGTGTTCCTCCTGGTCCTTCTCTGTCGTGTGTTCCTCCTGGTCCTTCTCTGTCTTGTGTTCCTCCCTCCAGGACTTTGCAGATGAGATGGACACCATGCCCCAGATCACCATGGTGAACAACGTGATCCACAACAACGAAGGCTACGGTGTGATCCTGGTCAAACCTGGAGCAGACGAGGATCAGGACCAGTTTGCTGCTGCAGGTACACACGCTGGGCCACACACACACAAACATACACACACCCTTTAAGCTAACATGTATTCTGGTCATTCTTTCCAAGGAGAGCCAGTGGAGGAGGAGGAGGAGGGGAAGGGGTTGAGCGAGGAGGCCGAGGCCCAGGGAGGAGAGGGGGTTGGCGGAGTGGCAAAAGCAGACGTTCCCCTCATCGGGCTAGACGTCACGGAGACATCTGCCCCTCATTGCTATGACACCGCACCAGAGGTCACCGAGGGTAACGGGGCCATCGAGAGGGAGCTGGTGGCGACGTCAGCCAAGAAGCTGTGTCGTCAGAGGAGCAGGATTAGGGAGCTGGGCACCCAGGCTGTGGACAACCTGCTCTCCCAAAAGATGTTCGTCTCCATCCAGGGGAACCAGTTCAGACGGAATGGCAAAGGCAGCTTTGGAACTTTCCTCTACTGAGCCCTCTTTGGTTTCATTAACACAGAAAGCATGCACAAACCACAGACACTTTGACCTTTTATTTATTTCTTTAGCCATTCCTCTATGCTGCACTGGTTTGTGAGTGAGCACAAAATGAAAGGGGTCATTTAAAAAAAATGGTTTTAACAGGCCTTTTAGCTACAATCTCCATTTTTGATGGATTGTTGTTTGTCTTGAGTTTATCAAATGAAAGTTGGTAATGCTTCAGACTGGAGTCTTATTTTTTATGTCTACACATTGAATGTATTTACGAAGCACTCACTAAAAAGTTTCCCCCCCACGGTGTCATGAATATTGTATCAGTTTTACACATTATCTAGTTTTGTAATTCAGTGATGTACATTTCTAAATTAGGGTGATGTCAATTCTTTGGTTGAGGTAAATGCACAGTGTATGTTTCAGAGTGTACGTTTGTTTTTCACCTTGGTGGCTTAATTCAGCCCATTTGTATTATGCTGAAAGCATACTCAACATTGCAACACCAAATGCGAATAAAATGAGAAATTGTGTTTACATTTTTCTATTCATTTACGGAAAATGTACTTTTACGAAGCGTGCAAAATGTAGTTGGCACCACTGCAGTGTGAAGAGAGAGAGGTTATGTTTTGTGGGTTTAAAGCATAACCTTTTATAAAATACTCACAATTGTTTAATTCCAGATGATTAATTTCCAGGGGATTAAAAGGGGGTTGGTAAAACCTCATTACACCAAGGGCAGTTTGATTAATTACGTAATCTGGCGTGTCTCGCTGAAAATTTGACAGGTTTTACTGACTCACTCTGAACTTAGCAGAACAATTTATTCCACAAATCCAAAACTGAATTAAATGGTGCAGGTCATAATTAAAGTGGATATGAGTGTGCTGGATGGTAAGGAACCAGAGAATAGCTGCTGAACAGGATCTTCAGACCGCACTGCAGTGACAATGGCTTCTCACTTGACAATGAGAGAAGATAGTGTGTATGATGTTCTATTGTGTTCTGTAGTTATCAAGTGGAATAAAATTGCTGAAATACGTAATGGTCATTGTATCATCATAGTGCTACCAGTCACCTATCCATGGGTAGGGCCCAGACACTGACATGTCTGACACAGTCCTGAAATCAGTCCTCTTCTAATATGATATCATTTTTTTGCTTTGACCCATTTAACTCCACCACATGGAATGGAAACACTGAACATCCACTAACTGTTCTATACCATCAGAACAGGGGAGGCAGCCATTGCTTGGGTCACTCTGTCTGATCCCAAATGACCAGTTGTTTTTGAAAGGCGTTTGAGAGGACGTTTATTGATTTTGTGCCAAACAGAGTAGAGGCGTGCAGATGTCAGGAGGAGAGAGGGAGGAGAGGATGGAGGAGTGGCAGGCCAGATCCTCTACTCACCAGCGTTTCATCTTCACTGAGTGTCAGGCTCCCGGAGGACCAAAGCTGGGCTGGAGGGGACAGAGGACAGACAGGAAATGAGACTGACAGGAAGTCTGTCAGATGGGGGGGGGGGGAACTACCTTCACACAAATAACCTGACATCACACCCGTCTCTGATGTGTGTGTGTGTGTGTGTGTGAGACTGTGGACTATGGATTTGGGAATGTGCTAGACAGGGGGATGTGGTGTGTGTGTGTGTGTGTGTGTGGGGGGGGGGGGGGGGTTGTACTGAATCCTCAAAGCAACCCCATTACTGCTGCCATATCACATGACATAAAAGGCATATTTCCGCCTAGCTCCAGGCCAGGAATAATTCAACTACATTTTTGTCCAAATTCATCTTTATCAGCCCCCCTACTACTCTCCAGCCTCCATGCTCACATGACCTTCAGTGTCGGAGACCTACTGTTAGAAAACAAAGAGCTGTCATAGTATGTTTCGTATATGAGGTTCGGTCATAAATAATGCAGGTCTGTCATCATGTGGAAGTTTTGGAAAAAGTGCATATTATAATTAAGAATTACTTCCAGTTGAATGTTGATGAGCTTTGTCTGGAAACGTCTAGTTCACCCCATGACTCATGTCTCACTCTCCTCTTACCACTGAATTGATAGCGCAGTAGAAAATGCTTATGAGATTATGTGTGTGTGTGTGTGTGTGGGGGGGGGGGGGGCAGAGCCTCAAAATTGATTTTTGACAGAAATTGGAAATCTATGTCGGCAACGAATGGCGCCTAAAACAACTTGGTCTGGTCCGAACATGGACGCTAGTTGGAAACTAATCGAAGAGAAGGCTGTTAAAAGATAATAAACTGGTCAGATAAAACAAAAAGGAAACAACAAAAAAAGCAAAACAGATGTTGCGTACTGCTGTTCTGTCTGATTGTGCCTGTCCTTGTATGACCTCACTTCTCTACAAACCAACTGTTTTATTTTTATTTTTACTCCTGACGGAACGAATGTGTCTTATTGAACTCCCTGCTGTGTGTGAGTGTATTTGTGTGTTTGACCTGTCTTTTATCATCTTGGCCTGGGGAGTTTTGAAACCAATTGTAAGTCATGTTCATAGATTAACGGTTCTCTATGGTAAAGAGTTCAACATGGACAATTTTATACTGTAAATTGTACAGAAGAGAGTAACTTTCAAAGGGCAACTCATCTTAACGAATCAAATACATAATGTAAAACGTTTGTTTCAAAACTTTTGGTTTGCTGTCAAAGAAAAGTCCAGGCAGGGCTATCTGGAGGATATTCTTAAAGCTTCAGTTTAGAAGAAGAAGAAGCACAACTGATCGGAACTCAACATACTGCACCCTGCCAGTCAGGCTCCTGGCTTCAGATTATCATTATGTGCTCAAACACAATCATCATCCAAATGAGGACCAGACGCTTTGTTTTACCACACACAGTCAGTCCACCACTGATCCTACACCATCTGTGGGGTATTTGGCTGTCACTGAACCCCCACATTTACGCTTGGCACGATGCTATACTGCCAGGCGCAGCCAGCGGCTTCGACATGTGAGCTAGATTTAACTGGGAAAAAAAGATGTCGCAGCTATTCAAATGGCAACACAAAGGCCCCGTTCCATTCTCTTTTACCTGATCAGTAAAAAGTAAGTAAAGTTGTTAAGAGTCGGCTCCGTTTGAGGGGAGATGAGTGTTAGAACTGTCACAGATGGGGTGCAATTATCCCAGGCACCAGGATGGATTCAGCCTTTTAAAACTTCCTCCTCTCCTAAAAGCTTTGTTTGAAATCCCTTTATTGGCAAACTGGCTGGAGTGCAGCCCATATTTGACGCTCCCCACTAGAGATCATTGCAAATTCCACCCATATTTTGTCATTTTAGTCTCCATCTCTGTAAATAAATACAGACAGTGATTGCTTTCTGGTGAAATCTCTTCTTTCTCCTGCAACCAGATTAGTAGAGAGACTACTGAACTACTGTTCATCTTGTCTTGCAAGTTTTGTGAACTCTAATGATGCAAGTTAAATACAGACGTAGTTTTCGTGGCAATTATAATTGACACACTCGACCTACTTGACTAAAGTAACTGATAATATCAGTTCAAACTGTTCCAGACCGTAATCTGCCAATATTAGAGAGAGGCTCTCATTTCCCTCTCAAGTAAACATTTATGGCTCTAAAAGCAGTAGAATACATTTCTACTGCTGTTAAACGTTGTGCAGATGTAAGAGGGAGAAAGGTTCTCACTCGTAGATGGTCCGGTTTTTATTTATTGGCCAAGCGGTCCTTGCTCTGAAAAAGTTTGAGAAACACTGAACTACATAATGTTCAGTCCCCTTTGCTAAAACTCACACAACCTTCTCCTTTTATGTCTCCAGCCAGTGTCCAGGGAGCAGAGTCTGTGATCACGCGTGTGCGCACGTGTTTGTGTCTGCGTGTGTGTGTTCACCCAGACAGCGTGTAGCAGTGTTGGATCGATGGACTACAATTGAGTCTTGGTGGGTCATTCACTGCAGTTTGCCTGTTTTAATGACTGCAATATCTCCGTCCATCTGTCATACTCAACAGGGCCTGGTAGGGGGGCTTAGCAGGGGCTGGGGGCTCTTCTGTGCTGGATTAAACACGGTAATTGTCAGCTCTCACTATGGTGCTCCCACCAGAATCTCAACTGATGCCCGTGATAGGAGAGACAGACTTAATCCTCTCTCTCTACCTCTCTCTCTCTCTCTCTCTCTCTCTCTCTCTCTCTCTCTCTCTCTCTCTCTCTCTCTCTCTCTCTCTCTCTCTCTCTAACTCTCTCTCTCTCTCTCTCTCTCTCTCTCTCTCTCTGTGTCTCTCTTTCTCTCCCTCTCTCCATCCTTTTCTCCCCCCCCCCCCTCGGTTGAATATGATGTCAGGGGAGATCATTCTAACGAGCAGTTTAACTCCTCATTCACAGTGCAAACAGCCAACCAGGTACAGCAGACCTGGTGGTGATTCTGATTTGAGTAACACACCAGATCTTAACGAGACTTTGAAGTATTGCCAGTATCTTGAATGGTGTTGAAGTATGCAGAAATAGACATTGCTACATGGGATAGGATCTACATGGGGAATGGAGATGCAACAAGGTGGGGGAAAAGACCTGACAATCTGGACAACATCGACCCTCAAAGTGGAAGAACCATACAGAGTGGGTCGAGCATGAGAAGCAGGTGGAACCACATCTGTGTCTATGAGTGGTAATGATACCCTGGCTCATACTGTAGCCTCCCTGGCTGAATGTTAGCAGTGTGTGTGAGTGTGTGCGTGTGTGTGTGTGTGTGTGAGAGAGTCTGTGCGTGCATGCGTGTGCGCAGGAGAGAAACACAGCACCATCTATCAGCAGCTTGCTGCTGCCCTGCAGGGGACAGAAGTGGGTTATCTCAAGTCCAGCTCCTCACGTCCTCGGGTACGCAGCGCGTCTAGTTCACCAGGCGCACACCATGTCGCGTCATCTCTGTCTGCTGTTCCCTCCTGCTGCGCCCCGTCGCTCTCTCTCTCTCTCTCTCTCTCTCTCTCTCTCTCTCTCTCTCTCTTTCTCTACTTCGCCAACTCTTTTCACAACTTTTATAGACCGGTTGCTGGTCTTGGAGGAGTACCATTTTGTCTGTTGTGTTGGCTCTCCAGAAGCCAAGGTAGTCAAAGTAGAGAAAGAAATTGGTGGCCATTATTTCTATAATGAGGATCAAAGTACAGAGCTTTCATCCCAGCCTGGTGACCCTCATCATGTCTCTGATGGTTGTATTGTCAACAGACTTGATATGCATGCTAATGTACCCCCCCCTCTCTCTCTCTCTCTCTCTCTCTCTCTCTCTCTCTCTCCCTCTCTTTTGTTCTCTATCCCTCTTTACTTGTCTCTCTCACTCAGTCTCCTATCTGTTCTCTATCCTTCTCCACTTCTCTCTCTCCTTCTCTCTCTCCTTCTCTCTCTCTCTCTCTCTCTCTCTCTTTCTCCTCCCCACGCCCTCTGAGACTGGCTGATAGTCCTCTCTATTCAGCTCAGTCAGGTCCCCTCATTGTTACATTATTAGGTGGTTGGTACTCACTATCTTTTACTATGTAAATTGGCCAGGCAATTAATGGCTTAAGATAGATCATCTTACAAATAGTGTCCAGAAGAGATAGTTATTTCTGTGGGAGGCAGGGTAACTGCTTGCAGTGATGAGAAAAGATTGGAGTGATTGTGTGTGTGTGTGTCCTTGTGGCCTGTCTCATTAGGGCTGAAGAAGGATGCAGACTGAGAGACAGGTTTGCTTCTAGGGTCCTGCAGACTCAAGTCAGACAGTGAACAAGCTGAAATGTGGAGTGCCGCTCATTTTAAAACGGAAAGCGCCCTGCCAATTACGTAATGTCCTTCCACGTGAGATGGCCATGTGGGGGCCGAGGGAAAGGCGGGTGAGGTGTGGGTGTTGGAGGAGAGGCGGGGGAGCGACGAGCGAGGCAGGTTGGAAGGAGGAGAATTGGGTGAGGAGGGGAAAGGTGGGAGAGGAGTGTGAGAGAGGAAGAAGGGGAGGAGTGTGAAGAGGGAGAAGAGGGTGAGGTAGGACCAGGTCTGGCACCTCATTTATCATCCCACCTGTTCCGCCCTCTCCTCCTGGCTGCAGGTGCATCAGAGCAGACAGACCGGTGGTCCTGCTGAGCTTATTAAAGGGCTGACAAGACCTTCACCCTGAGGATGTCTCTGTGTGTCTGTGTGTTTGTGTGTGTGGGGGTACATGTGTGTGTGAGCGCATGCACAAGTTTTAAGCCATGTTTCTTGTTTCTTTTTTCATCTGTAAAATCTGCTTTCATCTATGAAAGGAGCCAGCATGCCACAGCTTTCCTAAGTGGCCGTCTTCATCCTTCCTGTGATTGGGCCCGTGAAGAAATGCAGTGGCCAATCAGTCACCTCTCTCTCCATCTCAACATGGGTCACAGAGCTGAGATAGGAGATAATAACAGGGAAGTGAAGCTGATGATGTCATAATAACAGAGTGGCCAGAAATAGGTCTGCATCTGCACCTGCTCAGCACACGGTTCAGAGGAGGAGGAGGAGGAGTTGGTTGGGGTGGAGGAAGAGGAAGGGGAGAGAGAAGGAGGAAGGGGAGGAGAGAGGAGGAGGACAAGAGGGAGGTGGAGGAGGTAGAAGAAAGGGAGGAGGGGTTCGGAGGAGCAGGAAGATGAAGAAGAGGAGGAGGATGGATGAGTAGGAAGTGGAAATGGAGGGAGGAGGAGGAGGAAGAGGAGGAGGAAGAGGCTGAGGTAAGATGTTAACGAAGTGGGCCTTTAAATCATTCATCTCCGTTCTGTGTCTTTTAAAAGCAGAGTGCACAAGAAAGACAGAACCAGAGAAACAAAAAACCAAAGAAACAGAGAAAAACAGAGAGAACAAAGTAAAGAGAAGAAGAATGAGAAAAAGGCAGTCAGACAGACAGACAGACAGACAGACAGACAGACAGACACTCCTCTTCCTCCACTCCCACAGCCCTTCCTTCCATTCGCCCTCCAAGACTGTGGCTCTGTCTTCTGTTTGACGTAGCGTGTGCTGCAGGGTGCCTGTTTCTATGGTACTGGGGAAACAAGGAGCTCCATGTGCATATTGAAGAACACGACACAGAGGTGGGAGACAACGAGAAGAAATGCAATAAAAAAAAAATATGGGAGGATAGGAAAGTAAATCAATACAAAAGGCAGCATCATAATCCATCTGTTTTTTTAAAGACGTTTGTCCCTGCTTTCCTCAGTCTGTAAAAATGCTAGAGGAATATTTTTTGTGGGTTGTGGAAAAAAGAGGGAGGGGGGCGTTTCCCCCCTCTATCGTCGTCTCTACAGAGGCTGCTCACAGCGGGGGCAAAGTCACTTTGAATTTGGAATTTGGAGAGCTTTTTAATCACAACCAAATCTAAAATGACATTGGCTGCCAGACAAAACAGCACTGGAACAGATTTGCCCTCAAGAGACGTGTGAGAGTGCGACAAAATGTGAACGCTTGACAAAATACCCAATTTGTGTTTTCTTTCCTCTATGTGAAAAATAATAAAGTCCACAGATTCCATTGAACACTGCGTTTAATTAACAAAAGCTCCTTGTTATTGTTACCTTTCAGTCAATGAGATTTATTAATGTATTCAAGCCCCTTGAGACATGAGCCAATATAGCTTCTTTCAATTCCAATATGTTCTTATTTGATTGCTTCAACGCTTTAGAAATGCATGGAGTGTTCTACCTCAGTGTTACTGTAATATAGTCCAATATCTCAAGTCAGACGGATGCATATACTAACACAGAGTGACTTTAAACAGGGATCTCCCATACATTACAGCACACAGTCATCCATCTCAGGCCTCTGTGGACCTGGTCGAAAACACTGGGATGAATTGACTGTCGGTGAGGTAATAGTTGGGGAGAAAAAAAAAAAGCAAACCGATTGTGTTGATCCCCACCCCATCCTTACTCCCTGTCCTTCCACTGAGCTGATCTGTCTCACTGTGTCACAGGGTTCACTCACTCACTCTTACCAGTGTGTCTGAGCAGAGAACATGTTGAGATTTTGCATTGGAGAATCACAGGAAACACACATTTATTTTTCCCTTTGCTGAACACAGTGAATAATACACACAAGATAGTACAATCAGAGACTTAGAAGAAGAACATCAGAAAAAACGTGAAATATTACTTTCTTGCATTATTGTTATTGTTTTATTTCAGAGCTGTTGAGAAACACAGCGACGTAGTTAGAGGGAGAAAACTGGGTTTTATCAAGACGTCTTTCACCAACCTCATGATAGTAGGCTGTTTTTTACTTGAAGCGAGGCAGAAAGCCAGGACCCATTTTAAAGTGTTGTATTGGGGGGTTTGTTAGCACAGCGAGTGTTCCCTCCTCAGGTCTGTGGATGCCTCTGCTCTCCCTGTAATTAACATGGCTGTGAGTAATGAGTCTTAGAAGATTACACATCTTTATCCCCCTCACACACACTGAAGAGTAATTATCTAAGCCCATGAACGATATGTTATCTTTGGAGGGGGATGAGACAACAAACACTGCCAACGCCAACCTGAGGAAACACACACACACGCACACACACACACACACACACACACACACACACGCACACACACACACACACACACACACACACACACACACACACACCCAAAGCTGAAGAAGGAGGAGCAGGAAAAGGACGATGAGGAGAAGGAAGGGCAGGGGGAGGAGGGCTGGGAGTATAGGGGAGGAGCTGAGAGTGTAGTATTACAAAGTTTTCCCCAAGGAGTAACTAATGAATTCATTATATATTAGAATAACTGAACAAAGGGAGAGAGAGAGAGAGAGAGAGAGAGAGAGAGAGAGAGAGAGAGAGAGAGAGAGAGAGAGAGAGAGAGAGAGAGAGAGTGAGAGAGACAGAGTGAGAGGTAGAGACAGAGACAGACAGAGGCAAACAGAGAGAGGCAAAAACCAGAGAGGACACAAAGAGAGAGGTAGAGACAGAGAGAAAGAGAAGAAAAGACAGTCAGAGAAACCAAGTTTCTCATATTAATAGGTGTTTTTTAGTCAAGCAGAGTTTTAGAAGTGCTGAATGTGTGTGAAATGAAAGCACAAGATATTCACCTGTGTGCTGCAGGTGTGAGCAGACCAGCACCAGGTGCTGTTAGAGTGCTGAGGGGAAACCCAGTTTGATGCATGCTTTGGGGGAGAACAGGGCACAGACGTGTCAGTAACTTCCCAAACACTCCAGTGAAGATGAAGAGCTATCCAAGCCAGATTGGGCTGTTACGCTTTCATACCAATTCATCTTTTAGGACGAGCTTTTAGAAACCCAGTCCCTAGAAGTGTATCCGCACCAAGTCCAAGCTGTTGCTGTCATCTAATCTATTGGGTAGTACATTCTTACAGTGAGATGTCCCTTTTCTCTCTCTCACTCTTCCACTCAGTTGATCCCAAGTCTAAGCCAGACTATTATTTACTCTCCTTCCACCTCCGACACACAAGGAGTTAGCCCAGTCTAGACCCATGCTCTCAGAGAAGGTTGTTCTCGCCCCGTCTCTCTCTCTCTCTCTCTCTCTCTCTCTCTCTCTCTCTCTCTCTCTCTCTCTCTCTCTCTCTCTCTCTCTCTCTCTCTGTCTCTCTCTCTCTCTCTCCAGGTCTCCCCTCTCCCCTCTCAGCCAGTCGTCTCTCAGAGTGAAGGATGGCATCTGTTTTCGTTCTCCATCTGTTCATCACTTTCTTCCTCCGCAGGGAGTACGCTCAGTACACCCTGGGCCCACAGGAGCTCCTGATCATCCAGCCGTCCAGATCTCAACATGCTTCTCTTCAGCGCGCCACACAAACACACACACACACACACACACACAGACACACACACATACAAACACACACTAACACAAGCACGTATTCACAAGTGCATCTACACATCCCACGCCAATCCCCCCGTGGGTATAACTCTGATTGCCATGGCGACACAACAGCACGAGAGGGAGGTGATTGGCTGTTCCGCACCTGTTGGACAGGTTTGCCTCCATTTTGATGGCAGCCCATGAGGGGAGCGCTGATTCTTGTGTTGTGATGAATCGTCCGTCTGGCCAATTGGCCAGTCCATCAGGCCCTCAGTGATGTGGTGCTAAGCAACACAGGGGCCACTGGCTGCTTACTGTAAGGAGCTCCAGATTAATCCAACCTGTCACGAAACATATTGGGTTTATTTTCCTCTGAATCTTGTTTGCTCTCCTGATTCTGCCCATTCATAACAATTACAGTGCTTTCATACCTCCTGTTTGTCGTTCGAGGCGCCGCTGTGAAAATTACAGACGGGTGGTTAGTTACCGCTTTGTGCGTGTTGAGAAACAATGCATGGAGGAAGAGGAAATAGCTCCCAGAGGAAGGAGGATGCAAAACGATGCTGGAGAGTAAACAAGAAGCGCTCGCTTGGCTCTGAACAGAGCTGTGGATCTGGGGTTTTGTACAGTAGCATCAGTTGAAAACAAATACAAGCTTTTTGTGTGCTTTTACTGTAACAGGAAGGTTGACCCAGGACGTGTTTTGCATTTAAACGAAGGACCAAGGGACACGATGACTCAACTTGTCACAAGCCCTTTGGTCACGCTTACCCCCCCCCACACACACCCCCACACACACACATGCCCGCACACACACACACACACACACATGCCCGCACACACACACATACACACACACACACACACACACACACACACACACACACACACACACAGGATGCTGCCACTAGAGTGATCCCTACTGACAGGAAGACAGAGGTACGGAAATGGAAGAGGGAGGGAAATGTTTTGACATCACACATAACATCTCAATGGATGTGACTGGAGTAAATTCATTCTGATTGTACCAGGCATGCTGTGTTTGGGTTGAAGGACAACACAGCACAAAGCGGTGACCGCTCACTCTCTACTGCTCTCTAACCTGAGCTCATGAATCGACTGGGTATTTGGTGTTCTATTGATGACAGCCAAACTAAGACTTGACCTCCATGCACGGAATTTGGATTCAAATGTAAACCGCCACGCTGGAGTCCCAGAATTCCATTAGATTGGTGAAGACTAGACCCCAGTTTAAACCAAAAGAGATAGAGATGACCTGACCTCCACAATGCTTGCTGCAGTTAAAACTCAGGAACTGTTATCTCGCTCTTCCTTTCCCTCTCTCTCTCTCTTTATTTACATTTATTCATTTAGCAGATGCTTTTATCTCTCACCCTCTCACTCTTTCTCTATGTCTCTCTCTCTTTTGTCTCCCTCTTTCTCATTCTCTCTTTCTTTTGTTCTCTCTGTCTCTCTCTCTCGATGTCTTCCTCTCTTTTTCTCTCTTTCTCTCTCCCTCCCTCTCTTAGCCTGGCTGCCAGCCCAACTTCTCCCGCCCACAAAAAAATGTGTTCGGGAAGTTGGGTCTGGAGGGTCTCGTATTGGGCACAACTACAGAAAACCCAGAATCGGAATGAATGAAATTCCAATGAAATTGCCAGGGCGGGCTTTATACGATGATGGACAGATGATCAACAGTAACGTAATCAACAACGTCACGAAAGAGCCCTTGGGTTGAATTTGTTTTCAACAAATAACATAATACGCTGCTCTGATTGGTTGTAGGTCTATCCAATTGAGCGTAGAGGCATTTGTTTTACGAGTTCGGTTGAAACACGCTCCATACTCAAAGCCCAACGGAGAGTTTTCAGACTCATATTCTGACTAGAATTATGAGTATGACAACGTCGGGCTATCCCTCTCTATCTCCCTCTGTTAATTCAATACAGTTCAAAGTCTTTTCTTGGCATGAATGTTCAGGTTAAATCGTGTTGTCAAAGCAGTCCACGGAGAAGGGACAACACGTAATTATTACTGTAGCACACATGAGAGATTTTAATCATAATAAATCATTGTATAGTTAATTATAATAATGCCATGTAACAGATAATATATTATTATAATGATTAAACATTTCTCTCGCTCTCTCTCTCTCTCTCTCTCTCTCTCTCTCTCTCTCTCTCTCTCTCTCTCTCTCTCTCTCTCTCTCTCTCTCTCCCATGATCTCACCTCTGTCTCTATTCTGATGATGCGGCCTGTTGACAGTGGATAGTGAGCGGCCACGTAGAGACAAGGCATGAGGCGTTGTGTCAGTCGTGTGCCCGTCAGTCCACAGGAACGCACTAGAGAACAGAGCATGTGGAAGTTTTATGTCACTCCTGAGGCGATTGCTCTTCTCTTTTGTGAGTCAACCAACTTGTCCAGGAACAAATGCTTTCTAGGTTTTCTGCTCTGAAAAAAAAAAAATCTTCTGTTTTAGAATACCCGGCTGAAGGCTGGAAGGCTTTTCACATTTGAAAACATTTCTCAATTCCATGGTAAGGTTTCCTAGATAGTCCCACATCCGACAGCTCTCTGTCAACAGTCACTGACGGCATGAGAGGATGTGTGGTCTGTAACTGATGCTGAAATTAGGAAGGAATTGCTACCAAGGATACTAAAAGGGTTTGGTGATTGATGGTCCGCTGCTAAAATCTATTTTGGCAAACAGCGTGCACTCTCCTGCTTATCATCATTCTCCCTTCCTGTTCTCTATGCACCTCAACATGTAAGAAGAGATTGTTGTTGGGGAATCTGAGACAGTATGACTAGAAGCCTTCCTAGACCACATGAGGAAACATAATATTCGGTTATCCACCGGCATGGAGTTGCATATCAGGATGAAATGGACATATTGAGCAGACAGTTCATTCCAGATACCGTATTCACACAGGCTGTCTCACTTGAGGAAGACTACCACATTAAAACAGCTCCTGTCAAATGACTTCCTTTCTGCTTCTTCTCTCAACCTTTGTCTGGGGATGGCTTCAAACCTCGAATCCATTGCTTTAATAACGTCTCAACAGAATAGGTTTGCTTTCATTTCAGTGATCACGTCCTCCCCTCACTCTTTATCCCCCTCCCTCATCTCTTTTCCTCACTTTCTTTCTCGCTTTCTTCCTCTCCCTTTTGCTCCTCTTCTCTCTCTCTCCATTACTTCCTCCACATTGTCTGTCTGCGTAGTATAATTTTCGTGATTTATTTCTCTCTCAGTCGGGGCGAAAACTGTCCGAGGGTCATTCACAGCAGATGAAATCAAAATACTTGACAACTGTCACAGCCATGTAGGTAGTACTTCGCCACAGGTGGGTGAATCCATGAGTAAATGTCTAGACAGGACAGAGAGAAAAACAAACACACACACGCACACACACGCACACACACACACATACACACACACACACTCGCATACACGTACACACACAAGCTGCCTTTTCACCCAACACATGGGGCTTGTTCAGAGGTAATGGAATGGAAGTCTCTGTAGAAGGTAGTAGTTTGTATTCAAGGATTTGACTTCATCTGGATTGAGATAACCTTCTCTCCAAGTGGGTGATTATTGGTCCATCTCAAAGGCTATTATCAGACTGGTAGTACTTAACAGTTTGTCTGCCTCCGCAAAACAAGAAGTGACTTAACAATTAAACCACAGGTGGCAGCTGTTACACACAAACTTGGTAGTTTAGACAGAAAAATGAAACTCTGAAACAACAGTGATTCTCTGGCTGGGGCCACACCCGCAAGGCAGGGAGCATCTGGAGTTCTGCTCCTTGAACAAGTGGCTAATCTGTCTGTGAACAGAAGTGACCTCTGAAGTCCTCTGATCTGTGTCAATCAACCAGAGAACTGCTTCATAACTGGAGGAGAGGAGAAAACCGAGCAGAGGAGAGAAGAGAGGTGAGGAAGGGAGAAGGGAAAGGAGAAAAGTGGAGTGGAGATAAGAAGAGAAGAGAGGAGAGGGAAGGGGAGAAGAGAGAAGCGAAGAGAGGAAATTAGAAGACAGGACAGGAAAGAGACATGACAGCCTAAAGAGAGGGGCATGTATTAGTTATTAGGCAAACACTCCATTGAGACTGCATTCAGCTCTGAGCCATCACCATTTTAACTGTTTGGATCTGTCTGAGAGCGCTTTCTTCAGTAAAATGCTGTAATTGCGCGACAGGATGGTTCAGAGACAACGATGCAGGTCATGTTTTGTCATTTGGCTCCTTTTGGAGCCATTATCCCATAAATGTGAAGGGTGAGGGTCAGGCTCTCCTGAGTCTCAGCAACACTTACACAATCTCTAAACATCAACCTGTCTACCTCTACCTATTACTGTAAATACGACACCCCCTTTCCACCTCTTCCTCGCTTGCTCTCTATCGCTCTCCACCCCCCTTTTGCTCTCTCTCCTCCCTGGTTGTCGGAGTGTCTCTACCCCGGTCCCTGGTCCCTGTGTCTGGAGCTAAGTCCTGCATGATAATGATCTGGATCAATAGCAGGGGATCAGACCTTGGCATACACACTTTCACACACAAACCCCTCATATCTTTCAAATGCCTCCAAGGTAGCCTCCTAATAGGCAGGTTAATGAACAACACAACCTCCTGTATCCCCCCCCCCCCACACACACACACACGCCACACACACACACATACATAAACACACAGCCTCAAAGCTCTGATTTCTTGCAATTAACACAGTTTGGTCTCCATCATCCTTATTTCTATTCCTTCCTTCCTTCCTTCCTTCCTTCCTTCCTTCCTTCCTTCCTTCCTTCCTTCCTTCCTTCCTTCCTTCCTTCCTTCCTTCCTTCCTTCCTTCCTTCCTTCCTTCCTTCCTTCCTTCCTTCCTTCCTTCCTTCCTTCCTTCCTTCCTTCTTTCCTTCCTTCCTTCCTTCCTTCCTTCCTTCCTTCCTTCCTTCCTTCCTTCCTTCCTCCTTCCCTCCCTCCCTCCCTCCCTCCCTCCCTCCCTCCCTCCCTCCCTCCCTCCCTCCCTCCCTCCCTCCCTCCCTCCCTCCCTTCCTTCCTTCCTTCCTTCCTTCCTCCCTCCCTTCCTTCCTTCCTTCCTTCCTTCTTTCTTTCCTTCTTTCCTTCTTTCCTTCTTTCCTTCCTTCCTTCCTTCCTTCCTTCCTTCCTTCCTTCCTTCCTTCCTTCCTTCTTTTCTTCCTTCCTTCCTTCCTTCCTTCCTTCCTTCCTTCCTTCCTTCCTTCCTGCCTGCCTGTCTGCCTGTCTTCCACCCCGGCTCCCCTCATCAACCTGTAAAAACCTATACAGGCCCACAGGGCCAATATCTCTTCTTCCTCCATAGCCCACTGAACAAACTAAATTGAAAGCATCCTCTCGTCCTCTGTCTTCTACTCTGTCCTTCCCTCCTTCCCGCTCTCCCTCAAAACATCCCTCTTCGACTCCCCTGCCCTTCATCCCTCTCTTCCGTGCCTCCGACCCCCCTGTCTTCTTCACAGAGTGGAGCACGGCCCAAATTGAATCAATCCATACGGTGCGCCTGTTGAGGATGTTGTTATCTCTGCTGCGGCGTGTAGCCCAGCCGGGTCCAAGGACGAGGGCTGTTTGCATCCGTCTCTGCATCACACCTCTGTGTCTTCGGGGAGCCCCGGACCTGCTGGCACAGGAAGACTGGGAGAGCAGACGCGAGTCCTCAGCCTTCAGTGGCGGCACAGTGTCTCTGCGTTGCTCTGTTTCACAAACACACGCAGCGGGAGAGAGCCATGGAGGTACTGCCTCACTTCAACTCAGGACTTCTCAGCACCACACTCCTCTGTTTCCTTCTCCCTGCTGACTCGCTCCCTTTTTTCGCTCACACGCACCTACACCTACACACACAAACAGACACACACACACACATCTCTTCCGTGTTGCCCCCCCCCTGCTCACCCCCCCTAGCTCCTGGCTGGATAGCTTCCTGTCTCCTAGCCCTCCCCATGGCCAGCTGTTTCCCAGGTGTAACGAGACATGTTGGCCCTGCTGGAGGTGCACCACTGAAACACCCAGCACTCATGCATAATCCAGGCCTCCTGGCCTCCTGCTAGGATGGGCCGACACGCCGCTGACACGCTAAACAATGGCAACATATCCCCATGTTTATTTATCGGATAGGCGCTGCGGTGTGCCAAAAAGAGATGGATCGAGAGAGAGAGACAGAAATTCAGCGGGGGAGAGAGAGAAAGAGAGAAAGAGGGGGAGAAAGAGTCACAGTGTGACAGATCATTTATCTCTTGCATCTGTATGTACCCTGTCTGCTCTATTGGTCTACCACCCAAGCCTGTCTTCAGAGGAAACAAGGAAGACAGCTCCAGCTCCAGCCTCATCCCCAGCCCCAGCCACAGACAGCCTCTTCCTCAGCCATAACCTCAGTCCCGGCAGCCTTTGCCTCAGCCTCAACCCGCCTAGTCAGCTCCAGCCACAGTCCCAACCACACACAAAACACCCACACACAGGCAGCCAATAGTAAACCTTTTGTAACAGACTGTTTCAGCCCTGGGGAGAAGGTTTCACGTTCCTTTTGTAACTTATTTTCAGTTCCAGATAACTTCAGCTTCACTCATCTCATCCTGAACCATCTGTCATTACCGTTAAGATTTCATATTTTCTAGCATTTCTAACAGACACACACATGAACGCACACACCACCGCCTCCACAAAGACGTTTTCACAGAGTCCAGCATTGACCTGTGGGTTATTGCGCAGATTTCTCTCACCAAGCCCTCAGTGAAGACACAAAGAGGGTGACATTGAGAAGCAGAAAGAGCAGGAGGAGGAGAAAAAGAAAAAAAGAAAGAACTGGAGAAAGAGCTCCATCAGACCAGATAAAACACAGACATACGTGTATTTCTGAGTGAGTGAAAGAGATGATCCTGTGTGTGTTGACAAACTCCCTCACAGTCTCTGAAGATATTTATGTCATTTTCCGCCTAGTTATTTATCTTCATCTCTCCCTCTCTCCTTCTCCCCTTCTCCTCCTCTCTCCCTCTCTCTCCCTATCTCTTTTTCTGTTTTGCTAACTCTCTTTTCTCATCAGCAAAAAGGCTTGGGCAATTCTGTAATATTGTTGTGCAGACATGCTCTCTCTCTCCTTTTCAATACCGCTAAATGCTCCAAAGGAGATTGTATTTCTGTAGCAGAAGAGTAATTTAGAGTGTGTGACACAGGCTTACTGCTCCCAGAGTTGTATCTCTGTGCGGCTGGCTCAAATGACCTATTGTATCACTTAATACACTGTGGTGGCTATGTTTTCAACTCTCCTCTTCTTGCCTCTCTTCACCTCACCTCACCTCTCTTCACCTCACCTCTCTTTCCCTCACCTTTCCTTACCTCTCCTTTTCTCCTCTTTCCTCTCCTGTCCTCTCTTCTCCTCACCTGCACCATCCAATATCTTCATGTGTAACTGAATGTGCAGGTACTATTCAGTTTTTTTCCTCCCAGCTGCCCTTGGTAGCTTCCTGACTGCTTAGACTGCCACTAGGCGGCAATCTTGTCACTAGATAGATCCCCAGGGGTGGGGGGTGGGGGCGGGGTGGGGGGGTGAGGGGGGTGAGGGGGGGGACAACAACCAATAAAGACAAACAATCAACACAGATTGTGTGTGTGTGTGTGTGTGTGTGTACGTGCGTGTGGGTGTTCCATATTTGTGTACAGCTGTGTGTGTCCTTCTCTCATTCTCTTGTGTGTCTCACAGATAAGGGTTCTCTCTCTGATTAGGCTGCAGTGTTACATGCAGGGCTAGCATTCCGCTCAGCCTCTCAGCATACTGAATGATGCTTCTCCGTCAGAAATAGATCAAATAGGGAACGCTCAGATGAACAGGGAAGTCAGAAGCATGCTTAGCATAACGAATGCGTACACTGCCACACACATGAATACTGTGATTGTGCGGGACAAGCTGTCAATTGGTTTCCATATGAATAGAGTGAGTGCAGTGGGGTGTTTCCATTTTGATTTCAGTAGTTGTGTTTCACGAGTTGTTGAGATACTTCACATCTTAACAACATATCTGGAATGAAAAGTTAGAGGAAGATGAAGAAGAAGAAATGAAGACTATTAGTGGGACCTCTGGACCCAGACCAACCCTTTGACCCTGAGACTCTTCTATGTGCTGTGTAGTACGGAACACATCACAGATCTATCAGATCACACAAACATCTTCCAAGAGGAAACAGATACGAGTGCCAACTGAATCAGAACGTCAGCTGTCAAAGGATCAGATCCACACATCACCCATGCAGTGGCTCTGTGCAGACTGTGAATCAGCACTGCCTCGAGGTAACATGCTAGTTAATTCTCCTCCCTGCCAAGCCAAAGCCTTCCCAGCCTTGCGAACGGATAGCAATAAACGTTAGGTAGCCTCGTTAATGGGAGATTCTTCCCCGGTCTTCCCGTGTCTCTCTAGACGGGGGCCCTCGACGAGGACCGTGAATGTTTTTATGATGCGTCTGCCGATAGGAGTGATGCATCGTGGGGGATGGAGGCTGTAATGAGATGCAGCATGCAGCGCCTTGCCTCTCTGTTCTCCACTTACCTCGTGAGAGGCAGGCGGGCCTCGCGGCGGGGGGCTCAAACCTGAGCAAAGAAGGCCAACACATGCCCGCACGCTCCCTAACGCATGCAACGCACTCTCTCTCGCACACTCGGCCGTGTGAATTAATGATGCGTCACAACGGCAACGGTGATCTTCGCCGTTTCACGACTGCAGTCTTCCAAGGGATGGAGTCAGTGAGAACAGGTACGCATGTGTCAGGGAGAGAGAGGGAGGGCGGGAGGGGAGAGAGGAAGTGTGCACGTCCGCGTGTGCTCTGTGTGAAAGTGAAAGAGGGGCGGCGGAGAGACAGAGAGAGAGACATGGGGAAAGAAGGGGTAAGAGAGTGAGCGAGAGAGCGATAGAAAAACTGAGAAAAAGAGGAGGGACCTGGACGGAGGGAGGGATGGACGGATGGGGAGAGAGCGAGCGCTGTGCGTCTCATCATATTAGCCCCGCAGAGGGAGTGCGGGAGAGAGGACCGCTGGGAGATACAGAGGATGTCATTTTCAAGTGTTGATCGACCCCGTCCGCTCCGTGCCGCTCCCTCTGTTCAGCGTCCCCTCCCCACGCGCCTCATCGCTGCTCTGCGTCCTGTTTTGCACGTCTCTCGCCGACTACATCTGACTCAGTCCACAACCGTGTCTGTGAGACGGACATGCTGAGTGACAAAGAGCACGAGGGGGTCGTTCCCAAGAAGGACCAGAAGCCATTTCATACAACAAACACTTCAGATTCAGTGCGCGCCTGCGCACTTGGATGGGACTCGCTGTGGAGAGACCACCTTTTTAGAAAACCTGGCAGCGCATCCTGCACTACCATTTCTATAATTGGTCGTCCTAGAACTGATGCTTCTGATGCCAAGAACAGAGATTCATTATAATTGTACAATAAAGACACAGCCAAAGCACGCTTATGATGACAGTGTTTGAACAAGCCCATGGAGATGCATGGAGATGGACGGCGTTAAGCCCTCCCCCCAAAGTCATCTCTATGTGATTGCGACTCCGCGACCGAGCTCTGTCTGTCTGTGCCAGCCTAAAGAAAAGCAACAGGGAGAAAGCTGCCAATTGACAGGTGCTCAAACACACAGATTCCTCCCATTAGAGACCATGAAACTGCCAAAATAGGAAAGACCAAGGGCAAATATCCTGCCCTAGATATGCAGTACTGGATATCACTGTGTGTGTGTGTGTGTGTGTCCGCGGAGAGGTTGCATCCCCTTGGGAGGTTAGATGGAAAAATGGAGATAGAAAAAGAGGTAGAGAGAGCTTGAGAGAGAGGGATGGAGAGAGAGAGAAGCTGAAATTGTGTGTGTAGTGTGACCCCTGACGTCTTGGATGTCCATGGCAGTGTCCGTCTATAAATCAATTTGACGGACAGCACCAACATGTCCCATGGATTGAGCTGGCATCTGTGTTACTGCCCGTGGGCACTGCCCTCTCCTTCACACACACACATGCACACGCACGCGCACACAGTTGCAGTCAATGAATCATATTAGAGGGATAATGAACCATTTAATAACCTGTGTGTTGATTTATCAGTCACGCTGGAGAAGCCAATTTTAAAAATATAACGCCATAAGTCACCGGTTGCCGGTTCACTGTCGTGGGTGAGGTGGGACTCACCACATCTCAGCCGTCACACCGTTAATCAGGACGCCATTGGGGAGCGGTGTTGGCATGGCAGTGCTAGGCAACGCCTACCGGTCAGCCACTGAGACTGTCTATTGGCCGATCTGAGGAGATAGAAGCTTGTTCCATTGGACGATGGCTCACCAACAACCAACCTGGTCCCATCCATTGCCCAATCCCAGCGCTCCTAAGCTGGAGCGACAGGCGGGAGACACACGAGGGAGGAGGTAGTGAATCCTAAGGAAGACTTTCACCTCTAGATTCACTGATAAAAACTGAAAAGAACATCTGAAAGACCATTGGTTTTGCCTTCAAATGTCCATCTTACAATAAATCCAGATTGATTTCACAGCATCAATTATTTAACAGCTGCTTTAGAACAGATTCCTCAAATGCAATTTGGCATATGAATATAGATAGATAGGGAGGCTATCAGGTATGATAGTCTCTCTGCAGCCCAGGTTGTGTTCTAGTCTGTGGCTGTATTTTCAGGAGGTTTGGAGTCATCAGACTCTCTTTCTCCTCCAACATTCCCAGGTTTAGTCTCTGGTCACAGCAACTCACCCCGAAGAAGCCAAATTCAGTAAATAGCAGTGAGTGTGTGTGTGTGTGTGTACGTGCTCACATGCTGACGTGTTGACGTGCTTGCGTGTGTGTGCAATGATCTATTTTTGTTTGTGCTTGGGTGGGTATGTACACGTTTGAGTGCACTTGCATGTGTGGCCGTGTTGTGTATGCGTGTGTGCATTCAGTGTGCGTGTGTGTGTGTGGGAGTATTTCTTCATGTTCTAAAATCAGACCCCTGGGACGTGCAGATCTGGGCATGAGGCCCGATGGCCCTGCTGGTCACAACAACAGCTCTGACCTGGTTCCCCTCCCCAGTGTCTGAGGACAGGACTAGATGCATCTGGGTCAGTCTTTGCCTGATGGAAGCGAGACTGGAACTGGACCGCAGCTGTTCGTTTTGCCCGAACTGATGCAGTGTGGTGTGTGGTGTGTGGTGCGTGGTGCGATGAGGTACTGTGGTGGGCTGAAGGGTGTGTTTTGTGACAGCACAGCAGTTTCCATGCCTACGTAGGAGTAACTACAGCGCTGAGAGAGAGAGTCACCTGTATGAGGAAACACTGTAGAGCCCTTGTGATGTACTGGATGTTAGCCAGTGGAAATGTCATGTGCAGCTGGCACTAAAGTACATCTGGATTGGTCTAGCAGAGTTGAGGGGCATGCCTACTTTACTTTAACAGTCTGTGGTGGTATGATTGGACAGAGTACTGTACCTAATGACTTCAAGCACAGTTATTTGTCCTTTAGTATTTCTGCACTGACGAATTAAACAATCTGAAACCAGCTTCAACGATGAACTTCTATCTTGAGTTCAAACCTAATTTTAACTGTCCCCTATATGACCTGTATCCACACGACAGGCGAACAAAACACACACAGATACACACCCTCACCCTCTACACACACACACACACACACACACACACAGGCACTCACCCTCCACACACACAAACACACACGTACACACACCAACACTGCCCTCCAACAAGGACAGGTGAAGAGGAGGACAGGAAGAGAAGAGGCCCACTCTGGGTTGAATCGATGTCCGAAACATCACCTGGAAATCGATGAACTCTGTGCCAGCCTACCTTCCTCAACACTGTGCCCGGAGGGTCACCATCACACCACAGCGGCCTGATTACGCTGACTGCCTCCTGGGGACACAAAGACACAGCACCCCCCCCCCCCCCTCGTGTCACTCGGTACAGGACAATTACACGGCAATGACTTTAAAACTGCCTTCCACTCTCTCAGACTGAGGGGAGTCTGCCAGTGAGAGCTGGTATTCCTACAGGTCCAATAAGACAGAGGAAGTTGGCTGGTGTGGACTTGTATATGTTCAAACAATAAAGCAACGTATCTGTCTACTCAGTTGAGGAGAACACTAATAGACCATCCATGGCTGGGATGAGGGGGGGGGAGAGAGAGGAGGGGGATGGAGGAGGAGGTGGGGAAGGAGAAAGAAGAGTAGGACAGGGATGAACAGGAAGGGAGGAGGAGAGGGATGGCGAGGAGGAGGAGGAGAGGGGGTTGGTGGTGCTACAGTAACAGTATACGTCTGTGACCTTGACCTTTGAAGCAGTGGCTGAGAGGAATATTGACAGGTTGAGAGAGAGAGAAAGACAATGCCATTACAACACCATTACTCTCACGGATAAGGAACTGGACGGCAGGGCAGGACTGTAACCAGACAATCACAAATGTGTGTGTGTGTGTTTGTGTGTACGTGTGTGTCCAGTTATGTTACTGAGAGCGGGGGAGGGAGAGCGAGAGGTTCAGATTGTGTGCTGGGAGCCAGTTCTAACCTTGGGTCATTTGTGCCCTGAAGGGTCCCATGGTTGAACAAGCACATGCCATAGGGCCAAGCTCACTTGTAAGACTCATCTGACCACCACAGCCAAGCACATCCAACATTTACCAGCCTTCCAGAATGCTCTCCCTGGGTCCTGCATGCAGTGGGGCCCCCTCTGGAGGTTCAGTAGTGAGACAACCCAGGTGTCATCTCACCCATGCGGAGGATCGTTAATCTGTTACTGCTGCAGTAGGAGTCAGAGTAATGGAGACTTGAAGAAGAGAGATTGTGGATCTTTTCATGTCGTTTTTCCTCTCCAGACAGAAGATGATTGATGTGTTTTATCAGTTCATCACACTTTCAGGCATTCTGTTTGTATAGATACAAAACACTGGAAAAGAACCCTTTGGAACTGTTACATAATCACATACAGAATTTTATGGAATCACCCTTGAGCCATAAACAAATCGTTCTCCATTTGTGACCTGGTATGTCATAAAAAACTAAAACTAAACAGAGGTATGTTACAGGTTGTGTCCTGTATGTAAGGTTTAATTTGTATGTACTGTCTAACGTTCCATGGATAGAAGTTGGGCCATTTTGTTCCACATAAGGTACAGTTCAATGCCTTGTGTGAAGTTGCCTGCCAAACCCCATGTTTCTTTGTGATAGGAGGTTCTGAGAGGAGTCCCTGCCGACACCCCACGTCCAGCCCTCCGCAGCGATGGGCTGAAAGCAACACTTCCCATCATCCACCTGCTCTCGTCCTCTCCCACCGTGCAGAGCCCTTTCCTCTCTTTCCATTCCTCCATTCCTCCTTCTCTCATCCCTCCTCTCTCTCTCTCTCTCTCTCTCTCTCTCTCTCTCTCTCTCTCTCTCTCTCTCTCTCTCTCTCTCTCTCTCTCTCTCTCTCTCTCTCTTCTTGCATCTCCCTCCCTCCCACGCTCTCTTTAAGGGCCTGCTGAGCGGAGAAATCGATTTTGGAGACCGGTGAGAGGTCTCAGAAAAGGCAGAGGAGAAGAGGTGTTAAAGAAGAGAGAGACTCACCCCAACTGGCCCTGTGCTCTCCTTCTGATCTCTCTCCCTCTCTCTCTCTCCCTCTCTCTCTCAACGTTGGGGCTCCAGAGCTGCTGTGTGAGGCAAACCTTGCAGGCCAGATCCTGTCTGGACATGACTCGACACGAGGGCTTTATGACCAGATAGAGAACACAGATAGAAACAGAGAGCAGGAGAGGGAGGGACAGGGTGAAGTGGAGAGAAAGAGAGAGTTTGTGTGTATGCATGTGAGTGTGAAAGAGAGAGAGAGAGAGAGAGGGAGAGAGAGGGAGGGAGAGAGAGAGGATGGGGTGGACCTACATATTTTGATATATATTCCATGGGTTTCTAGGGCAACCACTGATAGAAGACAATAGGAAAGCAAATCTTGCCTGAGGACATCAGGACATCCGTCTTTTGCCGATGTTGACGACTCCAAACACCATCAAAGAAAAGGGCGTCCATTTTGACACAGTAGCTTCAACCCCTGTGTTATGCTGGGTGATTGACAGACGTGATTTGATACTAGCTGGCTGGGAAGGTCAGACGAGTCATTTACAGCCTCTGCTGATCTATCAGCCTATCTGTCCCAGCCATAACATTGTCATTCTTAATGTGCTCCCCTGTCCTCTGTCTGTTTCACTCAGCTATCACTGTAATCATCATCATTTGATACCGCAACAAAGTGGGGGTGTCAGCACCCCCAGGGGAGCAATGTTACCGCTAGCAACCTGGAATCGTTCAGAGGGGTTAATCGATGACCTCTACGTCTCCGGATCAAAATCGTCTGAAAAGATTTCCGTCTATTGGTGGTATTACGGCCCGGGTGACAACGTGTTCTTTTTTTTCTTCTTCTTCTGCTCCTCCGTCTGCTTCTTGTCTGGATGGTGAATACAGGAGGATGATTAGTGGTCAGGTTCAGCCATCCGGCCGTCTGTCCCACACCCTGCGGAAAGAATCACCTGCACGGGTTGGAAAGGTGTTTCTGTCAGATGGAAGTGTGACATTTACTGCAGCTTGTTAGAGAGACAGAGCCCTCAGTCTTCCTGCTCCTGGGTGTCTAATGAGAAGAGAGCGAGAAAGAGAGGGAGGGAGCGAGGGAGAGTGTGAAAGATGCATATGGTAGGGAGGAGGGCGAGGGAGAAGGAATGACGGCGAGTGAAAGGGAGAGATGGACAGAGAGAAAAGAGTGAGAAAGAGAGAGAGAGAGAGAGCGAGAGAGACAGAGAGAGACAGAGAGAGAGAGAGAGAGAGAGAGAGAGAGAGAGAGAGAGAGAGAAAGAAAGAAAGAAAAAAAGAAAGAAAGAAAGATAGAAAGAAAGAAAGAAAGAAAGAGAGAGAGAGAGAGAGAGAGAGAGAGAGAGAGAGAGAGAGAGAGAGAGAGAGAGAGAGAGAGAGAGAGACGAAAAAAAAACCTCCTGCTGTTTCTTGAAGCAATGCTCACCGGGATTTTTACTCTCTCTCCATTCAGCAGATTGACGTTCATTGCCACCGGCACTTTAGTCTGGCCAAGTTAATCATATTTAGATAAGGCTTTCAACGAGCAAAAGCATTTGCTTTTATTAGCTGTCTTTCTGCCCATAACCATGGAGGATAGTTTCAGACGGCTCTCGCTCTCTTTGGAATATTCTCTTTGATGGCCATCCTACAGATCTGGTTGTTTTATTAATATACTGAAGCTCTTCATAGACATAGTATAATAAGTATGAACTGGACATTTTATACATACAGATCAGGCACGATTAGAACACTATACTAACAATTATTGCAATTGCAATCTTTGTAATTGAATGATCTGTACATAAATATGTCGCATGAATGAAGTTCCTGCCAGGGAGATGTTGTACAAGCCAGCTGTGTGTCTCAACATGAGATAAGGAGCAACAGCATTCTTCTCTTGTCCTCTTCCTACTCTGCTGCTCTGAGCTCTTAATTATTGATCCCTGGTGGGTCACCTGACTGAATCACTCAACAGAAGAATACCAGAGCCATAACACCCTCCCTCCCTCCCTCCCTCCCTCCCTCCCTCCCTCCCTCCCTCCCTCCCTCCCTCCCTCCCTCCCTCCCTCCCTCCCTCCCTCCCTCCCTCCCTCCCTCCCTCCCTCCCTCCCTCCCTCCCTCCCTCCCTCCCTCCCTCCCTCCCTCCCTCCCTCCCTCCCTCCCTCCCTCCCTCCCTCCCTCCCTCCCTCCCTCCCTCCCGCTCTTCCATCCCAAAGAAGGCCATTACAGTGAGATAGCTGGTCATATCATTAAGGAGTATATCCATCAGCGACATGCCTAGGATAGCCATGGCTCCTCCTTGTCATCACAGCCTTCTTAAGAAAGCTTTTGAGACCCAAGGAGATGTGATACAATGCTGTGCTGGGTACACATGAGAATAATAGGCTTTTAACTGGCCTGGAATGTTACTTTGCTGTACAGTCATGTATTTGACCATGAAACAACCTTGGGAGCCATGCTTCTTTACAGATGAATAGATAGAGAGGATCAATGATACACACTTGCCTGCATACCGTGTGTGTGTGTGTGTGCGCACGTGTGTGAAACAGAGAAACGAGATGGCAAGAGATTGACGTGCTCGGGGGGGGGGGGGGTTAGTTTTTTTTTTGTACAATCATTGCATCGGTATTTGCATGAACGTTTCCTGCTCAACTGCATAAAAAAGACCAAATCAAACCCTGAAACCTCCAGAGAGGCCCTGTCCTCTCCCTACGCTGAGGTTCTGCCCATGGTGAACGTGTGGGACGTTTCATTTGAAAGCCTTTCCTTGAATTATGTATGACTGCCAGTGTGCACTTGGTGAAGCAACGTAGAGTAATTGGCATGACCTCCCCGATGTCCCTGCTCTGCCGTGACATTGTCACTGTCCCCATGGCCCTGCGTGGCCCCAGCGCGGGGCCCTGATTGGTGGAAATGAAAGAGAAGGAGGGAGTGGTGTTGGGGTGGCAAGGATGGCTGTCACCATGCGAGTCCACCTGCTGAAGCACGAGCGCCACAAACAGCCAAGCTACTCATACATCACACACTATCTAAGGAACATGCGCTGCATCTACTGTACTGTATTCAGACACTGTGCACGTTGTGTGTCAATCCATTCCATCCTTCACCTCTCTACCCCGTCCATCTCTTCCTCCCTTCAATCTTCTACCTCCCTGAACGCCTCTACCCCCTCCCTTCCTCCATCTCTACACCCTTTTAGTCTCTTCGACACCCCCTTCCCTTTGCCCCTCTACCCCCTTATATGCCTCCCCCCTCATCCTTCCCATCCCTCCACAGGGGCTGGGTCTCTGGTCCGGGTGGAGGGCTGGACCCCGGCGGTAGAGCTGATTGGATAAACATCCAGGCTCTAATAGGGAACGTATGGGGGATTGCACACGTCCAGTTTGCACAGCAAGACTCCTCTTTGGCCTGTAGACTCCATCTTTAATCCACCTTGCATGGCAGTTAAAGACCTGCAGGGGAGCTTCCACACAGGCACTGTCTCCTACTGGGCAGCGGGCTAGCCTTTCAGCTAACTTGGCCACAGTGGTCTTGAGAAACCAATGGGGAGTTGCAAGGCAACTTCACCCTTCTTCAATGCCAAGGGTTTACTCCTTTATTTCCCCATGCCCCAAGATAATTGTGCACCATGGGATACATGTCAGTCAGCCAATGTCTTCTCCTCCAACTGGCTCTACGTACCAGTTTCCTCCATCACTCCAAATGGCAAACGTGACGTCCCGGCTGTAATATCCTCTCGCCATCTATCCATCTTTTCCCCCACTATCGCCTCTCTCTTTCTTTCATTCTCGCCCTGTTTGTCTCTCACTGTCAGTTTTCCTATTTTCCGTCTCCTGTGTTTCATTCTACAGCTTGTCACTTTATCTTCCATCTCTGGTTACATTAATACCAGCAGAGAGTAAAAGTCAGATGGAATTAATGTCTGTGCACCTGACTGTATAAGAGTGTTTGGGTGTATATTTGTCTGCATGTGAGGTATCTGTATGCATGTGTGTGTGTGACTGTGTGCACTTGTGTGTGTGCTTTTCTCCCAGGCTGGCTGGAGAGTCCTTCCCTGCCCTCAGCTGGTGTAACACCCTGCTCTGTGTGTGCAGGTGAAGGTCAGAGACATTGTGATGCTCTTTTTCGACAAGCAGAAGGTCAAGGCTAAAGTCCAGTGAAATCCACACAACCCTGTCACAAGTCCCAAGTCCCAGGCTCCACAGCCCGGCATCACATCCAGCACCACAACCGTAAACTGGAAACAAGTCTGAACAAGTTGGAACAGATTCCGAACAAGCTGGTTCAGCAGTCGTCTGAGATTCTAGAACCTGCACTGAGCATCAGCTGGGATGTGTTGCTTGGGAACACTGTTGGCCTGAGCACTAGTGTCTTGAACTTAGAGGGGGGGTGGGGGGGTTGCAGGAGGTTGATAGGGGATTGTAAACTGATCCAGCTGTGGGGGAGGAGGAGTCAGTTAGAGTCAGTCTAGGATTCAAACCACACATACATCCAAGGCCGCCAGCGAGCATTCTGGAGATGACACTGACCTACCCCAGCCCCCATCCCATCAGCCCTCTGGACGTCAAGACATAAACATGTCAAGCATTCTTATTCTCTGTGGACGGGCCTTAATGATTGACCTGTAAAAATGTCACTTCGTTTTTACGACACCCTGGAATAACAGTGTTAGGATAATGACCTGGCTCTTTTGACCAATACAGGCTGGTGAATTGAAAACAGATCAGCCTCCCTGAGGTCTAGCTCTGTCCTGTCTGCCAGTTCTCTCGCACTGTGAGTCTTTTTGTGGTCAAGTGGTTAGCTTTTTTAAATTCAACATCCCATTAACATTACATTCAATGCACATCGTGGAATTGAATTTGCATCCATGCTCTTGCATACTGGAGATCTGCCTGCTCAAGAATGGCTTTTTGGTCGAATGGCTGATGCTTGGACTTGACAAGAGCAAGAATGGGGTTCAATCCCCTCCACAGTGTGTGCAAACTGTATACATTACTTACATAATAGCTAGCATCCTCCAGCATCCTCTAATCACAGGGCACGAGGCATGCTATTAAATGCAATTGCCTGCAATGACAACATTGTTGTGTTTTGATTGTCCTAAATGTCCTAAATCTAATCCGGCCTTGCATTAGAAGAGCTTGGCAGGAGCCCTTAATGATTTCTGAAGCATTTAAGATGCGTCGTAATAGCTGCTCGTTTCTCTGCCATCTGGACCAGTGGAAGGCTGGAAACACATTAAGCAGTCCGGCTGCATGGCCCAGCACAAATACATCCCAGGAATGAGACTCCAAAAAGATTTAGAGATGGGCTTTGTTTGTTGGAGTTGTCTCTGGACGACGGTAAGGGAATGATTTAAGCACAGGGAAGAAACACGGCTTCTGGATCCTTCTGCTTCAGCTAACACCTGCCGTCAAACATCCCATACAGAGGTGACCATCTGGAACACTGATGTGCTGTACCTGGGCTGTATCAATCTCCATGGCCGACGGCCTATCTCACTCTTTTTCACCGCTCTCTCTCTGCCTCCCTCTCTCTCTATCTTCATCTCCCTGGTTATCTCTGGTCCACCTCTCCGCAGCACTCTTTCTTTTCCCCTGCCCCACAGTCTTTCTTTCTTTCTCTTTTTCTCGCTTTTTTCTTCTATTTTTTTTCACTTTTTTTCTCCTTCTTTCTTTTCTGAATCTTCCTTCCTTTCTCCACTATATCTCTGTGCTCAGCTGGTAGTAACATGATAAAGTAATGGTCTGGGTGACTGCTGGAAGAGCCCCTATGAACTCTGGGTAATAAAAGGCCAGCGTTGGTCTGTAGGAGCAGCTGGGCTCAGCTAGATTACATATGGGGAAGTCACCTCTGTGTGCTGGTCTCAGGTCAGTTCTCTGTTTGTTCCTTCTCATGGTAGCTGACAATCCATGGAGAGATAGCTGATCTGGAACACCCATGATCAGCTCTTCTGACACCACTATTCTGACAGTTAAAGAGAGTGTGAACGTGGAGGATGATAGTCTTAAAAGGTCTTGGCTGGCATCCCAAATTTGAAAAGAGACAATTGATGATAACAGCTGATGCTTTTCTCGCACTAAATCTAACCCTGTCTACTAATGACTGTACTGTACTCCAGGAACCATAACCCTAATAACTCAAAATGGTTTAATCTGATCAGAATCGGTGATACATCATAGTTGTATTATAGTACTACAGTACACTTTAGTAGTGCGTTCAATGGAAAGTAGATTTTGAGGAAGTGTCAGAATTGTAATTATGATACCATTATGATACAGTGAAGAAAATAAACGTAAGAAAGCCATTGATAATAAACACCAACTGGGTTTTCAAACTATATGGAGCCAGACGAACAAGAAACAATAACTTGGTTTGAGATCCTTTTATCCCACAACCAGGTCCAGGCAATAGTTGTTTCATTTTTTCGCAGATAAGGATCTTGTAAATCTAAATTTTATGTCACTTAACAGAAATGGGAGATGGGATGTGTGATGTTGATGTGCAGAAATAGACTGAATAACACTGAAATGCAGAATAGAACTTGATTCTTTCCATCACTGTACAGAAGCCAAAGATCGACTCCCAGTAATAGCAATTCCTTTCCATCTTTCTTCCATCTAAATCAGAACCATCTAAATGTGTGAACTTGCGTGTGCCTTAGACTGGCTGTTATGTGTCTGTGTGCAGGTTTGTGTGTAAGAGGGGTATTAACACCGCAGCCCTCAACTGAACTTCTCTTTCTCACGTCAGGTAGCTGAGTCCTCTGCCCCTCAGGAGATGAGGGGTGATGGGAGGTCATGATGCACACTGTTATTTTCTTTCCCATCCGCTGCAGGATTCCCCAAACATCCATTAGTCATGTCAGAAAATGTCAGATAAAGTAGAGAAGGAGGAAGAGAGTGGCAGGGTTGAGGGAGAGAGAGAGAGAGAGAGAGAGAGAGAGAAAGAGAGAGAGAAAGAGAGAGAGAGAGAGAAAGAGGGCGGGAGCAAGGGGCAGAAGCAGAAGAGTGCTCACAAGAAGTAAATCTCTCAAACGTCAAACCTGTAATTTGAGCGAGGGAAATGACTCGGCCGTACACCCACTCTCAGAAATCTTCTCCTCATCAAATTGCATCTGGGTTTGCTGAGCTCTGTGCTGAAATTGGTTTCTGCCCACTCTGTGATAGTGTCACTGCCAGGGCTCATTGCAGCTGATCACATGATCGAGCTGGAATTGGAGGGTTGCAGAAGGGGCCTTCTTGGTCAACACGCAGTCTAGCGATCAGCTCCCTGCTCAGAGTGACTTGGACTGTGTCACTGAATAGACTGTAGAATGGCTGTCATCAATGATTAACCGTGAGACAGATTGATGCTGTAGCGTGAACAATGAGCATGCAGTCGTCTAGCACATTAGATGACCACTCCTTGCAAAAGACTTGACAAGAGACTTCACCCAGACAAGAGAGCTTGAGTCATTGAATCCACTCCACGGTCACTTCGGAGAGGCAGGGCACTTCCTATCAGCAGAAGACCGTCTGTGTTTAAGCACAATGCATGCCAGGAAAAAATTGAGGCAAATGTTCATCTATACACTCACCCCGAAACTCTCTGAAGCCTCTTAAAATGTTTTCCATTGATCAATTTAACAAGCTCAAAGCTTTTTTTCTTTTTTTTTGTGTTAAAATACAATGGGTGCATAACTTTTATTCTTAATTTGGGAATATCTTAAATGATTCCTTTGAACTGTACTGGATCCCCCACTGAAGACCCTCATGGTCAGTCTGGATGGAGTGACCAGGAGAGGCCAGATGTGGTTTCCTTTTCACTCCATGCTACTTTACTAGCTCACATCTAAATGTGAATTTCCCTCCCTGTGACAGACTGGTGCGACTGCTATTTTGAATTCATCTACCCAGTACCCTGTGTGCGAGAGAAAGTGTGTATGTGTGTGTGTGTATTTGTGTGTGCGTATGTGTGTGTTTGCTATTCTCTGTCCTGCTCTGCTTTGGGCTGCTAATGAGATAGTAATGACTTCATTTGCATGTATAATTTGGGCACTGTGTTGACATTGAGGGGTGAGGTTTTATATTAACGACATCACTGGTGGATTAAGTTGTGGGGAGCCAAGTGAAAATGAAATAACTGCTTTGAAAGGCTTAGTTCACTCAAAATATTGTATTTAACATACATCTTTCTGCATGTTTTTTGGCTGATCTAGACTCATTTTCAAAACAACGACTCAGTCGAGACAGATCATTTTTATTTAATGGATAAATCCTACACATAATGTAACTTTGAGTGTAATTTGGCAATGCAGGAGTAATTTACAATTGAGAATTACAGTATTAAAAGCTGTTGAAATACATAGCAGGCAACACACAGCAATAACGCCGAAAGAGGTCAGATGAAAAACATTGTTTTAAACCAGCTAAAGCAGTATTTTCTTCCTGGACTATCCATTTTGCACTCAGCTATTTTCCTCATGATTTAAAAGCTGATGTTGCCCTCGAATGTCTTTGACAAAGTGGAAAATGTCACAAATAAATCAGACAATAGCCCCCTCCCCAGTTTCCATTACTACACAAGGTCTGGAGACACAGCCAAGCCCAATGCCTTCAGGAAAAACAAACAGTGTTCCTCTGCGCTCCTTCTGTCTGTATGCCGGTCCTTCTGAGACTCGTGTGAGGCTCTCCTTCAGCGAGGGGCTGCGAGGTGGTAGACCGGCTGCCACTGTCACACAGACGCATCCCCAGACAGCCAGACAGCCAGCCAACCAGCCAGACAGCCAGACAGCCAGCCAGACAGACAGCCAGCCAACCAGCCAGCAAGATATACAGTGCTCCCAGACAGCAACCAGGCCATGTTGAAAAAGTGGCCCTCTTTATTGTCATTCGCTTTCACTTTACAGTAAAAAAAGAACAAAACAAAGTTTCAATTGACTCAGGGTAGTGCAGTGGGGTGCTTTCATAGATAAGTGGCTGTACACACTATCTATAAAACCTATGTCTAAAATATATATTACACATATTACAGCCAGTTTATATATATTAAGCTATGTATAAAAATGCAATTAAAATATTTGTTTAAAAATACAAATTACAAAGTTCAGTGAAGCAGTCCTGTAAAGGTGTGTGAGGGGGGATGGGGGAATTGTTATTTTAAGTTCAGCAGTCATATGGCTCGTGGAATAAAGCTATTACAGAACTTGGCTGTTCTGCATCAAAAGCTGCGGAACCTCTTTCTAGAGTAGAAGCACTGTTTCCCACTGTAGCATCAGACCAAATGTTTCCATTTCTCTCCAAACGGGCACCCTGTACTCCCTGGCCTGTCCCAAGGTTAATCACCATGGTGATTCTGTCACTGTAACTGTCAGACCATGATGCCGGTCTCCTCCTGGCTGGTAACAACATTGCGCCTGGCGCGGCGTTCATCTCACAATCTGATTGGACTCCCAGCATGTCGCTTCCTGTCCTCTTTAAGCTGTCTCATCTCAGCTCTCTGCGGCCTTTTACCTCACATGACTTGCAGTTGATCTGAGTAAAACAACCCTATGGGGTAGTTGAAATTGGAGTTACAACAGTGGTTAGAGGATGGGTGGTCAGCGAAACATCGTCCTGAAGGACTTGCTGTTTCCTGATCCGGCGTGCCAGCATGTTGGTTGCTTTATATGTGATACACAAGTCGATGTGCAATGTAGGAAGTTGTTACGCTCAAACATGGGGAAGAGCATTAATGCAAGGTCTATGTGAAGCCTAGCATGCCATCACTAATCTGAGTAGGCAGAGGCTCTTTGGCAGGTCTTTATCTCTGCTCTGTTTTGTCTCCCCCTCTCCCTCGCCTTCGTTCTCCTCCTCGCCCGACCAAAAACTAATCACAAGTGTTTATCAGCTGCTCTGAAAATGGCTTTCATCTGGTCCGCAGATACCGTGGGCTGATGACCTTTCTCCTAACGTGGCTAAACGGGTGAATTTCTCTGCCGGCTGCTTCAGGGTGAATGGCTTGGAAAGGGTTTTTTCATCCGTTTGTGTCTGGGAGATTCTCCAGGCAGATTATGCAGAAGGTGAGCGGCTGTGCAAACCCTTTTACTGAGACAACGTGGCCACGCGGGGAGGCTTGTCATTGAAGCCATAGAGGACCTGGCACCTCGCTAGCACTTCAGGAGGCTAAAATGATACACATTTATTGGCGTCTGCTGAAACAATATCCCTCTTTCCCAACGTAAAGATGTTGTTAAAGAACCCATGTTAAAGAAATACAGCAATGAACATGAATATTTGATCTTCAATCTCTAATCCTTTGTTTCTCTATTCCCTTTTTCTATTTTGATTGTTTGTTCATTAATTTGCTCATTGTATATTTGTTTGTTCATGGGTTCCTCTCTTCTTTCCTCTCACTCACGCTTTCTCTCACTCTTTGACGCTTTCTGTCTTTCACATACGTTTGGCTCATCTTGTCTGTTTATCCTGGTCATATATGGGTCTTATCTCTCGCATAAGAATTCATCTAATTTTGAATGGCTGGCTCCCTGTGTGTCCCTGCCGTCACCCTATAATTGTTTTAGCTTTCACCAAGTAAAATTGTTTGCCAAATGGGGGAAGAGGGAGATGTTGGCCAGCACAACAGACTTGATCTAAACCTTTAATGAGCCCTTTGTTTGACACAACTATTCTTCATTGGGGAGCTGGTACGGCCAGCGAGGCCAGAAGTCATATGCAGATGAGGCTCGGGGAGCAAAGGCTGCTGGGTAGCGGGGAGGAGAGGAGAGGGGAGGGGAGTAGGCGGCTGGGGCTGCGGGGGTCCTGGGTGTGATGGAGCGGTGCGTCTCTGGTCCAACACGATGGCGGAAGAGAAGAATGGGTGAGGAGAAGGGGCACGGCGTGAGCAGGTTGAAAAGAGGCTCAATTTGTCCTCCTGTCAGCTCCCATCTGCCCTCAGCTCCAGGTTGATTGGTCTGTCAAGTGGAGTCCATGGCAAAGGTGAAGTGTAATATGAAAAGAACCATGGTGCCGGTCCAAATTAATTGACTGGTTCCTGCTGAGGTGTTAATGCTGGCTAAGACATAGCCCAAGGGACACAGGATGGCCAAACTATTAACAGAGCCCACATCTCATCACACTGATCTACCACAGCTAATTATCAGCCTTATTAGACAATATATTAAAAGGTGTTACTGTATACCCTAGGTGGAGGTTAAAGTGTTGATTGGTTGCCTGGATTAAGTTTCTGGGATTTTTGTTTGTTTCTGGTCCAGTTATGTGGTTTAAAGGCCTGGTCATTTGTTTTTGAGTATTTTCTCAGCAGCAATGTCACACACTGAGGACATAGAGACAAGAATGTAGTTAATGATGTCATCAGCCAACTGACCTCTTTGTCCCCTAACACACACACACATGTGAACATATGCACACACACACACACACACACACACACTTTAAACAATGATCCGCCAAATTGACCTAATCTAAAAATAAATGTGCATAAATATGGTTGTAGTTTAAAGTAGTTTAGCAATGGTTTTAATGAGCCATGCAAATGTCAGTATTTAAAAACCATAGATTGCAGCTAAATCATTCTTCCTAATTCCCAATGTTAGATGATTTTTCTGTCAGAAGATAGGACAAGGAAAGCACCACAATGAAAAAGAGTTTGCATCGTTCAGTAGGCGAGCTGCTCGGATCCTGTTACAACGTCAGGCAGAGTGGTTGGCATGAGTGAGCAATGTCTCTCAGATGGCATTCATATACATTAGCTGGACAGTTACTGTTCAGACATAGTAACCACCAAAACATGCCCTTAAACATTAAACATTCCACAAATGATGCACATCGGAAATGGCACACAGGTGATGCGGTCATAACTGAGTTTGGAGACCACTCTTCCTCCCTCTCTCTCTCTCTCTCTCTCTCTCTCTCTCTCTCTCTCTCTCTCTCTCTCTCTCTCTCTCTCTCTCTCTCTCTCTCTCTCTCTCTCTCTCTCTCTCTCTCTCTCTCTCTCTCTCTCTCTCTCATTTCCTGTTCCGAATGTTTTCCTTGTTATTTTGTATTTCAAATTCTGAGTGACACTCTTCTAATTATCTTTCATCAGGTACTAAACTGAGAAATCCACACTGGGCAGTCTCATTTCAGTGGTAGGCTGTTTTTCTAGGGAAATTACATTCTCTTATAACTGAAAACGTACTTTTGGAAGCCTGTAGATTTATAAAAACTGATGTGAAGGATAAAAAATAACATTTTGTATTTCAATATTGTTATTTTAATAGACATTTATCAACACATTTTTCTTCAGTGTTGTGACTGTGATGAACAGGATTGCTATTACAGTAAAACACAAAGTAGTACCACAAAATACCTGAGTGATTAGTGAAGTAGAACCTTAGTATAATGACAAGTTAGCTTCCTGGCAATAGCACAAAGAGCTGTATTTTATTTTGAGTGTTGCTCTTTTCTGACACTCTGCAAAACGAACTAAACTAAACCTTAACATTAACGATTTGGTTTTAATGTCTAGCCTTCATTTAAACATTTGGTTTGCGGTCTCTTTTAGAAGTATTTTGTGCATTATTTTCACATTAGACCTGTCATTCAAGATCACTTGTTGACATTAGTAACAAGTTAATAATAGCAAACGAGAAATGTGGATATTGAGCTTAAACACACATTTACAAAATTGTTGCATACTAATATAATAAGTGTCAAAACTCATTTTTAATTGACTGAATCCCCTTCACGTAGTACAATTACACTAATTGCCTACAGGGATGTTTGATAAGCTGTCCTATTCAGAAACCAGAGCATTCTAATGAGTCGTGCTGTGATAACGTTCTACTGAATCTTAACTCGTATCAAAGTCCACATAAACTCTCTCTCTCTCTCTCTCTCTCTCTCTCTCTCTCTCTCTCTCTCTCTCTCTCTCTCTCTCTCTCTCTCTCTCTCTAATTCTGTATTGTCCAAATATTGACTCAAATTGAAAACGTTTTGAAGTTAGAAATGATCAATTATAAATGAATTAATTAATTTATATACATACATTTAAGTCAATTATGTAATTCTTACAATCTTTTGAAAAACAATGAAAGCTGTCAGTTATATTGTAAGGGGAATATGAAACTCATTTGCTAAGCTACACCAAATTCCATTAGCATAATGTGGAGTTTATCTGTGAGGCCTGAAATACATGTGGTGGAAGTAGCTATGATCCCCTCTGTCACCCCCAGCAGACATAAATCACACACACACACACACACACACACACACACACACACACACACACACACACACACACACACACACACACACACACACACACACACACACACACACACACACACACACACACACACATTCTCCTTCTCTCACAATCACACACACTCATTGTGAGAGGGTATGTGCATTACAGTAACATCCAGTGGTGGGTAGTGAGACAGGGGCATCGCTGCTAACAACCCAGAGGGTAGACAACCCAGAGGGTAGACAACCCAGAGGGTAGACAACCCAGAGGGTAGACAACCCAGAGGGTAGACAACCCAGAGGGTAGACAACCAAGAGGGTAGACAACCCAGAGGGTAGACAACCCAGAGGGTAGACAACCCAGAGGGTAGACAACCCAGAGGGTAGACAACCCAGAGGGTAGACAACCCAGAGGGTAGACAACCCAGCAGTCACACATACGATGGCGGATGTCCAAACAGACGCTCATACCAGAACTCCACCCTGGGGGATATTAAGGAAACCATCCATCAACCTCCAACAACACTGACGTTTCTGTCTTTATTTATACCATCCGCATTTAATGTCTGATAACTGAAGTTGGATGTAAAATAAAATGTTGTAAAGATGTAAATCATTTATGAATGAGTTTGAATTCTGTCATGTTAAGGCCAAAACCATTGACTGTAAAAAGAATGGACGACGCTTCCTCCCACTTTACAAAAATTAAGCCAAAATATCCCGGACACGGGTGCTGCCATCTTGCGCTGGTGATGTCATTTGGAGCCAGTGTCTGCGCAGTAGTGATTGGGTGGTGAAGCCGCGGTATCGAGATCCCACCCATACACCCGCCTGACCCTATCGCAAGCAAACAGTAACCCCTTTTCTTGAACAGACATCAGCGTGATGACAACTACCTCAAATGACCTCAAATGACAGCTACCTCAAATGACAAACCATATTTGGAAAAAAATATTTTGAGATGCCCTTAGATTTGGCTCATGTCCCACTCCTTAACATGGAGGGCTGCAGCCAGTCACCAGGGGGTGATCGAGATGTTTTGGTTTCCCTTTTCAGAGCTGTTATAGGTGTGGCGGGGAGGTTCCACTATCGACTACGCCACTCTCACAGATGGGGTGAGAGACCCTTAGTTGGAAATACTACATCTAAGACTTGTGTTCTGTCCAATCAAATGAACTGTACAGAGGCTGTGGTATCAAAAGTATACAAAGTTTAATTTTATACACAATAGTAAAATCAAATGGTATGTAATGGTACGTTACAAAAATTGTTCACGGCAAGCCAAAGCACACGAGGTAAACACATTAAACCACTCCTCAAATCAAACAACTTGAAAACAAAAGATAAACAAAATGTAAACAATAGTGGCAGTCGCTCCACACTCCCTGTGGTAGAAATACCCGTATTGGTCAGATACAACTGCATTAGTACGTAAAAAGTTCTGACTGACATTTAACCAAACATACCGACACTTGTCCACAATCAACGTTCCCCTGAGGAGACTGCTGAACCACTCAGAGCCAAGGCCTAAAGCATTAGGTAAAACCGCCCAGCCACTAATTGCCTCCAGTACACAATTTAAACCTTTGCAGGCCTCATTAAGGAAGCAGCACGTCAGCTGTGGGCGGCCTAAAAGCTCCTGGGTCCTAAAGCTACCGGGTTGCATAAGCTACCGTCCGTTCTTTTTACAGTCTATGGCCAAAACTCCCTCTGAGGGTCAATAAGAGTTGAATAAAATATCATTTTTAGAAATACATGTCCACACTTTCTTTGCCTCAGGTGTCTGCTACACTTGTGCTGGTTGAACCATTGCTTTTTACTGTGTTTTATCACCCTTATCTTAGTAATGAAACCTCTCAGAAGTCATAAAACGTTGACGCGCATTCATACCCTCACACAGACATGCACACCCATCCACAAACACTCACACATGCAGAGACAGATGCACACACACCAAACTATCAATTATCTTTAGTCCTCCCGCTCCTATTAAACAATGCATGCAGATGAGACAGAGAAAGCAATTACTCTACCATCATTTGCATTCAAGGGCAATACTCGGAGACGTCCACCTATTATTCATCAAAGGGCCAACTCTAATTGCAATTAGAAGCTTAATGCCGCGGCCTGGGCTCTGTCAGAGCTAACCTTTAGTCACTGCCGCTGAGCATTCAAGAGTTTTCAGGAGTTTGACGTTCTCAGCCCCAACCTCTGCACACGTGGGACAACTCCTTAAGCACAGGATATTGCCTCCAACGTACCGTAATGGGCTGAATTAATAAGGGGCCTCCCTTTTTCCCTCTCTTCCTCGGGTGAGTTTGAAATCGCCCTCCAAAGAATTAAATCACACACCGCATATCTTCGAGGTGGAGAGAGATAGAACGTGTACAATTTTTCTCTCTTCATTAAAGTGACGTGGTCATCTTAATGTAAACCATGCACACTGTGGTTTAGTCCACAGTTGGTTTAGAATCTGATTGGCTGATCAATACAACAAGGAATGAGCTTGGCTTCTTGATGGTGTTGTGTTTGGTTCCTAAGGTCACATGGTGACAGTGTTTGACAACCAGTCATTAAACTGCTTTTATAAGGAAGAGAGAAAATGTTGCAGGTAATGCAAATAACAGAATACTTTCCCAAACAAATACGATTGCAAATGTCACAGACATGGTTCAATTATAGTCTTTTGTTGTTCTGTGTGTTTCCTCTAAACTAGTTTATTTATTGAATGTCCACTAATGCACACATTTACATTAACAGTACATCATCTGTGCCCAATCAAACAATGAATCCCTGGTGAAATTACATAGGACATTGCACGCTCAATGTAAAGTGAATTGTGTCATGTAAATAACATCGTCATTAAAAGCAACATGGAACGTGGAATTAGACTGGATTTAATAGTGCATTTGAAATTTTTAGATCAAAGGTTCTTATTTAGGCCAGGCAACATACTTTAATTTATATGTGTTGATAGAAGAAATCTAAATTTTAACGATTTGGTCAAACACATATAGTAAATTGAAAAAAAGAAAAAAAGGGGGGTTGAGGAAGAGATTTGTTAAAAAAAAAATTATATCTGTGTTCAGTTAATGTTGATACATGTATTAGTCTGCCATACAGTAGTCACATGGTTGGTTGAAAACGTTATCAACTTTTACATAATGCAAAACCAGATAACTTATATAAACAGGGTTAGTTTGGATTGTTACTTGCAACTACAAATACACCATCTGCTCCACCAGATGCAGTCAGCAGTGTTAGCTCTATTTTTAATATTTCCATTTGGTTTTATGATAGTTATACAATTTAATGCCTCCCAGCATTCCTTTTATAAGGCTACTGTAGACACAGACTTTTGATAGACATGATTATCACAGAGAACAGGAAGCAGAGTCTTGTTTCACTTGAGGACTGCAGAGCTTGGACGTTGGGTGGGGTTCACATGAGTTCTAAAGTCCTTGAGGAGTGTGTTTGGAAGCTGGAGAACAGCCACATTGAGGAACACCTTCATCTACCTGACTTCTTCGTTCACACCTTAATGAATTTCCACACTGTAAATCAGCGTTTAGAGTAGTTTAGTAGTTTAGATTGATTATTTGTGTGTTTGGGTGAATGTGTGTCTGTGTGTGATACCCTTGTCCTGATCCTGGCTGAAGTTTTGAGGCTTCTGCTCAGCCAAACCTTCACATGTCCTCTCTCCGTGCTCATGCCATGCTCACAAGCAGAAGAATATTGAGTAAAATTAGCTCAATTATCTCTGACAGCTCATTACCATACTCACTGACCAGAGTTCCCTCCCTGCTCCTTCCATCCTCCTTATCCTCCGTCATTTGTAACTCTGTTCCTGGTTGAAGGATGATTAAAATATAGATCATGTTTTAGGGGGTAGAGCAGAGGTTTGTCCTGTGAGAGGTGATGAAGAAAGTGTTTTGTCCGTCTCTTCATAAACGGAGTGTTCAGTTCAGTTAAGTTCTGGATTTTAATAAGTATTTATCAATCTGCAGATTGGGAGAGAAAAACAGACCTCTGACAATAAATGACAACACATTTACCACAGGCTATGGTCTCAATCAAGTCTCTCTCCGCTCTGAAGGCTGGAGGACCATCTTTTATAGGGCACAAGAATGTAAACATAGATAGTGACAGTCAGGCAGTAATGATGTTACAACAGTCTCAGAGAAAGAGATTCACAGCTCCCAACACATGACCACTCAGTAGAGAGTTCATAGTTGGAGCTCTCCTTGTAGTCATGACAAGGAACAATTGGCCAGTACTTTCTCCTGATCTCGAACATATATTAACCCTGACACAGACACGATTTACTTGTATTAATAGCAAGCTTTCATGAGCACATACTAACTAGTATCCAATGACTAGTTCTCTTGATTAGTGAATAATGTAAGCACACAGGAAATCTAAATTTCTTCCACAGTGGGTAGTTATGACCTCACTGAGGATAATGTCTATGAACTCTCTCTGGTACCTCACTGAGGTAAATGTCTGTGAACTCTCTCTGGTACCTCAATGAGGTAAATGTCTGTGAACTCTCTCTGGTACCTCACTGAGGTAAATGTCTATGAACTCTCTCTGGTACCTCACTGAGGTAAATGTCTCACTGAGGTAAATGTCTGGTACAGGAAAGAATTCAGAGGAGTTCATGAGTGCTGCTGTGCGCTATTATTATGTAGGATTAATTCAATAAAACATTCCTTTTTTTTCGATCCTGGTTATTAATGACCGTAATCCCCCGTTGTCATTATGTAATTATAGGATTGGACAGAACCACTACACGGCGATAATTGATAAAAGTTTTCAAGTTTGTCAGGGCTTTGATAATAAATCCCTTTCATTCCAAGTTTGAATTGGTTTGTAACTTCTCAGACAGAGTTTGGAGTGAGATCAAGTATACTCAAGAGCAAGAAGTAATTGTATCATTGTTTTGTTTCTGGGTTTGAAGAAAACATTCCGATGCTAAACTGTTATTTAAACACAGTATCTGTGGCCTAAAAAAAGGCAACTGGACAGAAATGTGTTTGCGCATCTCAAGTTCAAAACCTGAACACTTGGGAATTACTCATCTACTCTGCCTTCCCTCAACAAAAATATACTGTAGAAGACTGATTGTCGTCTGTATGCTGTCTACTTAGCTACTCCACAACCACATAAAGAAGGGATAGACAGATGGAAGTAGGAGATGGAAGAGAAGACCCTCCATCTTGATTTTTCCTCGAAGTGTAGATAAATGTGTTCCATTAGCTGCAGTAGCATGGTCACCTGCTTCATTGTAGATAGATGAATCCCAAGACAGCATAAGTTAAAAGCAGCAGAAGAAGGAATGCCTTTAATAAAACACACACAGATATACTGGCTCTATGTAACACTGAACAATCATTACTTTTCTGTTCCAGAAATGCTCTGTTTTTGACGTTAATGCCATCCATGATAAAATCTAAATAGGTGAAGATTAGAGTTGTTTTACAGTATGATACAAATTAGATATGAGTATTTGACAGCTGCCCAAATTAGAGAAAATCCCTCAGGATTGGAATGAAACTAAGAAAGTCTCAAAAATGTAATTATCATTATTGCATTAAAATGAGATATTGGCAGAGCAAGTTGATAACAGAGAAGCGTTTGGAGCGCAGACCTTTATCAGACACACTGAGCTGCTTTACCTGTTTTATCACCTCGCTGCCTCTTCTTCTCATCAGTTACACAGAAATCTAATGGGAAAGCTTTAAGGATGCTGTGACACTGTAATAAAGAAGGGAAATAATCCCACGCAGGGAGACTGCTAAAACACTCCAAACACACTTTAGACATGGCAGAGGAGAACACATGGGATGTGTTTTGGACCCTGTCCACACAAAACCTCTCTCTTTATCTCTCTCTCTCTCTTTATCTCCCTCTCTCTCTCTCTCTCTCTCTCTCTCTCTCTCTCTCTCTCTCTCTCTCTCTCTCTCTCCAACACACATACATACACTTTTTCTTTGTCTCCATTGGATTGCTTTATGAAACCTCAGTGCTAGCCACATTAAGGCTTACAAAGGACTGCAATATAAATCTTCATGAGCCCACTACTCAAAGCGTGCTAGATTAATCACCTCACCCCTAGAATTAGCCTGTATACGCTGACGATGGAACATACTAGTAATGGCTATTTGTGGAATTGAAAACCACAATCATCGCGCAGTGTTAAATCTCTCCTCTGCTTATGTACTAGTCGCCTGCGTCACATGGTGTGTGTGTGTGTGTGTGTGGGGGGGGGGTTTAGTGGTGATTATTTACCCAATGGAGACGATAAATCGATGGACTGTATAATTGCGATGTATAAGATGCGTCTCGCTTTCATCACGCAACTCGGGGAGACTTGTCATTGCGTGACGATGCTCTTCAGCTGACAAATCCAGGAGGATGTGTGACGTGTCCACATCCCCCCTAGTACTCCTGCACCACAGGTTAGCTGCCCTCTCCTGCACCACAGGTTAGCTGCCCTCTCCTGCACCACAGGTTAGCTGCCCCCTCCTGCACCACAGGTTAGCTGCCCCCTCCTGCACCACAGGTTAGCTGCCCTCTCCTGCACCACAGGTTAGCTGCCCTCTCCTGCACCACAGGTTAGCTGCCCTCTCCTGCACCAAAGGTTAGCTGCCCTCTCCTGCACCACAGGTTAGCTGCCCTCTCCTGCACCACAGGTTAGCTGCCCTCTCCTGCACCACAGGTTAGCTGCCCCCTCCTGCACCACAGGTTAGCTGCCCCCTCCTGCACCACAGGTTAGCTGCCCTCTCCTGCACCACAGGTTAACTGCCCTCTCCTGCACCACAGGTTAGCTGCCCTCTCCTGCACCACAGGTTAGCTGCCCTCTCCTGCACCACAGGTTAGCTGCCCTCTCCTGCACCACAGGTTAGCTGCCCTCTCCTGCACCACAGGTTAGCTTTATTTGGGTAAAGGGGCACGTCTCACTGGCAGACTGTGGTAGGCCATAAGCTGGCACATTTAGTTTGATTTAATGCAAATGACCCACTCTAATGGCTGCCTAAGAGACTTTGGAAGTCCGTCTGGGAAATGATTGTAATATTTAGGATCGTAATGTTGAACAATGATGCATGGTACTGTACAGCACTACATTCAACAGTTCCTCTCTCTAGTGTTAACTGTGGACAAAAGTTGTGAATGACAGATATGAACGTATGGTGTGCTTGTGCGAGAGCGCGTGTGCGTTGAATATACAGGAATGAGCTGCTCTAGGAAGTACAACCCAACAGCTGTTGGTGTTATAGCCATACACTGACAGTAACTCTCGCCCTCTCTTTTCATCCCTCTCTCTCTCTCTCTCTCTCTCTCTCTCTCTCTCTCTCTCTCTCTCTCTCCTCCTCCCTCTCTCTCCTCCACCCTCTCCCCCTATCATCTCTCTGCCAAGCCCTATCGTATGGAGCAGCTGGGGCTGTACAGGTGATTTATGTGTACTTTTATAGGTCTTGGTATTTGACCAGCTTGTGGCTCAGTTGGCGACGCACCTGCCAGGCTCCGGGCATACTCACCCAAAACGTTTTGGTGCTAGAAGGATAAAGCTGTTGAGGTTTCGGGACACCGCAGTCCAGATGTACGCAGCGATGATGACCCAACAATAACGCAACATGTCTCCAAGTACGTTAAGCAGAACAACCGTCTGGTAGAACTCTGAGCCTGTTTCATGGGTGAGAATGGGAGGGATGTGAGTAATGTCCACCAACCTAGACAACCTGTGTCTGCGTAGCGGTGCCTCTTGTGGAGAGTGTCACTCGGCAGGTCCTCCACCCTGACAGGACTTTGTCTTTTATGGAAAGGCATGCGCTGATGCTTAACGCTTTAATGGTCACTTGAGGCAATCGGCCCTGCACTGCACAACACAGTGAAAGCTAATAAAGTCCTGGGACAGTTTTCATCTCTGAAGGTCAACAGCAACATGGTGCCAGCAAAGCATGAAGTAAACATTCCACTTGCGGTCTCTCTGAATATCAGTGAACATTATGGTAGACCAATGAGTCTTGGATGATGAAGAGAATTAATGGTCTAGGGTGCTGTGCACACATTGTGTAGATGAAACAATCAAGAGATTGGCTTGTCTGTTGGTTTACCACAAACAAGGTTTACAATGTCTCACGAAAGACACATTCCTTAAACAACCATCTCTTTTTCTCCGTTTTTCCTCTGCAACGTTTTCTTTTCGAAAAGACAAGAAAGTCGAAAGACAAGAAAAAAGGAGAAGTTCCAGGGCTGTAGAACAAGTGTAGCACTACAGCAGGGTTACACAGCAGTAATGGAGGAAACTGTTGTTTGATTACCAGGCTCTCTGGGTCACTGGGCACCTCTGACACGCTTAGCTCCCTGTAATAGCCTCTGTCTCAGGGGGGCTGGAGTGTTGGGGCCGGGGGCTTGGGGGAGCAAGGAGTTAGACACAACACACCTATTACTCATCATGAAATAACAACAATAACTGCAATTAGAGAGAGCCCACACATCCATCTATCCTTCCTTCTATCCATCCATCAATCACTCCATGCAGCCGTCCGTCCATCCATCCATATCTTCATTCAACTATCTTTCAAACTCTTTCGATTGGCATTCCCAAGCCCCAAGCCTAATTCCTCACACATTTGGAAATAATGGCAGCGCATACTGTTAAAATGAGTTTGTCACCGTCTACTTTCCATTATATAGATGTGAAAGCTTACTCTACATGATTAAGATTGCTGCAGTCATACTTGCAGTTCTGTTATGTCACCTTTTTTCATCCTTTATGCAACCTAAAAGGATGTCTCTTATAATACTGAGGCTGTATCACAAAGTACAGTTGAATCAACTTCACTCTGTGCTGCTTATTTAAAACCAAAGGCTGGCACCCCATCACACGCATTATCATAATCAAAGACATATCGAGTGAGCAATGTACATTGGATTTGTTTCGGCTTGGTGTAGCTGTAGCTGTGGCTCAACTGATCTGCTCAGCCTGAAATAATGCCACTACAGAGGGAGATAGAGAGAGCGAGAGAGAGAGAGAGAGAGAGAGAGAGAGAGAGAGAGAGAGAGAGAGAGAGAGAGAGAGAGAGAAAAAGAGAGAGAAAGAGAGAGAGAGAGAGAGAAAAAAAGAGAGAGAAAGCGGGGGACACCAAACTTCTACACCTTCTGCTCTCAAACTAGATTGATTGTGTAACAACAAAGCACTCTGTCATGTCTGTGCAACTAAATAACCAATTAACCCACATTACCTTCTTCTGTTGCCTTTCTTATTAACTTCTATATCAGGAGACAGGTGTCTTAACAGGGTCAGTCTGAAATTAAGCTTTCTAACTTTTTCTATAGCCAGATCTTTGAGCTCAAGATAATCCAAAAAACTGAACAAAAAGAAGGTGCAGCAATCATACACACAAATTATTACATATGCACACCAACACCACTCACACATACATAAACACACACACACACATCACATCCTGCTCGATACTGTATCTGGGAGCCTATGGTTTAAACTGTGAACACAAAACAAAAGATAGCCACCAAGTAAAATAAATGATCTGTCAGTGTTCTCCTTGCAATCCGCTGTTGCCGTGGCACAGAAGTACCTAGCGTTGCCCTGAGGTGATGGTGATTTGACAGTGTGTGAGTGTGTGGCAGGGTTTGTGTGGTGCTATGTGTCTCAAGCTGTGACTTGGCAAATGTGTGTGTGTGTGTGTGTTTGCTGGAATGTGTTATGTTTGAGGTGGAGCGTACTCGTGTGTGTGTTGGCATGTGTGTGTCAAGGGCGAGCTGACAGGTGAGAAGAGCCTGGTGCATATCTCTCCTGTGCAGTAGTCTCTAGGGGATACTGAGGCTGAGGCTGCTGAGTGTTCTGCCATGGAACAGGGAAGAAACCCACTGTGGGCTCAAAAACATGGTTACGTTTATATACTTCCTTTACTGTCAAAATGTTTTGTGTACGGCTGGCCTGAGACAGAATATAACGTTTTCTTCAAACCCTTCGACACGAGAGAGTGTGCGTGTTCCTCTCTCAGGTTAAGAGCTGAAGCCTTAACTCCCTACTCAGGCAGGCTAGAAATGACCTCTACAGGATGACCTGAACACGAAAGGCCTCCGTCCCAGTCCTCCGACACCTCACCCCTTTGAAGCCCTGGCACATGTCCTCCTCTCTCCGCTTCTTCCCAAAGTGTTCGCTCCTCTCCTGGCCCTCATACATTTTAAAGCATTGAGGACGGGCCAGGGAGGATTTGCGCCAGGTTTCTTACATCGTTCCTCTCTTCTTATAAATTCATGAGAGAGAGAGAACAAGTACACTCTTGGGACAGAGGAGGAAGACTGTTGGACCACAGCCAGCCTCTTGTATCCCAATTCAACCCCTAGCCCTCTCACACTGGTGCAGCTCTGAGGGGAAAGAATATTAAACTGATATTCACATCTCCCTTGGTCCCCCTCTTTCCCCGAACATCTCTCAAGCCTTTATTTGGAGAGCAAAAGTTAGGTACTCTTTTGACACTGACAAATATTAGCATGTTGGTAAAAAAGACAGCGGAAACTGGAAGAATTCAGTTTGATCCAGAATACGTCAAGTCTGTTCATAGTAAAGAAAAAATAAAGTGAGATATACAGTTACTGGCTTGCCTGGGTCATGTGACTGACTTATTAACAGTCTGTTGACTCCTCCGCCCTGTTTGTGTCTCTGTAATCGTTCTCTCCATCTCCACGGCAACACTCAGGGCCCTGACATCATAACGTCTGACATTGTGCGGCTTATATTAGTTTTTCCCTCTCTTATCTTCCTACTGCGTCTTATGCAAGCTGATAAGACTTTTAATGGGGTGGACGAGATTAAAGAAGAAAAAAAATAATTGTGTCACTAACTGAATTGGCAGTGCCTTTCTGGTAGTAGAGTTTAGGATAAGCCCTGGCTATAAATGAAGGCTGTCTGTTTAAACTGTGATCAAATAGACATAGTGGGTAGACAGAGGAAACTCAGTAAGTGTTCCATCAAGGTTAAATTGTGGTCAAATGTGTCAACCCATTTTGAGGGTCGCATATCAGAGAATATAACACATTTGTTTTTATCTTCAAGCCATCAGAAAAATTGTACTATTATAATAAGTGTATGATATTTGTGCAGACATTCTGCAGCAGAGGCTTGGATCCATGGTAAAGAGATGGAAACCCTACCTGCCCAATTGTCCCTCGCAAACAACTGGACAGCCTCATTGTCATGTGACCCAGATAACTCCAAACAAAGGGATGAAATGGTCCAGTCATTTCTGAGTGTATCGAGGGTGAAATAAAGAAACCCCTGAGAAATGCCTGAGAGATCATTGGTTGTCAAGATGCCGGACTCCTGCCAGCTAAACAGATGTGCTGGTCACATGAGTCTGAGGTCAAAGAGAGGTGCCAAGTCATTTTTCTCAAATGGCTCCTCACAGTCCAGCAAGCCTCTCAGTTGCAGGTACCAGTCAGTAGGCACTCTTTGCACTAGATCTATTCTTTGAAGTTGTCCATCAGACAACGAGGGCTGCTGAGGTGAGAGAAGTGACTTTGTAATATGTCAACTTTGTTGAAAAGTCCCTTACCCTTTCTCCGTACCTCTTCTATTTCTCCTACCTGTTCTCTCTCTCTCTCTCCCTTCCTCTCTTTTCCCCTCTCACTTTTTCTCTCTCTCTGTGCCTCTTTCTTTCTCTCTCTCTCTCTCTCTCTCTCTCTTTCTTTCTTTCATTCATTCTTTCTTTCTTTCTTTCTTTCTTTCTTTCTTTCTTTCTTTATCTCTCTCTCTCTTATGTGCTGTCAGTCTCTTTCTCTTTCTTCCTTTACCTATTCCTCACTCACACACACACACACACACACCCCCCCACACACACACACACACACACACTTACATGCACACATACTCAGAACATGGTCTATTACAGGCTACAAAAGAACCCTGCTATTCAGTAACTTTTTGAGACAGTGTGTCGCTGGTGGGGGCCAAGTTTGAATAATGCCTCATCCAACCAATTGGAATTGACAGATGGCTGAGCCAGAGGTCTGCATTCAGTCCACTGAGGGATATGCCTCTTTGTCCTGGCCACCAGCATTTGTCCTGACCATCGGTAAAAATGTATGATGTTACCTAGGAAACAGCCTGGGCATGCAGAGAGAGTAAGGTGATGGGAAGCTGAGACAGAGAAGAACAGAATGAACAGACGAAGGAAAGACAAAGAGAATGATAGAGAAGGGATGTAAGAGAGAAAGACAGAGAGAATGATAGAGAAGGGATGTAAGAGAGAAAGACAGAGAGAATGATAGAGAAGGGATGTAAGAGAGAAAGACAGAGAGAATGATAGAGAAGGGATGTAAGAGAGAAAGACAGAGAGGGAAGGAGAGAAGGTAACTACGAAAGAAGAGGATTACTAAGCTGTCTTCTCCACCATTGTGTGGGAAGCAAACAAACAGGAAGCCACAGCTGTGTGAGCCAGACATTTAGAGGACAGCAATAAAAGCATGGTTCTCTTAGAGAGGCTTTCATGATTCCTTTGTTGGTCCTCGAAAATAAAGTGTCCTTTATTCCTCCACTCAGAATTCATCCTTTGAAGCTCATATAGGTGTGGTACTGAAGTAATGTGTGCTTTCAATCAGAACAGTTTGATATAAACCGCTGGGGAGAAAGAGAAGGCAGATAACTACAAATTGGGAATAGGAGGGAAAGGGGTGTGCTGGGGGTCCTATTGCATTTAAACCCTTCAGAACAATGTCCTTTTTGCCAAAGAATACCTGTAAAGATTCTTCCCAGTGCCCCTGTGGTCGGGGGAATAGGGGAGTATCACTTAGGTCTTATTGTGTGGGGGATTGTGGGTCCAGAGCTAGCAGTTTGAGAGCCTGTACAGGATGTGAAGGGCTGGGCCAGCATGTCAGACAAGCCGTAAGTAAAGCTGAGAGGAGAAGGCAAAGAGGTAGGGAGGCTGTCATCTGTCAGAATAGTGTACTATACAGAGGGGGAGAGGGGAGGGGCGGAGAGGGGATGGGAGGGGCAGAGAGGGGCGGAGAGGGATGGAAGGGAGGGGCGGAGAGGAGAGGCGACGGGATGGGATGGGAGGAGACGAGAAGAGAAAAGGATTTCAATTGTAGGCACCAAAACATTTCAGCAGATTGGCTGTTTACCTTTTTACCCCTGGCTTATGATAATAGGAATGGATCAAGAGGGCATCTGGAGTTTTTCCTTTGCAGTGTTCCTGTGGCTGTCCTCCCCACCTACAGCAGGAAATGACTCCTCGTGTCATCACATACCTCAAGCCCCTAAAGGAGCTTTAAGGAAAACAGCTAGCAAATGAAACACAAACAATTACCTTTTTTCCAACATATTCAGGTCATTTGAGTCCGGAACAAGAATAAAAGAATGGGAAGCGGAACAAATGAAAAGGCTATTTTAGGGTTCCACTGTCTGTGTCCTGATCCTCTTCTCAGTTCTGATGGGTTACACAAATCCAGACAGAGATACAGAACCCACAGTAATTACCCAGAGCTCAATGCTTCCCTCACCTTCACAAAAGAGATTGTGATGGTATGAACACATCAGGAATGAGACAGCGCCAGCCTTCTC
>NC_140379.1:14440000-14445000 GCF_054491055.1 Hypomesus nipponensis | reverse complement strand
GCCAAACTATCCAGCCTTTGTTTATAATGAATATTGTGCAACTGCTCCAAGCAGTTCTGTAGCTCTTCAAATCTGCACTCAACTCAGGGACACGCTGGAGTCAAGGAAAGGGGGGGGTTGGCTGAGAGACCTTCCCTGTTAAGACTCTGGAAAGTCTCTCAATCAGCCTTTAGAATCATCAGGGCCATCAGTGCGCCTCACAGCCTGGTGTTTGCACACTCAGAGAGGTCCGTTCAGCTCGGGTCATTTGAGTTGATAGAAAAGACAAGCAGAAGAAGGTGTTGTTGCATTCCGAGCTCTGAAAAGCAGGAGAACAGAACAGACGAGGGAGGTGTTGAGATGCACCTAGGGCCAAGGAGGACTCTCTCTGGAGGATGACTTGCTCCAATGTAACTATAGAGCTGCAGAATAAGGAATACAAAAACTATTGATCTTAAATTACATTGATCATGAATACAAACATACTGGCAAATATACAGTATTTAAGCGTTCCATTTTCCTGATGGCCTTTACAAGACAAACTAGATATACATTAAACAGCAGGCCTGAGCAGTATAATATGTTGAGCCTTTTCTCTGAGAATTGATCAGTCCTAGCCAATAATTCCATATAAGATTGTGACGTAGACCATGTGTCGCCTGTGCCTGTGGACCTGAAGCCTATTTTTACTGTAACATCCAGTTGCAGCAATCCAGCACTCTCTGTGCAGTTGTGCAGCATTAACATCATCTTGAGGCATAACGTCTTGCTACCCAAAGCGATGTCCTTTTCTACTCTGAATAGGAACTCCAGCCAAACCTCTGTTAGTGAAATTCAGAACACCATCCAGTAGATAAGAGACTTGTAAATTGCACACCGTCTGGAGGCGAACTGTGTCCTTATGAAGTTGTGCTTGCTTATCTCTGCTGTATGAAGCTTGACGTTGTGAAAACCTTTAATGAAGTCTGACCTGTGTTATAAGGAAAATAATGGGGGCACATGATAGACCTGAACAAAAATATGGTGACTTAAATAGGTTTGTGTATGTCAGACTACACATGCCCAGGACTCAGATGAGAACTGTTGGAATATAACCAACTGAATAAGATAATAGCTTGCAGATGAAGGCTATAGAAACAGCTAGAAAACCAGACAGACAGACAGACAGACAGAAAGAGATAAAGAGAGAGAGAGAGAGAGAGAGAGAGAGAGAGAGAGAGAGAGAGGGGGGGGGAACGGATATATATAGAGAGAGAGACATAGAGAGAGAGAGAGAGAGAGAGAGAGAGAGAGAGAGAGAGAGAGAGAGAGAGAGAGAGAGAGAGAGAGAGAGAGGGGGGGGGGACGGATATAAAGAGAGAGAGAGACATAGAGAGAGAGAGAAAGAGAGAGAGAGAGAGAGAGAGAGAGAGAGAGAGAGAGAGAGAGAGAGAGAGAGATCAAAGCAGAAAGATGATTAAATGCATACTTCTCCCAGCAGAGCCTTTTGATTCAGTTTTGACAAATGGCTCAATTTGCCCATCTCAATAACCAATGTAGGAATGGTTCACTTAGAGTCCATTATAGAATGGAGTTATCTGTTAAGGCATTAATCACATGACAGAGTGGCAGGAGATGGCATGGCCATGGCACAGTACACTGGTGTGAGTGTGCTTGTAAATGTGTGTGTCTGTGGCTAGGGCTGGGGGGATTTTGTCTGACAGTATGTACATGGGTGTGTGTATGTTTATGTGTGTGTATGTCTTGTATCAGGGGGGATCTCTTCACCTTGAAAACAGCAGGGGGCACTCTGGCTCCTGTCAGTGCTGTGTGTGTCTGTGTGTGTGTGTGTGTGTGTGTGTGTAAGAGAGAGATTCACACACACAGACACTCTCACACAGACACACAGCACAGACCTAGTACAGCACTGTACTATATGGACTTTCTAATTACCCATCCATTCATCCATTCATCCATTCATCCATCCATCAATCCATCCATCCATCCATCCACCATCTACTGTGAAGGAAATATAATTGTAATATTCTTGATTTGAACACCAACCTAAGAAAGCTATTGGGGAGGTAATCCATGGTAAATGCCAGCTACAATCTCAGTTAAAACAATCCCCTCCTCCCCCTGAGTGTTGGTGACTGGGAGGGTTAGTGGGTGCTTGAGTTCACTGTGGTTAGCTGTAGCTCTCTCTCTCTCCCTCTCTCTCTCTCTCTCTCTCTCTCTCTCTCTCCTCTCTCTCTCTCTCTCTCTCTCTCTATCTCTCTCTCTCTCTCTCTCTCTCTCTCTCTCTCTCTCTCTCTCTCTCTCTCTCTCTCTCTCTCTCTCTCTCTCTCTCTCTCTCTCTCTCTCTCTCCTCTCTCTCTCTCTCTGTCCCTCCTTGTACCTCCCTCTCCTGGCCCTGTCTCTCTCCTCTTCATTCTATTGTTTCTACTCTTATTTGTGTTTTCAGAAGGGGGATCCTGCTGGCTCATGAATATCAATAGCGTGAACAAGCTCTCAGGACGACCTTGTGGAGAAGAGGGAGCTACTTGTCTTTCTCCCTGTGTTGTATTGAGCGACAAAAGACAGGCGGATTTTTTGAAGCATATTCTAAGGCTTTTTCTTCGTGTACAACTAGAGGAAAGAGAGGGAAGGTCAATGATTGTTGTATTTCTTGTCGTCTCATCTCACTTAAACGACTGCAGCGCCTAACGTGGCGCTCAAGCACTTTGAGGGGACTTATGGTTCCAAGGCTGTGCTCCCCTCGACAGAGGACAATGGTCATAATGGGTCCTGGAAGATAAGCAATATGGATATCCCAGCTGTGTTTACACATCACCTCTCCTTTTCCTTAATTCTAATCTATCATCATCTCCTCCTTCTCCACTCGGTCCTCTTCCGTCTCCTCCCTCCCTCCTCCGCTCCCCTCCCCTCCCCTGCCCCTCCTTTCCCCTTCTTTCTCCTGCCTCCCCACCACCTCAACGTCTCTTGTCCTCCCACCTTTTTTGAAGTGCAACAGTTGTCCCGCATGCTGCAGCAGCCCCACACAAAGGCGACTTCTCCTTAGTTAATATGCAACTCGACCATCTCACACAGGCACCGAAGAGATTCGCTTCCCATAATGGGATTCTGCCTACTTGCCTCATCTCTGCTTTATGCCACATTCCACTTTAATGTATTTTTTTCTCTCTGCCCTCCCCTTTTTACTGCTGTATAAATCATGGCTTCTGAACATCACTGGAGCCTATGCCTGGGCCCTGGTCTGGAGGCTAAAGATTAGAGATTGGAGAGAAAGAGACGCTGGGAGGCTGAGGTTTGAGGCTGAGGGTGGGTGGTGGTGGAGGTTGCTGCTGGTGGCAGTTTAGAGTACGGAGTTGAGAAATGTGGAGACCGTTGGCTATGGTTAGAGCCGGGGGTTCAGGACTTAGTTGACACACATGAACACACACACTGACTCACGCACGCACGCACACACACACACACACAGAACATCATCACGCTCTGTGTTTCTTCTTGCGTCTTGCCATAGCTGCCAGCTATAAATAGGGAGAAGTAGAAAGGGAGGACAGGGGGTCTGCTGGGGGTTGGGGCAGGATGAAGGGAAGACGAGAGGGAGGGAGAGAGGGACAGACGGGGGGGGGGGGGGGATTGTGGAGGCGGGCTGGGAGGAGGGAAGGATGAAGAAATGGAAGAGAGGAGAGAGGTGGACATTTATGTGTGGTGACTGGAGCTGTACCATGGGGAGCTCAGTAGAAGTGAGCTGTGCTAAGTGCATGAGTGCCTGGGGACTGTTGTGTAACAAGCAAAACATACACCTTGTATGTTGAAAGTCTCTCAAAAATACATGTTGCTACATGACGTGATGGGAATTATAAATTATTACCAGTACTGAGCTGTAATTTAGTTGACAGTTCATTTCTGTATGCAGTTGATTTACATGTCTCTTCTGTAACAACAAGAGGTAAAACAGATCAGCCAAACCATATTGTGCCTGTTTTCAGCTATTGTAAAATAAATCAAACAAACCACTAATAATAAATGCAACTTTTGTATAGCTGAGGTGATGGAACAGATGGGGAAGTAACCTGTAACCTGTCAATTCTGCACCACTTAAAGTGGTGGTTCTTGTGTAGTTCTGTGTTGTGCGAAGCAAAGCCAGTGGATATCAACTGTCTTGGGGACCTACAGGATCAGTGATGTCTGTTTGCGTGAGCAGAGACCGAGAAGCTGCAGGCAGGGATCCGAAAGGAGGGGGGGGGGGGTCGGGGGGGGGGGGGTGAGGAAGGGAGGAAGGGGATTGGGATGGGAATGATGAGGAAGGAAAGAGTGTAGACGGAGGGTGAAACTGTGGGGGGGGGGTCAGGGGAGGAGGGAGGAAGGTGGAGGGAGGAAGGGAGGAGGGAGGAAGGAGGAGGGAGGAAGGAAGAGGGAGGAAGGGTGGAGGGAGGAGGGAGGAGGGAGGAGGGAGGAAGGGAGGAAAGAGGAGGGAGGAAGGGAGGAGGGAGGAAGGGAGGAGGGAGGAAGGGAGGAGGGAGGAGGGAGGAAGGGAGGAGAGAGGAGGGAGGAAGGGAGGAGGGAGGAGGGAGGAAGGGAGGAAGGGAGGAGGGAGGAAGGGAGGAGGGAGGAAGGGAGGAAGGGAGGAGGGAGGGAGGGAGGAGGAAGGAGGGAGGAGGGAGGAAGGGAGGAGGAAGGAGGAAGGAGAGAGGGAGGGAGGAGGGAGGAAGGGTGGGGTTGGTCGTGCTGCCGGGGTGTTGTCTGGACTGGAGCCCCGATCCTTGAGAGCTAGTCGATAGCTGTCAGTTATTCTCTCAGAAAGACACATTGATGTTGCTCCAGGATGAAGGATAAGAGGGGGAAAAGATAGGAGGGGGTGAATATGTGTGTGCGTGTACGTGCGCGTGTATGTGTGTGCGTGTGAGAGAGTGAACCATGGCAAGGTGTCAGGCTCGGTTCCTGTTCTCAAGTGCTCCCTTCATTGCACAGACAACAGATGGGTGACAGAAAATATCCCTGAAGTCTTCTGACAACCCTGTCCTCTGATGAACACC
>NC_140379.1:14350000-14435000 GCF_054491055.1 Hypomesus nipponensis | reverse complement strand
ATCTCCAGGTTCCTGCCATATGCTGCTTTTAATAGTAATGGAGAAAGCTCACCTTCCACAGACCTCCTCTTTGTCTTAGTCACGATGCATGTGCAACATAAGGACTCAGGTTCATTGTCATGCATTATGCTCACTGCAATATTAAGCATGTTAATCTCTGGAATCAGATCTTCTTTACATCTTGTCATTGGCAGCAATTTGCCACCATGATCCCAAAATAACCAGCAGACATGGGGATTTTCCTCAGTTTGTACTTAAAAGTACCATGCAACTGTCTGACACTATTGCGCATTCCGTAATTTCTATAAATGCTGCTATAGACAGTATTTACAGTGTACATGCTATGTATACATTTATAAATACTACATGTACTGAATATTTTGTAGCAGAGTATTTGCCGTGGAAACTTGAAAAGTATTTCCATTATTGTTATGCCAACCAACACCTACTTTGAATATACAATTATTGTATTCCACCTTGAGTGAAAACGGCTTGTTGCTTAGTTGCTCCAGTCAACTACAAGCACGGAAAAGCAGGAACACGGAAACATGAGAACAATAACTGATAATAAATGATTGCATATGACTGCACATTGAGGTAATATTGTAAGCTACTGTTTAGGGCTTTTAATGTCATAGAAAGGCTCTTAGTACAATGTTACATAACTTACACAGCAGCATGCTGTGAAACTTCTGCATCCACACACACACTGCCATCATCTCTATCATTATTTGTTTAATGGTCTAAAAGAGAAAATGTTCCATTCCGCCACAGAACAATTACTGGTAGGGGTGTGGAAGTGAACACCATTCTTCTGATATGGGGTGTTTGGGCAGGGAGCAGCACTATTTGGGCCCTAAGGGGGCTGTGAATAATAGATAGGAGTTAAACAGACCAAAGGCAATGCTTTCTCCTTCTGCCTGTCTCTCTGTCTCAGAGGAGCCCTTATCTACCTCCCTCTTCCTTTGTACATGGAAGAGACAGAGCGAGAGAGCGAGAGAGCAAGAGAGAGCGAGACAGACAGAAAGAGAGAGAGCAAATAAGAGAGAGACAGAGAGACAGATTGAGAGAGAGACAGAGAGAGAGAGATAGACAGAGAAATAGAGAGGAAGAATGACAACTATTAAAACATAAATGAAACATTGGTAGAAAAGTCAGGCAACAACAAAAAACGCCAAAGTTCACTCTAAGAAACAAGAACAAAAGGAGACCCACCAGTAAACTGGAAAGGGGGAGATAGAGGTCTGTCACCTGTTCCTAAAGAGCCCTGAGAAACGTTCACCTGAAAGACAGACAAACAGACAGACAGGTAGACAAATGAGGGACAGGTGGCCATTTGGCTGCAATCACCAACAAACAGGCATAGCCAATCAAACGGCACATCTATGGACAGGCAAATCCAATCACTTGACTTCCTCGTAGATTCCACCTGGCAGGCAGAACCAATCGTTCCGATTGACCAGCTGAGTCAATCCGATCGGACAGCTCAAATACTCAAGTGTGTGTTTGTTTCCCATGTGAAACAATCACATCACACATCCCTACACTAAACAGCTAATGGCATGTACCTTGAGTACAGACTCAATGTGATGTTAAGGCAAACAGTTGTCTTGCTTCATAAGTGTCAAAATGGCATGTTAACATTACTCACCAAACATCCCCAATAATACTTGTCACTTTATTTGTTGCGCTAGTTCTGACTCTGTGTGAGCTAGTGGAGCCAGCCATCAAGTCATACTACTGAAAAGTCAATCATTAAATTACCAAAACATCGCTCCTATTAGTTTCTCAACATTTAGCAACAGCACTCCAAATAATATTTTGCAACAGTTTAATTGTTCCCTTCCATTCACTCTCTTCTCTCCAATATTCTCTTCAAATGTTTGAATAAGTGACTACGTAAATGCCCTGCTCTGCTTCTCTCTCCTCTGAACTCTGAATAACTCAGCTAAAACCCAGATATCAAATTGGAGCTGAAATCACATCAAAGGCTAGCAGTCACAAACATGGAGGCAGAATAGCAAATGCATTAGCCGCGCACAATGTCAGTCCTTAAATGCTGTGTGTGTATGTGTGTGTGTGTGCATTTGTGTGCGTGTGTTTGTGTCTGTGTGTGGCGTGTGTGTGTCTTTTACAGAAGCTGTCAACAGTTGAAGGAAGCTAAGACAGTCTTTAGATTTGGTTGCGTAAGACTCCTCATCAGTGAAACATACCATCTAATGTTGCACAAAGCTAAACATCCACCAGACACTTGTCTATATTGATAATAACACTGACAATAACAAAAGATGTAATGCTAACGTCAACAAACTTCTTGGGTCAATTCAATAGTCAAACAAGTCAATTGAAATCCAGCTCATTGCCTGAGGAGAGTGGGATGAAAAGGGATTGACCCTAATGCCTCATCAAGGACGCAGTTTGAGTTTTATTATTTTTAACCTTCATGTACTGATATAAGATGACTGTCAACAAACATGCTACAACAGGCTGGGTTCACGGTTTCAAGGACACACTCGCTTGCATAAATATGCAAACATGGCACACTCACGAGCACACAATCACACACATACATACACACACATGCACACGCACGCACACGCACACACACACACAAACACACTACAATAATTAGCTTGCTGTTACTATACGTAGGTAGAATTGGTTTACAAATTGAACCGCACAATATAATCCACCACTCATGCCTCAGCTTCTGTAGTGGATCTGTATGAGGTACCTGTCATTTTAATCTCAGTGTTAAAATCTCACAAGGACTTCAGTGATGAAATATTTATAGACGGATGTGCTCAGCCATACCGATGAGCAGCTCAATCAATATTTGCAGTCCATATACCACAGGCCCTGTGTGTGTGTGTGTGTGTGTGTGTGTGTGTGTGTGCACATGGATGTGGATGGAGGAAGGGGACAGGTAATATGGGTGGTTTTAATTAAGGTCTGTTTGTGGATTGTCAGGTTCACTTGTGTCACTGCCCTTTGCTCTCTTACGAGGCATGTGATAATCTCTTATAATCTCAAGGCACATCCGACAAGCACACAGAGTGAAGAAGGTGATCCGAGAGTATCTTGAGCCCGCTAAAAATACATTTCTACTATTGTGTAACGCCTAACACAGTCATTCACCCTGTTCTCTGTTTTGAACCAGAACCCACAAACTCCTCAGTACTGATGATGCCTTGTTGATACTCCACAAGAACAGTTCTCATGATTGTGTTTTAACTAATTTCAAACAACAGCACGTAGCTCAATTCCCTGCTCCTTGATGAGCATCATCAAACCTCACAAGCTACACTACAGGAACTCTTTACAAGCCACAGCTAAAAAGATGTCTTATGAAAGCCTTTGCAAAGAATAAGAGTCCCAGATGCAAAAAAAAGGACATTGTTCAAAATTATACTGTGAAGTTACATTCTCTGTGAGCACATCCATTGTACAAATGTGAAAGTTGCCTGTTGGCGTTACTAAGCTTTGTGGTTTGCTTTACCACTAATCCCTGCATGGTTCTTTTACCAGAGGAAAGAGGTTTTGACAGCTTTACTAAGTACAATAGATACCATACAAATGTTCTGTTCTTCTGATACCTTCACATAGTCTGTTGGTAGCTTATTTCATATTTTAGTGACACCTTTCTGTGTAGCCTGCATAGCCTACTGACAGCCTCCAGTTAAGTCTACTGACAGCTTCCTGAAAAGCTTTGAGGATCAATAATACTGTATTACCGTAAGAATGAGACACATCTGATTACCCATGAGCCTTTGTGTACTTTAAGGAAGTAAATTGCACATGGAACTCAATATGGAGCTGTGGAAGAAATTTAGATTTTTTGTGTGCTTACATTATTCACTAATCAAGAGAACTAGTCATTGGATACTAGTTAGTATGCTCTCATGTAAGCTTGCTTTTAATAAGAGTAGATTGTGTCTATGTGTCAGGGTTGATAGATGTTCGAGATCAGGAGAAAGTACTGGCTAAATGGTCCTTGTCATGACTACAAGGAGAGCTCCAACTATGAACTCTCTAGTCTGAGTGGTCATGTGTTGGGAGCTGTGAATCTCTTTCTCTGAGACTGTTGTAACGTCATTACTGCCCGACTGTCACTATCTATGTTTACATTCTTGTGCCCTATAAAAGATGGTCCTCCAGCCTTCAGAGTGGAGAGAGACATGATTGAGACCATAGCCTGGTGTTGTGCTGTCATTTATTGTCAGAGGTCTGGTTTTCTCTCCCAATCTGCAGATTGAAAAATCCAGAACTCAACTGAACTTAGTCACTCCGTTGATGAAGAGACGGACAAAACACTTCCTTCATCAGGAGCCAGTCTAGCTAACTAAATACATTAAGCTTGATGGCAAGATTTGCTAAATTTTTGTGAATCAATGTCTAATTTTCATATTTTCATATGTGTATATATTCATCTTGATTAGTAGTAAATAGTGGGGGTCACTAGCCTGGGAGTACACAAAACCCAACCTTAAAATGGTAGATGAAAATGTCCAGAGATGTCTTTGTCACATATAATGTGGTAGATAAAGAAATCAGTTTATTACCAAACAGCTTTCAATGGTGAATCACAGCAAGTCAAATATTTTACAGAATCAACAGTCTAGAATGTCTAAGTCGACAACATAAAACACTTACAATAGAGCCTGAGAGAAATAGAAAACACACATTGATCGGAACAGTCTCAGGCATTTTAATTTTAGGTGTAATTTTCATTTATTCTTTTCACAAGTAATACCCAAGGGGACATTTTTTTCTTCATTCAATTCTATTAGGTTCTTTATTTGTCAGCCAACGTTAGTGTGGTCTCTATTTGCCTACTTCAAGAGCCTGCTCAAGTGTGTAGAGACAATCAACCTAAACTAACAAAACAGCAAGTTTTTTTGTTTTTTCTTGTCAGTAACAGAAATGAGTTAAATTTGAAAGTCAAATAGTGGGAAATCACCTTTAGACTCACTGAAACAGTGGAAGGTTTTTGATGCTTGAGGCTTACCCTGACTTCAATTGTCTTTCATAATGCCTTTTTTCCTAATTAAAATTAAACAATGGATGGCGACTATGACAATTATTTGTGTTTTATTTAACATCCAGAGATAAAGATGGGGAACCAAAAAAAATCAAATTGAACGACTGAAAATAGACTGGACTTATCAGTAATATGTTTCAAATTCTCTCTAACAATCAACAAGTGCAGTTGGCAAACTGTGAATGGTGACCTGATACAATTCAAAAATGCAGTCCTGGGGCTCAATATATTCATTTACTCTCCCTTTTCATCCATCTTAAACTTCAAATACTTCCAAGTTTTTTTTTGCGCAGGCAAAATTACCTTCCTGACAGCTTTTTACTTTGGAGGCAATATTTCTTGCAATGTATAAGAAACCCCATACCTCTCACATAGAATGCTGCTATATGTCAATCACAGGCAGCTGCCAAGGGGAAGTAGTGCAATGGTACACTTAATAAGATGGCATGTCAGACAGACAGACCCTCTTCTGTTAAAATTACACAGTGTGAGAGGCGGATGAGGTTAATGTGACTGTCATAGAGAAACAGATAAAGAAGGTGCGTTTTCCGTTCCTCTCTGCAGGAATGTTTCTCTCGTACCTTCTCTTTTGTCATCTCTCCCTCTTTTTCTTCTTGTTTTATCTCTTTCTCTCTCTCTGTCTGTTGGACCGATAATAGTCCTGGTGTTTCTCATTGTACATTATTTTTCCAATTTGTTGGATGTGGCTTTGTGCTTTATATTTCATTACCTAAGGAAAGATGAGAGTAGACTGAAATGTTACTTGAATCGAAGGATATACCATAGATGTACACAATCTGGAGTGATGCAGACAGAAGAGAGGAGTGGTGTTCGTCATGTTAATAGATTTTCCACTGAATACTGTCCAGACTAATTCTATTTTGGCCAGTCCAGAGGTGCAGTATTGAGCAGAAAGTTATTAGCCATGGCTCCACACTCCTCTCCTTATCTGGGGCTCCTCACCTACAGATTAGCTGCACATCAAATAAAGGAGATCCTTACCCAGGAGGCCAGACTTCACTTTTTATTAGAGAAGGCTCTGGACTCATATCTGCCAGAAAGCAGGAAGGTGAGGACATAAAGACTTCTCACAATCACCTGCTTTTAAAAGTCCCTGTACACCCATGCTATCCCATTGCTGCTCTTTAACAATTGATTGGGATGGGTGTAATTTAGAGTTCATCCAATCAGCATTTACATAGTTTCCCATATATGTAAGTGGATGTGTGACAAAAGGGAACTAAAATCAAAAAGTTAGTTTCGAGGTGCAGAAAATCAAAATGTGTTTTGAAACATATTTATAATTATATTGACAATGGCTGTTTCAACTGACATTCAGCGTTTTACTAAACCCAACACAAAAGACAATGAAAAGCACTGCAATGCGGTAAGGGTCCCTCATGTTTAGGTTGTCAACATGTATAGTTTACAGAGCCCAGAGAGACATGAACGATGGAGGAATACATTTAATTGATTTGGGTTGCCGTGGCAACAAGACTTGATCCCAGCGGAGCGAGGTGTCATTCAATCTGTGGTGCAGGAAGAGCCACAAGAACATCATCGAGAACGGCCAAATCAGCACAAACGCTGCACTTCTGACTCACATCCCCGGTACACACCTGATGGACACCACTTTGATCATGAATAACCGTCAGAATATGTCTCACGTCTGCGTCTTGCAATTCTCACTCTTGGTGTGGCTTCTTTATAGCATAAAAACATATTCTAGATTGTTTGTGCCTATTGTCACATATCCTGCTGTGGCTGCTGGTGGATTTTTCCAGAGGCTGTCCCTCTCTGTGGAGCCATAGCGTGTCAGAAGCGGTTGTGGTTTTAGTGTGTTATTAGTAGACAGTCTGAAGAAGGAGGCCCAGAGGAATAAGATACAAGGAATTGCCTGTCTGAATCTTTTGACACTGTACTTACAGACAAACTGCTCGGAAATCAATATGTACAGAGAGTGGGAATGTTGAGATGAAGAAAACATGAGTCACACTGCACCAGACTGGATAATTCTCACGTCTGCTCGAGTGAATCCTAATTCCACTGAACTCCATCATAAAACACTGAGCAAGCTATTACTGAACAACAATGGATGTCTAATATTGTCATGTTGTGGTTTTCATCACACATCCTTTATTTGAGTGACTAAAGACAACCTTCTGTGTGGTTAATAAGCTCTAGTATTTTTGTCTATGCAGGCGTATAATCATAGCATACATAGATGGAGGCCATTATGTTATGAAGCAGACCTGATGTCCGAATGGACCAGGTGTTTCAGCCCTCTCTCACCCCGTCACAGCGTCTTCTCTGGCAGCTGCCAGGTGTCTCATTCTGCATCTACGGATGGAGAGAAAGAGAAAAGGACTGAACAAAGAGGGTGACTGAAAAAAAGAGGGTGACTGAAAAAAGAGAGAGAAAATATAACTTTTAGAGGCTTCCGGGCATTTCATAACTGCCTTGTTTTGTTCCGAGATGAAATGCACCACCTACACACAATGAGGTAGTCTACACTGTAGGTCAGCAGCCCGTTTCCAATAATAAGAACCCTTATACTTATCCATTTTCATAGATTTGAAATGTCAGCATGTCTGAATTGCGTAATGGCATATGGATGCTTATGTAAATTCTGATTTAAAGGTAATATTTGCCATATTCTGAGCAAGCAGGCATACCATTCCAGGATAGTTATTTTCTATGTATAAAAAAGGAAGTTTGGATGTGGCTGGAATATTCAAAGCAAACACCAGCCCACAAAGAATTGAAAATAAATATAATTTCAAATTGAAATGAACATGATCCCAATGCAGAGAATATATGTTTGAAACATTCTACCTGTACCACTTTTTACTTTGTAATCTCAGCAACTATATGTAAAAAAAAAACCTTATTCTGCAGCTGACTGGGAGAGAATATAGATTGAGATGTCACAAACTTGGTTGACTGAAGAGACAGCGACCAGCTGCCTTCTATTTGTTTGTTACAGACAATCATGCATCATTCATTACCAGCCCACTGAAGTCTTATGACAAACAGTCTGTCACATCCACCAGTGTCCCAGTTACATTCGTTTCATCAACGCACAGCTTCACTCAGCTCCATCATGTCGCCCTCTTTTTACTGCCAGCTTTCAAACATTATTTGATGGATTCAGATACTGTATCAACTGCTGTCGTTTAGAAGTATACATATTACAAAAGCCTGTTATATCATTTTATTATAAGAAAGAAGGCTTCAATATATCTTCAGATAGGGTCACAGGGAGTGGAAGGGTTAGGTAGTGAAACTGCTGTTTTAAATCCGGGCCCAGAGCATCAGAAACAAGGCTGAAATCTTACATGGTGAAATGTAATGTTTTCTTTGGGTAACAGTTTTTGGCAAACTTATTGTATGTTTTAATCAATTAAATAACTAAAAACAATGTGTCTGTTCCTCTATGTTAGAGAGGCTCATGCACAACTCCACAGGGTTCTCCTCCCTCCTTCCCCTCTGGAGCGTAGCTCCTGTGTGTGTGTGACCTCTCCACCCCTCCCTTACGCTGTAGAGGTGGCATTTGTTTAACATGACATGTCACATATACTGTTGGGAAGTGGGGCCAATATGCCAGAGACCAGGTAGGGGCCAGGGACCTGACACTAGGGTGGACCCTGAACTAACCAAGCATAAGGGTTGAATTAGGAATATGCATAAGGGTCTTAATGACCGCCCCTTAGCCACTCATTTGCATCCTACTCATCCATGTGTGTAGAGAATGTGCCTTTTAGTCAATTTACCAAATCACTCTTTCAGGTTGAGTGACTTCTACAAGACCTGGCCTTGAATTTGACATTCTTTCCTTCTTTCCCTAAACACTTCTTATCCCTCCTGCCAACTTCCTCTCTTTACTTAGTACTGTCTCCCTTTATCTTTGTTTTGTCAAGCAATATTATCAAAACTAGAGCAAACGCAGAGCTCAGCTAACAACTAGGATACAATGTACATAGAAGAATTGGAACTCCCTGCCACATGATGACACAGCAATGAGGTGGGACACACTATAGCCACACAATGGCCAAAACACACCATCCTGATATACCTAAAAGACACACGAAGATGCATCGATGTGCAGTCTTCTTGACTGAGTATCCTTTCAGAATTCACTTCAGCCCCTCTATTCTAAACGCTTGCTTAGATTTAAGGGTTTGCACTGCTGACATAGCACATTAAAAATGGCTCCCGATATCTCCAAATTTAATGTCATTGCTACTTTCAATGGGGGATCTGCAGCCATGAATAAAAAGGGGAAAAAGCTGATAATATTGTGGATCATTAACTTGCACTTAATGATGTAGCAGACCACTGATGAGGTGGCAGGGAGAAAAATTATTGCTATTTACCATGCAACGCTCAACCACTCTGCTGTTACTTATTAATATGATATTCAAATGTAATTACATGTTTGGTCTGGTAAATATGGAGCAGTACGGTCTTTTCCATCTCTCCTTTTCCGTATCTCTCATTCCATCTGTCTCTATTCACAGCTGCTAATGCTTGTTCTGTGTGTGGATTGTTAAAAGTTGACTTTCTTTATCTCGATCATCTCACATAAAGCTGTGCCCCACCCCAGAGTCCATCCCCCTGGGACTCTCAGGTGGTGACCTGAAACTGGATGACCTGTTCAGTGACTGAGACGACAGAAGCTGCTCCACAGTATACACCCTCAACTTCCACGTCTTGTTAAGTCATTAAACAACTTGGAGTTGGACAAATCATTTATTGAAATGGTTGTGAAATGTTGAAGACAACATGAAAGCGAGTGTACAGACGTGTCTATCATGGTCGCTACCTGTCTAGGGGCCTCTATCCTACATTATGTAGGTCCACCAGAGAGATGGGTTTTAAAGTTCAGGATGGATGTCCAGTATCTGTATGAAAATACAAAATGCCTGATAGCCCATAGAGGCTAAGGGTGCAAAATTGAACCGCAAAAAAATGTATTGTTCAACACACATACCACGGTTCAATTTTCCAAATGTAAGTCGCGGTTATTCGGATCTGCGAGAAAACACAACCTTTCGTTCTTTCCCGTAACCATTCCTGGAGGATACCTGTCCAATGAACTGTCAGTATATCAATGACGAGTCACATACTGGAAGGAACTGGAGAGGCAAATCATACGAAGCTAGGCAAGATAAGAATGTGTGGAGAATGGAGATGGCATGTGGAGGGGAAAGGTTAGCATTTGAGGATGTACCATTGCCGCTGCCGTCAGTATTGCCAGTATTGCTAGTATTACCAGTATTGCCATGGCAATACTAATTTTGAATTAAGTATTGCCTGGTAATACTACTTTTTCGTAGACCTTATGAGGTTTATTTAATTTAGAATACCTAAGTTAACTGTAATGACAACTACATTTGATGTAGTGAGGAAGCTGAAGCAATACGAAAACATTACACTTTTCAATAGGCTTTTACACGTTGTGCCTTGCCCTGCCAAAAAAGTTTGGCAATACTACTCATGTGCTGACGATGGCACCTATGGGATGTGCCATCGTCTTTTAAATCACCTGTCAACAAACCAAAACCGTGACCCATCAACCGCAATACAAACCGAACCGTGGGCTTGTTGAATTGTTGCAGCACTAATAGATGCATTGATGCATTATCAGGAAACACTGCTCATGGTTCACCACTATGAGTCGCAGGTCTTCATCAAAGATCTACCACAGCTTTCACTTTAGCCTGATGGAAAACACTTAAGCTTTGTGCCACACCTGAAACACAACATTTGTTTCAGGCATTAATAAAGTTCCTTAAGAGAGCAGCAGACTTGATCGTTTAGTCAGTCCCGTGCTGGAGACTGGTCCTGAAGATCTCTTGTTCTCTGTGTTCCCTTCTGGAGCCTCAGAACAAGAGCCCAGAGAGCAACGTCAGATCCTACCTTTTTGACAAATGACAAACTCACAAATGTCTTAAATGTTACACATGACAATATGGTTGAAATTGACTTTCACTGGTTCAGACTCAATCAAATATATCAGTCAAAAAATATTTATCTGGAAAATATTTCAAGTTTATTGATCATCATTTTTTATTTTATTGGACAGCTAGCAACGTTATTTCCTATCCACGCAGCTAAATATGCTCTAGATCCACTATGATATTCTGCTAGTGTGAGCACCAGTAGTTAGACCAATGTCTTGTCTCCAAAATATGCAGTGGTTTTAAGATTTTTACATAGCATGTTGCTTTTGTGGCCGTGGTTGATTTATAGAACTACAGTGGAAAAAGCTACTCTGCAGGTAAGAAAGGCTTCTCTTTGATAAATGAAAGACTGAAAGACAGATCTAGGAAAGAAAAGTTCACACTGGTCATGTGAAGTTTCTGTTAAAATTACAATACATTATGAACCCATCACAGTGTACTCTTTTGAATCTGTTCAAATATTGTTAATATTTGTTCCCTGACCATTCCACAAACTATATTGTCCATTCATCCAGCATACAGAAGGGAAGGATTAGTTGAATAATCTAGTACTCCATTTGTGACTGCATCTGTTTGCAGGATGGTGCGGTGGGCTGTTTGCAGAATGATGTGGTGGCCTGTTTGCAGGATGGTGCGGTGGGCTGTTTGCAGAATGATGTGGTGGCCTGTTTGCAGGATGGTGCTGTGGGCTGTTTGCAGGATGATGCGGTGGGCTGTTTGCAGGATGGTGCGGTGAGCTGTTTGCAGGATGATGCGGTGGGCTGTTTGCAGGATGGTGCGGTGGGCTGTTTGCAGGATGGTGCGGTGGGCTGTTTGCAGGATGGTGCGGTGGGCTGTTTGCAGGATGATGCTTGTGGGCCTCAGGGCTGACAACTTCATGCCCATTTCATTATTTTGCCAAAATCAGTTATTTTCCAAATGTCAATATTTTCCAATTAATCATAAGGTACAAACCCATTATCTTAGACTTTTAACAAGTCTCCACTGCTGTAAAGTGGAAAGAATATTATTTATATTAGAGTTTTTGATTAAAACCTTAATTGTTGGACATCATGTTTTAATCCATGAATATTGTCTGTACTTACACCATCCTAAGATAAGTTATTGATGATGTGAAGCCACTCTTTAAAGAAATCAAGTTTCATTTGGTTTTGCAGTTACAGGGAGTGCAGTAAATGGAGGCAGATGTTTTTAAGTCTTATATGGAGAATGTGTTTACTCTGTTGACGTACTGCTGTTGGACATCCAACAGTCCTATTGTTCTCTGCACCGTCTCTCTCTTTCCCGCCCACACTGTCTCCATATCTCACTCCCTAGCTTTGCGGGATTCATCTGGCAGGTAAGCAGACAGGCATGCAGGCAGGAATACGGGTAGGCAAGCAGGCAGGCAGGCAGGCAGGCAGGCAGGCAGGCAGGCAGGCAGGCAGGCAGGCAGGCAGGCAGGCAGGCAGGCAGGCAGGCAGGCAGGCAGGCAGGCAGGCAGGCAGGCAGGCAGGCAGGCAGGCAGGCAGGCAGGCAGGCAGGCAGGCAGGCAGGCAGGCAGGCAGGCAGGCAGGCAGGCAGGCAGGCAGGCAGGCAGGCAGGCAGGCAGAAAACCATTCAGTCATGCAATATAAAAAAGGAAGTCTGAGAAGCTGGCAGGCAGACACCAAGGATCCTGTAGAGAGGGACCTCATGCAGGATTAATGCCATCTCATAATAACCACCTGTTTTATAAATGAAAAGAAATGGGATCTGAAACACATGAAAGGAATCCGTCATTAGAATATCTGCTGTCAAATCTGTCACACGTCCTTGGTGCCACAGCACCCCTCTGACGCGGAGCGCCACAGTCACAGGGAGGGGAGAAGACAGTCAGCGCCCTCAAGGCCTCACACGAGACGTGAGGAGCCGGGGAATGATGGGTTTGAAGAGAGGTTCTCATTTGCTTATCATTGGCGTTGGAAATATTTAGATATTTCAAAACAGTGCCTGATGGGAAGTTATAAAAAATGTTCAGACCAGTTGGTCTCCAACAGTAAGAGTGCTCGGGCTCACAATGAAACGATTAATTCCCTCATTCACAATAATTGCTTTTCGATTCATGAGCCTGCAACGAATGCATTACAGCAGTGCTTTGTAATCTTAATTATTCTATTTGTTTGCTGAACATGTGCATCTTCTGGACAACCCGTGTGTTATGTAAACAGGTCTGTAGTGACACATTAACATGGCTGAGTGTTTCCTGTCGCTTGGTGCTGCACCCCATTTACATCCATTATATAATAACCTACTTTATTGTCCAGCCAAATCTCACCTTTGCATAATTGAGCAAATGGCATGGTCACAACTTACATAAACATCCCTTTACTTTCAGAATAAATACTACTGCTGCTTTATGTTGAGATTTGAGCAGTGCTTTATTCTGGTACAACAACACATACATGTCCAGGGAGGAACTGAAGGCATTCTCGTTCATCTTTTATGGACATGGGAAATTCAATGAAGCATCCAAACAATGTAGTTTCTTGTTTCTTAATTATAAATAATTTGAAACGCTGCAGGAAGCATCGTCTTGCATTGAAGTATTATCTTCACCGACCGTCTTCCCTGACAACTTCACAAGCAGAGAAAAGCGCAGTGATGAAGTAGAAGATTTGAACTCTACATTTTCAAGTAGCGTTCACACAGTGGGGCTATCAGCTCTCACAGCCACATTCAGTCTTCTCGATGGGGTGCTGGAAGAAGAAGAAAGAGAAATAAGTGAAATCAAATAAACCAACTCCAGGGGTAAATCAACCCTCCTACCCCACTTTCATCCACCCACCTTCCCTTACATTACTGCACGCTCCGTGGGTATCGCCGAGGAAACTGGAGGGAGGTGTGAAGAAAACCATCGTCGGAACCCTGCACAGTCTACTGCTCTCATCCCCCAGAATCCTCGGGCTTGGCGAGGCAGGGACAGTCTAGTGCCTCACTTCCTGACCTCTCTCTCAGTGATATTCACAGCCAGCCGGATCCTGTCTGCCGCCCTGGCACCCCATCCCAGCTCCTATCTATCTCTGCCTCACGCCCCGGCTAGCTAGCTCTCACCCCTCCCCCGGATACCTTCCCCCTACCATCTTATCATCCTGCATTACTAGCGCATTACTTTTTAAAGACCTCTCAATCACTTTTTCTCTTTCTCTTTCTCTTTTATCCACCCCCCCTTCACCTTCCACCACCCATCTGAGACTGGCTGTCTCATCAGCACTCTCTCTGTCTCTCACCCTTTCTATCTCTCTCTCACCCGCTCTTAAACTCAGACCAGGCCTCACCTCCAAGCTGGGCTTGGTCTGCACTTAGCACAGTGAGCCCTCAGCTCCTTATTTCTCTGTGAGCTTTCTGTTTTTCACTCTAGATAAAAGCTAACCCGGAGGAGGTACAGGGAGGAGGCTTCAAAGCTGCAAGAGGTTTTCCTGTGTTGTAGAATGGCTTTATAACACACAGACACACACACACACACCACACCCCACCACCTCCTCCATTGCTCTCCTCTTGGTGCAGGCCGGCTTGACACAGCTCATTAATACTTTATAGAGTCATTCTCCTGGAGAATACTGTGTCAAAGTCAGGGGGGTGGAACCGTCTCACAGGAACCCTCCAATGAGGTGCAAGTCTTATGACAAGGTTCTAGATCACTGAGTCCTCCTCCCTTTCAGGGGCAGCAATAATCATAGCAGTCTCTGCAGAGGTGGTCTGGCCTTCCATATGTCTAGCAGCAGTAGACATAAGAGATATGTTTCATGAAAAATAGCTCTCAACCTAAGCAGAGTCATGATTCTGAGTCTGAATGACAAAGTGCATGCAGTCTTATTCAAATGAACCCAACAGAGTAGTGCGAATGGAAAGCAAGGAGAATGCTAAAAGGAAAACATGCTAATTTGTGATTTCTTTCAGGTAGCTATGAAGTCAAAGTCCATGAAATCACATATTTTAGCATGTGTCTGTACGCTGCATGTGCTTCATGTGTTTATTTAAAAACAATTTCAGCTAATGAGTTAAAACAACAGACAGAAGGACAATAGAGATAATCCAATTACCTGGCTGGAGAGAAATAACAATGAGACCTTAATTGAAAGCTATGCTCATCATTACTATGCAAATGTGTTGGTAATTAATTGTCTAAACAAGAGCGCCTCTATTTAATTTTTTCTCTTGGGTGTTGACAAGGGTGATGATGTCACATGGGTTGCTTACTCTCTTGCTTGGCTTTATGGTCTGTATTGTTCACAGCTAGATAGTCAGTGTGGACGTGAACTAAGCAGCTTCAAGCACCTCATTGCCACTTGAAAATCGGAGCGCTTTTGCTTTTAGAACAAATGGATTCATCAATGTAGTTTAAATTACTGGCGCAAAGCATGAGATCGATTCTCAGAGAGGAGGTCAATGACTAGCGTTTTCTTAGTCCAGACACTTCAGCCGGCAAACTTACACCACCCTCCCCAGTAAGTCTTCTTCATAAAGGACTGGCATTTATATTTCCTGGATGGAGATCACAATTTCATAAATGAGCAGTTCAGAACCTGGTAGCACAGACTTTGTTTCCTCTCCTAAGCTGGTAGGAAGGAAAGTACATATAGACCCATGATGGCAACAATTAGCTGGCTTACTGACTTGCTACAGCTGAGCTAGAGCACGCTGATTCCACCTACTCTGTCATCTGTCCTCATCGTTAACCAACACAGACCAAAGATCTATTGTCAGTATGATTGGTGTTCCCTATTCCTGCTAACGAGAGATCAGAGAGAGTAGAACCGAAGACCAGCAAGGGAAAAGAGTGCTCTTCTTAGCCTGTTCTGCCTCACTCTGTCCCCAGGGAAGAAGCTTAATTTGGGGAAGAATCCCACCTGCCCGTCTCCCTACTTGCCCCAATCCTTCCATGCATGTCCAGTAGCTAGAGGGGATAGAATGATGGTGGAATGGAGTTCTGTAGGGCTGGGGGGATGGAGAAGAGAACCAAGCTCTTGACAGACCTGAGCCACTGGACCAGGAACCTGTCAGGCCTATTTTTACTGCCAATGCCCCTGGGGGCTCACTAAGCCCCTCCACAGTCTGTGTGTGTGTGTGTGTGTGTGTGGGTGAGAGAGAGAGAGAGAGAGAGAGAGAGAGAGAGAGAGAGAGAGAGAGAGAGAGAGAGAGAGAGAGAGAGAGAGATCTTGAACTTGACATGGTCAAGCAAAAACAATTTCAACTTGTTCAGAGACAAAGCGATAAAGATTGGGTTATACTTCCAACTGGCTCAGTTGAGGCACACACCATGTTGACAAACTAAGAGCTGCAGCAATCCACCTCTTACAGCAAATGAAGTCTTTATTTTTCACAGGTACCTGTTCAACTTAAAAAAACTTCAACTGATGTAGGGATGAATCAAATTGTATAACCATGAGAACCATTCTCATAAATATAAAACTAAAACGTTTTTAAGTGTTTGTATATTAACGTCTGTCCATTAAAGTCTATTTATGCAAAGAGTACAACCCCCCGCCCCCCCCCACACACACACTCACCCCCAACATCCTCTGTGGCTAACTCTGCTAATGTCATCCCAGCCGTCACACGCTGACATCTTTGTCACTGCTTTATAGCTCCATGAACGATTTTGGTGTCATGCTTCATCATTCCGCTGGCTCTTCCACTATCCATCTGACTGACTGCCAGCGTGGGCTGCAGCTGGAAGAGACATCTCAACATCTGAGAGAGAGAGAGAGAGACAGAGAGAGAGAGAGAGAGAGAGAGAGAGAGAGAGAGAGAGAGAGAGAGAGAGAGAGAGACAGAGAGAGAGAGAGAAAGAGAGGTGAAGATTCACAGGTCAAATGTTAGCCTCACACAAAAATCAACTGTCACCTCACACAAGTGCATCCTATAAAATGTGATATACCATATTTTATGAAGGTTTATGTAACTATCAAACCATCATTTATAAATGCTTCATTTTAAGCAGTTACTGTAACACTAAGTGTTAGCTTACTCTTCCTGAACTGTCATGGCAACACCTGTCAAACATCTTTAGAATCATGAAATGGCCAAACCACTGGAAACACCCTTGGGTTCAAGTGACCTTGTTGGTTTTGTGGCTCTTTTCCCAACAAGCTTGTGATCAATAGCTAGGTTCTCATTCCTTCCAATCAATAGCAATAAAAGTCTAGAATGAAATGGAGTGACAATAAATCCACCACACACTGTTTGGTTTTATAATTACAGCAAGGGGCAGTAATGTGAAACCACAACAACAGGGAAAAAAGTTAAGGTTGTTTGAAGAGAAGAGGGCAATTTTCTTGTAGTGTTAATTGCGATGAAACTTTAAATCTTTCAATCTCAGAGTAGTGGTGTCTGTGGGCTACAGTTCAATTTTACACAAAGTGTGAAAAAACATACAATGTTTCTCATTAATTGGCGTGTAAATTGTGTGTTTACGTAATACAGCAAAAACACTTTTACTAAAGATTGTAAAAATATGCTGTCTAAGATGTACTTTGTTGATAAAATAGATCACTTATGGTATCTGGTATTACTCCTGCCTTCACAAGATATTATGGATAATTGATTCCCTCTGCAAAAACAGATAACACAGTCCAGGACTGTTTGTGTAAATCTGGGTGGCATGTCCATTGTGTTGAGGTTATACTGTATTTACGGGTGGTATCCCCCTGAGTCCTGACACTCATTAGCCTCTGGGTTATCAGCTGAGCCTGTCCCTCCCTCCCCCCTCCCTCCCTCACCCCTCCCTCACCCCTACCTTACCCCACCCCACCCTCACCCCTCCATCACCCCTCCATCACTCCTCCATCACTCCTCCCTCACCCCTCCCTCACCCCACCCTCACCCCTCCCTACCCCACCCTCACCCCCTTGTCTGTCTCTCCAGCTTTTCAGTAGGAATGAAATGATAAATCCATGGTATTGGATCCCTGAGTGTTTTAACTTTTAAGAGAAAGTGAGTGCTTTAACATCAATATTTCATTGAAGATTCCAGTTTGCTTACTGTCATCTGGGTCTCCATCTGTTTTACACACGTCTCCATGTTAGGGGCATGGAAAATGTGGTTAACATGGAACACTCTTAACTATACATCAATGGAAGACTACTCCAGGCGTCCAGAGAGTATACTGTACACTGTTGATGTGCTTGTTTGTTTGTTTATCTCTCTGTGTTCACAAGAAAAACTGTCATCTTTTTGACATACACCAGGGGTTTTCTTGTCGATTGTTTGCAAGGTAAAATACAGACGAATCCAAAATATGGATTACAAAAGAAGATGGATGTTTGTACACCAACTACAAAAACCGCTAGCTCCAAAGTACTGCAGTTGTACTCATGGTAACCACATTGTAATGATACAGAAACTTCTTATTTACAGTGTTGCTGTTTGTGAAACAGGGTTCTGAGCAGTTGAGTAGTTGAAACCATATTCATTTCTACTTCCACATTCCACAGAGCAGAACTTCAGTGTGTTCATTCAATCCAGTTTTTCAATCCTCATTTGAAGTAATAATCAAAAATAAAAATGCATTGCAATTGTGGGCGCACTGTCATTAAACGTGGTTGTCTCCTGTAGAAAGGACTCATCCAGTCAAGTCTGCATTTTCAAATCCTTCCCAGCCTCTGCACTGTAAATGTTGTTCCCCTTTACTGTAATGTTTCTTGACAGATCATTTTACACAGTTTTCATGAAGCTTCCTTGAAATGTGTCCATTTGTATGGAGGTGGTGTTCCAAGCTTTAGAACACCAGGCTTGGGTTCAGGACAGAAGCACAAGGGAGCATCGTGGCCCAGATATGAGCAGGGAAGGCTCCAGGGTGGTGAGAGTGTGGCCGGCTCAGGCAGGTGCACGTCCTGACAAGATGAATCACACCCTCAGACTCACCTCTCCTTATGCCTGCCTCCCTCCTGACCCAGAACAACATCTGCCAAATAGGGGGGTGGCTGCATGGGTAAATGGTAACACTACCACTTTAAAAAAAAGATCAGTTTTACTTTAAAAAGTAAAGAAGGAGGCCAAGTTTTCCGTTGCATAAACATGGTCTGTTAATTCAAAATAGAGACCAGCTAGCAGGGCTCTTTGCGACAGATCAACTTTGTAGGCATTAATTATACATGGACGGAAAAGATCCAGTAACCTTGAGGTAGAACGAAACAGGGGTAAATATACTTTCAAGGAATTAGTCAAACAGTCCAAGAGTCGAAGGCCTTCTTTTCTGTCATGGTTTATGCAGTGTATGTTCTGCCTCACTTCCTTTGGTCCATTATTGATGTTCTGCCATGGATGGTTTAGACAGAAAGCTCCGGTCTACTGTACGTGTAAGCTCAATAAGAGCACCATGGGACAAGGTGTTGAATGTCGAGCCAAGTATTTTTATACTTGGAGCTCCTAAGATTGGTAATCCAGCCACTGGGACTTTTTAGTCATATGAACTCAGGAAATTACTCGTTGTCATAACACTGGATTTTGGAATGTCTTTAGCCCGGCACCTCACAATAGAACTCTGTGTTTATCACCTTGAAAGTTCCATTTTAAGTCAAATTTTTTTTTCATAAACTTTTGTACATTGATGTTCCCCATTGTTTTGTATATACAGTATCTTCAACAGAACTGCAACTTTGTGACGCAAACACTGTGTTTGTTCATTAGTGTAAAGCAATTTCTGCTCCAATATTTACTTATTATTATTGTTGCAGACGTGGATTGTTTTCCCGTGTTGACCACCATACCAGATGTGGCCTGAGGGATAGCTTCGCTTGCCGCCTCGTTTATTCCCCGCCATTCTAATTCCTCACATCTCCTGAGTGATTTTCCTCGGGATTTCATTTTCTACCTCAACTTCAAAATGTTAAAATATTCATGGGGATGCATCCACTGAAGTCGTTTGTTTGTCGTCCGGTCCAGTTTTCTTTAGTTGTTCTTCCATAAAGGACAACAGTTTGCTTATCTAATTTTAGTTTGTTATTGTACTGCATGTTTGCAATTTGGTTCTGCCGCAATCTGTTGCCTCATCCAATCAACCTTTCCATGTGTTATTTAACTTCAGACTGTATAAAAACTTTGTGATGCTTGGTCATTATATATAGAAGTTCCACCACTTACAAAGACAAACCAATATAGAGAGATTTGGAAGTAAGAATAGAGACAACAGATAATGGTTGTTAGCACATTATATCATTTCCTCCAAGAAATGAGCAACCCACACTAAAAATAAAGTGGAATCAATAATTCTGCGCCTAGTATTGCAATGTAAATACTCAAATTTGAGAGGCGGTGTAACATCCACCCAGAAAACACAGAACAGAAACACATTATTGACATGATTTAAAGTGACCTTGATAGTTTCTCTACAGTGAACATGTTCTTCTGGTAGACATGTTCAGGGTAAGCATGCTAGACTGTCATATCCATGTTAGATGCATGTATGTTACATGCATATCATGTTTCCTGACGTCACAAAAGGCTTGCAGAGCTGTAGGAAGCTGACAGTTCAAGTCACAAACAGTCCCAGAATTCTCCACTGTTGCCGGTTGGATAAAGCCCATACCTCTCTTCCCCTCATCTCCATTTTCTTCTCTTTCTCATCTCTCTCTCTTTTTCTGGCCCTTTTTTACCTCGGTCTCTACCTCTGTCTGGGGGTAAGGATGCCAGCTAACACATAATGACAATTGGTAGAAAGCATCTAAGGTCCTCTTCCCACCCATAACATCCTACTATGTACACAGTATGTCCACATGAAATATCCATGAGGATAGCTGCCAGTACTGGTGGGGATATATCATACAGGATTAACTCCTGCTCAGTGTGTATCACACAGTGAATGTCTTCTGTCTATATGTTTTTTATCTTGATCCAATACAAAGGGTTACTCTTACTTTATTAGACTTCTTGACATATCAGGGTAAAAGCTCAAGGCAAGAGATGATTTCCCTTCTCAAAGAGAGTACATTCATTACAGGCAAATACAAAATACCCATGGACAACCACAGAGTTAGCTGTGGCTATGACTTCCAACAGAAGAGGTGTGCACAGATGGGCGATGGTTTGTAAATGTATCACTATGGCCATGTTGTATTGCCAAGGTAAGTTCTTACAGTAGAACTTTCTAATTCTTGTTAATTGTTGAGAGAAGAAGAGATATCCGCGCCTGTATTGGAAAGATAGACGACTGAACGAGGACTTTGAATGTCCTTAATGCTTTGATGGATCTTATCTTAAACACATGCATTACTGGTGGCTTAAACATGAAGCTCTTCTATTCTGTATCTCGTGTTGTCATCAAGACATTGTTGTCCTTCCACATATGATTGTGTGGATCTTTCGTGTACCCCTGTAGCTTTGTCGATGTGCACCCAAAACCGCTCACTCAACTCCTTCCTCCCTCCACCTCCACCCTACCTGCCCTCCGCTCTTTCTTCTTATGGCAGCGATGTGAAGGGGTCGTCCATAACCACAACATATTTACAGCACAACAGAAACATCCATTAGTGTCCTGCCATGACATGCCATGTTGCCATGGTAACAGCAACCCCCCACACCATCAAAAGAAAACTGAACACGGAGGAACGTGCAAACGTAAAGCAAGAGGGCTTAGCTCTCCTAACGGTCACCTTTGTCTATAATTTAGGCTCGCTTGACAAGCTAGTCACAGGTATTATGTATGGGGCAGCTATGTATGGGGCAGACAAACATCTAATGCATAAAGACCTTGTGTGTGATGTGTTGGTCTGCTAAGTGCCCCTGGCTATTTTGATTTAAGATGGATGTCACCGAAAGGTACTGTCGGTGTTTGAGTGAATGAATAGAGAAAATATGACCTGAATCATTTTGAATAACCGGCAATACACAGGAGAGAGCTGCTCTCACTCAACGATGCTCTGCTGTCCTATGGGACCAGTCATCAGCCAGAGAGTGATGCTAAAGAGATGTCAGTGTGTGTCATGTACCTGCACTCATCCCTCCCTGATGACTCCTGAGCCAGGCCCCTGATGAAGCACCCTTTCACTGTCCTTTTAGTAGTGTCACACACACTCAGTTTATTCATTCAGATTGGGATGACATGTCCGTGTACAAGGGCAATGCCTATGAACAGTACACCTTGTGTGGGTTGCTCGGTCCACCAGTGAGGTATTGATCACTTTTAATATATAGTTCTTTCTTGTCTTGGGGAATATAGCATTTTTCAATAAACATGTCATAAGACATGTTTTTTTAAATAAATGTGTTTTAAATATGAAGATTACATTTGTTTAGTGATTCACTAGGAATAGCATGTGGTCTTGATAGCAACCCAATCACTAGTTGTGAGAATTTCACAGAATGCCTAGACTTTATCTTTCCTATACATACTTAGCCTACTAGTAGTACAGTTAGGCTACTGTGTTTGATTATAAATACTTTACAGCAACTTGAAGTGCCTCAGAGTGCCAGAAAGTATGCTATAATGCCAAAGACATTAGGTTGATATCATATCTACGATGTGATTGCATAGAGCTTTTGTTTCCTTTTGGCCCTCGCTTGAGAACTTAACTATTTCTTATCGGTCCACTCCCCCATTCTTCACCCCTCATTCGGATCTCAACACGAACTATAACAAAAAAGCAATTACCTTTAGCGCTCAGTATTTCCTTTCATTTTTAACAGGGCTGAACTCTACACAATACCAGGTGCTTCACATCTCCCCCCGTTCCATAGGACTAAAGCACAGTTCATTAACACTGATACAAAACCCTGTGTTATCAGTTAAGTGGGAGCCCTTCTTCGTTATTAGCTATATATAGACATTGAGGGAAGCAGGAGACTACAGCAGCAGAGAGGGGCATTGGGAGCAACGAATGTTTGTAGAAATTCAGCAGAGAAACCTACATGATCTCAAATAAAATAAATAGATCACAGAGTAAACAAAAACCTAAAGGCTAATGATACCTTTGCATAATACATTATAATACATTTCAAAACGGGTCACCCTACGGCCAGCACATTACAATTATTCAAACAATCTCTTGTTTTACTGTACAGACTGTATTCACAATAACCCTGTCGTATTTAGTGAAGTGAAATAATTCTGATGGCTGTTTTCCAAGAACAATAGAAAGAAGAGTAGTAACAACAGTTTTTGTCTCTAAAACAAAATCTTTCTGCTGCTTACTGTTGGACACAGTGATTGTGTTGTCACCGTGGCAGCGTCTCTATGGTGATGTATCGGGAAAGAAAGTCTTGACTAGAACAATGTCACTGTCAGTTTAGTTTCTGGGTATGAAAGCATAACAGTAATAACAACTAGCTGATTGGAGAAAGAATTTCTGAAGACTTCGAAAAGAATAACGACTTCAAACCCACAGTGAGAGTATCAGTCTCTTTGAGGTATGAAGGTCAGAATTGATTGTAGAAAGTGAAGACAAAGATAGCATACAGCCAAATGATGTATGTCTTGTCATCAGCATCACAAACCTGTGACAGTCATCACAGCATAATTAAGGCAGCAACATGCATATGAATGAATATTGCGACTGACCACGTAAACCAAAATCAAGGTAGTAGCTGATCCACTGATTGTGATAAACGTCCGCACATAAGGAATCCCGAATTTCTCCCACATCATCCGCGCATCTCTGTTTTCTACCAACTTGTCCTCCCAAATAGTACTCAGTGTTGACTCCACAAAACATTTTACATTCAACCTCTTCTATGGCTGTGATCTAATCTTTACAGAGAACACATGCAGGAAACAACATTTGTATTTTCCACCTATAAAGTCAACAACCATGCCTGCTATATGAATCACACAGGTTTTAGTACCAGCGAGTCTTCCCAGGGTCCTAGTCGCTGTGGCAGGGGATTTGAACTGGTATGTGCGTGATATGAATGACAAATGATAAAGACAAGATAAAGAGAAAGCTAACAAGGGTACACAAGAGGTTGTGTGCTCTGGCACATGTGTGTCTTGGTAATGGCTTTCCCAGTTCACACCAGAGCATCTACATGTATGCATGTGTATATGTGAGCGTGTGCATGTATGTGTCCTGTGTTAGTGTGAGTGTGTCAGCGTGTGTTTTTATATGTATGCTAGCATGTGTGTTAAGAATGGTTTGTGTAAAGTGCTGCCAGGGTTTTAACTGTGCATCTGGCGCACCAAGCCACATTAAAACAAACAAACGGCCACGTAAATGGGGGTATTAGCAGGACCTTGGAAGACACTGGTATGGGCCTTGGCAGGAAAGATAGATTGAAAATGAGAGAGAGATCTTGGGTGAATATTTAGGGTTGACCTTCTCAGCTCTGCTCTTGTGTAGCATTTTCTTTGGTTCGGACTGGGTATAAAAGGCTTTGTTCGGAGCAATAAGAAAAAGCACACAGCAGGAATGGTTCCCTCTGGTTCACATGGACCATTGCAATGTTGTCTTACTTTCATTGTTTAGACTCCTCCGTAGCCTATGTATTTGCTGCCTGTGACACACACACACACACATCTAAAGGCAGGCTGTTTGCAGAAACCCTGATGTTCCTTCCCTGAGAGTCAAAGGTCAGCCAGCACATCCAGAACCCTAGAGACCGACTTGGAGCAGCTGGCCACAGAGCTGGAAAGACAGCTGAAGCATGCATGTCTGTGTGTTATGTGTGTCTGAGCGGCATGTGTATGTATGTGTGTGTGTGCTATGTGTATGTATGTGTGTGTGCAGTATATGTGTGTGTGCCTGACAACAGCTAGATTCACATTTCTCGAGCAGGTAGATGTTCCGGAGGGCCTGTATAGATCCAGACATTCTGACGTGTGTAAGAACGTATCAGAACGTCTCTCCTAACAGCTCACACTGCGTGTCTCCTTGACAACAGGTGTGTTTCATGACACATACACACACACACACATACACAGACACACATGCATGCATACATAAACAAGCTTCACTACAGCCATTTTACAAACAATGGCTGGGTTTCCCAGATTTGTTCTTAGCGTTAAGAGCTTCTTAACAAATCTGGGAAACCAAATGTCAATACAAGTAAAGTTAGAGTTAGGCTTAAAAGGTCAACAGAACCTGTTTCATATTCTTTCACATCCATTTTTTACTAACTGTAAACAATATAATGCTAATTATGTTCACCTCCAAAGTATTGGTCATTAATAGTTTTTTTTATTTGTGTTAATGGATGTTGTTTCTGTAGATGTGCATGTGTGGTTGTGACCTCTTGCAGAGAATTCATGGTTTGTATAATAGCTCACCAAGACTGAGATAATGAAATTCAAACTTGACAAATACACACAAACATGCACACACAACACTCCCTCAAACACCCACAAAAATAAGTGCCCCCCTCACACACACACACACACACACACACACACACACACACACACACTTACTGTACACACATTTACATTTGACAGTTCTCCTAACAGAAGTCACTAGCTGGGCCTGCAGCATCTCCAACCCAATAAAGCCCTGTGCAGTGCTACAATAAAACTCATTACTCTGGGCAAATAACTTTATATACAGCCTCATACATGGCTGTGGAGTCCAGGGGGACTCTAACCTGGTTCTCATATTGACCATGAAATATTAAACACTGATACTTTGAAAGTGCAGCCAAAGCAGTAGATTCAGCACAAGTATGGTCATCAGACTCTGGTATATCTTTGGTGTGTGTGTGTGTGTGTGTCTGTATGTGTGTTTGCCCGACATGAATTACTTTAATTAGAAGTGTGGTCATATTATCTCATTATCAAATTATTAGTGTGACAGCTTTCAACTCACAATTCCTCAAGCCACCTGGCAGGTCAGTTGTTTAAAAGTCTAGCAGCAGGTGTTAATAAGGTGTATTTTTAAAGACGATCCAACAAGGTTGTTTTCCGTAAACTCGAGTTTTACTAAGACAAACAAATGTACAAAACTGTACGATGACTGTAATCTAGAATGATTTATTTTGTAAGTTATGAAAAGGGGGGCTTCCACCCATCTTCTCCTAATCAACAGCAAGTGGCTTTTTGAAATAGATCTTAGTGGGTCTGACCTTTCGATTGGATGAAATTGCCTTCGCCTGCTTCTTTCAGAATCATTTCCAACTCTCAGCGCCCCAAGAACGTGCATGGCAATGATATTCAAACACGGTCCAATCACAGAGGATCCCACCAGGATGATTGACAAGCACAGACTGTGCCGGGCATTCATGTTTCTACTCCAGATAAATTGTCAGATTATGGCCTATAATTTCTGAGGCAAAGTTCTAACCTCCCTTCTTAACTTTCAAATGGGAAGCATTCTGTCTATATGGAGATGTTCCTCACTCTCTGCTCTGCTGACCTGTTTCTCTTCACCCTGGACTCAGGGGAAGAAACAGCAGTTTTATGTTTAGATAGCTACTTTTTATTTGAAGGCATTATAAAAAGTTCAAGGGAAAAGTTTTATTTGTTAATGCTTCAGTATTTTATATTTTAAACATCAAACGGTTACCTGCTGAACATTAACAAATGATGTGCTCATGATCATTGCATAACTAAGTACTTTCTGAGTTATATATTAACTGATGATGATTCATGCATTAGTTAAAGCATGAATGAATGCTAATCAATGCACCCTTATTGAAAAGTGTTACCATGTAGGGGTTAGGGAAAGACATTCTCCACATGAGGTTAAGGTTTATATGACCTTAAACTGCACTGAGTATGTTTAGTGTAGGGGTCACTGTAAGAAAAAACCCAGTCAGGATCATATATACAGTGCTTTAGTATACAATTAAACACAACTCAGGATTGCTGCAGGTCTATTTATATTCTCCCATAAAATGACCATAAAAATTGAATCTTCCTTTTGCCTTCCTAAATCACTGTCCCCAACTCCCTCTCCATCTCGTGGAACAGACAAGCATATTGTCTGGGAAAGCTTTGGCCAGTAGTCTAATGATGACAAATTTCACGTCTGCTAGCCCACAGGCCAACATGAATAGTCAAGCACAATTTTTCTTCAAGTGGGACACAGCAAGATGCCCATATCTGGGTGTACTATAAATACAGTAACATTGAAACCCAAGTTACAGTGCATTGCTGTCTTAGTGTAGGTGTAGAATTGTGTTGTGTGCTTGTGCGTCATACGTCACGTAAGGAGCAACCCCATTCAGAAGCGTACTGCCATGCCAAGGCGCTGTTTTGACAAAGTCTCATCTGGTTCTCCACAGGTGAAGCCGTTATCTCAATGGGAGGATGCATTTGTGATAACTGCCCAAGGAATATGAGAAACAGGCAAATGGTGGTGGGCCAATCTGTATCTTTGATCATGTATTGCTTCTCTCCATTTGTCATCAGGAGAGCGCCAACAATGTTCATATGCTATATTACCTAGGAAAAAAGGAAACACAATCCCCTTCGTTGAAACACACACACCCCCCTCGTCCAGGAGTATGTAAATAATTAATTTGAGCAGGTAGCCTGTGAGTCATTAATACAAGTGACACTGCATGCTGCTGTGATTTATGGTGGTTGGTCTTTAATTGCACATGATAAAAGGTTGTTTCCTCTCTTATTCAGCCTCCTTTTGGCCCCAAAGACATATTTTCCGGGATGATATTTTTCATCCGGCTTTGCCGTTGGTACCTCCAGCCCTCACATGATCAGTTCATCCGGCAGGAGAAAACATGCTGGACACAACCTTGAGGATAACAAGAAGGGAAACAATCACAGAGCCCAATTTATACCCAATTGTCCTCAATAATCACAGTCAGTGATTCCAAAAGCAGTTGATCCAAGTTTAGTTTGGGACACTTCTGCAAGTGAGTGAGCCACTCATCTCATCTCTACAACCTGCTGCAATGACAACACACTGTGGCTGCATTGGATTAGAAATCAAGCTAAGCCTGAACAAAAGCGTGAGGGTAGACACTTCAATCTCTGGAGTGGTGGAAGAGGAGCACACACGAGTAATGCCCATAGGACTCTGCTGTGCGCTCAATCAATAAATTACTTCCACTTGTTTTGAAATTAGAATGACAAATGCAGCTCTTAGTTCACACAATTGCTGTCGTATACCTACACCCTCTGAGGGCAAAAGTAAATAAATGCTTGCACATAAATTATGCACCCAGACAAAGCAAAAACATGATGGAACAGCCTTTAAGCTACAAATGCATCGTTTGATAGCATTACAGAGATGAGGAAATACAAGGCAATTTTGAATGCAGGAATAGAACCATTTCATCTGAATGTTCCCTGATACAAACCCCTTTTCAACAACTTTGCAGCTGCACATTCTGATTATTACTGCTAATACATTTTATATTGTGGGCTGTGATTAGATTGCAAACACACACTAATTGGTTTATTGTGTCCAACCTGGCATTAGGTCAGGGCAAAGGCCAAAAATGTATTAGGCTTAAATGAAACAAAATGTGAAACAAAACTGAGAACTACAGAAAAAAAGAAACCGTTTTATCAGCTTTGAAATGTATCACACAGGTAATTAACTGCTTTATACTGAAAAAAAGGTGTAGCTCAGTGGTAGAGCATTCAACTGTAAATCTAGAGGTCTCAGGTTTAAATCCTCCTCTCTCCATTGCACTGGACAAAGTGATTTTCTAAATCAATGTTTGCATTGTATGTAAGAAAGCTAGGTTATTGAGACATGCCTTATATTTTTTCTGAGGTCTAGGGGTATCCCTAAGGTGGTTGGTATGGGTAACTAAAAGCATTGGAGGTTTCAAGTTATCATTGTAATGTCTGAACATTTCATATTTATGTGAAATATGTGTCCTCAGGTGTTTTCCAACCATCCAGGTGTTGTGAGATGTTGCACACAGCAGCTTGAATAGACCAGTCCTGATGAGCTATTGTTATCACCATTGCCACTTTATGTTACCTGGTACAACTAGTATATTTTAAAGCAATGAGACAGGCTGCACCAAACCCAACACTGTGTAAGGGACATGTGGTGGTAGGATACCGGAGGACAAGACTGAAAATCACTGGCGTTATCCTCGGGTGGCGCTTGACAAATGGGTTTGGATTAGTTTAGGATGGCGAGGCTCCACTACACAGGGCCCCATGTTAGAGGGAGAATGTATGACTGAGACTGCATGGTTCACTTGCAGATTAATAGTTTGTTGGTTGCTTCAGGGCTGTGGGGCTTAGGATGTGAGAGAGATTCTTTCTTTTTTTTCTTCACATTTCTGAGGATGTGTGATGAGTCTGCATGCCCCCTTTTCTCAACATCCCCCACTACTGCATATACACACACATGGACACACCCATGGCCGATACACAGGAAAGACAATATCTCGCTCGCGTCGCCCCTACACCTACCATCCTGAGATGTGACTGTGTGGTCCCGGCTCTCCTCGGCTTAGTGGGAGGTGAGAGATTGGACTGTGTGGTGTTGAATTCCTCTGCACTCAGGTACACACACACACCTCTCTGCTTGGGAAAGTTTGGTGAGCAAAAGTTGAAGTGAAAATTGGAAATATGGAAATCTAGATGAAGACAGGCTATAGAATTCATTCTTTTATACATTAAATTGCTTGATTTATTTGTTTGATAGGAGGTACGAATTGAAGTGGTATGACTCCAAATATGTATACAATGGAAGAAATGAGTTGTACCCTACGTGACATACAGCATACATGCTTGTTACATAAATATGACACGCTTGCATGCATATACACAAGAAGGATATGGCTTCTATAATTTACACCAAAGAATATGAGCAATCAATATCTATGGAAAGTGGTTCAGTGAAAATCATCCTTCTGAAATGGAAATGACTCATTTCTAAACATTCCATCCCTGATTGATTGGCGGAAATCTCTCTAGAAAGCCTTGGCTGGCTTTGGTCACATGTCCACAAACCTCAGTCTGTCTGGCAGGTTGTTCGGCAGGCCTAAGACAGTGGTATGCATCTGAAAGTGGGAGATGATTGAGTGTGTTGATTGATTGGGAATGTGAATGTGTGCTTTGTGTGTCCATGTGTGTGTAGCAGAATCAGAATTTGGTTTATGTGAGCGAAACAGAGAGAGAGAGAGAGGGTAACCGCATGTAAGACGGTGTGAGTATGTAAATATAGTAAGTATATGAGTGCTTCCAAATACAGTTAGAAGATGACAGCGAGTCAGAACAAACCAGAGCGAGTTGAGGGAGAGACCTGTGCGATCTGTCTTGTCTGTGTTGTAGTGCAGCAGCCTGTTTGTTTGTGTGTGTATTCAGAGAGGCAGAAGGCTGAGATGGAGACAGTGGCTGGGTGGAGTGATAACGATATTGAACTGCGAGCGTTTCTCTCCAGTCAGCGAATCTCTCTTTGTCTCAGCCCTGCGGGTGTCTTTCTCGCCACACAGACTGGTGGTCTGAGATTGCGGGTCCCATTCAAAGCGCCATATGCTAGCTTGTGGAGGGCTGGTTTGTGAATTCTGCGTGGTCCCTTTGAGCAATGTGATGTTCGGCTTTAGACTTGAAAAAAAATGGTGTACAATGGAAAGTTGCACAGAGAGATACAGTGATGGCATCGTGCTGGTCCGCTTTCAATTACTCAACAACAGCTGTAATATCTTTAAAACACGTCACAGCAGGAAGGTTAAACACACGTGTACACACTCACGCACCACAAGCACATCCACACACGGACACACATCCGCAAAAACACACACTTGCATATACCGACACATCCGTTTTTCTGTTTCTCTTTCTTTCTAACACACGTATGCACACACACACACACACACACAAACCCCAGCGACTCTATTGACATTAGCAGCAGGGTCTTCTGACAGAGTGGGGTAATGCTACTCATCACTATAGATTAAGATGATGTTATCACATGGAGACATGGCTGTACTTTACTGAAGACTCGGGGCTTGGAGTGTCATTATTGATTTGAATTACGAGGCCTGTGCGGCTTATTGAAAAGACAGCGGAAAGTACTTAGAGTTGCATTCTAGAATCTTTTATAGTTAAATAAACAAAAGACAAATCCCCAAAATGACATATTCTACAAGTACATACCAGTCTGCCCTTTTGATTGGCCCATGGATTTTATTCAATTGTGTTTGTGTACCAGGCTGCCATGGTAACGGAACATTTTTATGATCCTGGGTTCTTGGATCTTGTATCTGATAATCCCTACAAAGATATATTTTGCCCTCTAGATGGCACTGGTTAAATAGGCCTTCTGACTTTAGATCCATGTTTATTCAAATTCAAATCTGAAGCCACCAAACAATTGCTTTCCAAACAAATCAGATGTATTAACTAGTTTATGACCCAATTATATTTAGTGTTAAAACATATATATATTTTTAATAGAAGTAGTAATTTACTTTATTAATCCAGTTTCTAAGTAGACATTTACCAAATGTCTACAAAGTGTTACCACATCCCTGGATAAGGGCCAGAAGCATTATTGCTATATGGAAAACTTTGGAGAAAATGGCTTGGTTAATTGTGCACTGTCCGTTTGTTAAGTGCTAGAGAAAACAATTCACCATTTGAACATGGGCATGTCTTATCTGATCAAAAACCTGATGCTTCTGAAAGTAAAAGAAGAAGGAAACACTCTCAATAAGTAGCAAAAAAAACGACAAAGATGCAAAAAATTGAAAAGATGGAAAAGTGGGGGGAGTCATTAACCTTTCCAGACCTTCACTAAGTGCCCCTTATGACATCAGTGGAGCAAAACTTGTGTGAGGCGTGGAAGTGCCACCAGCAATGTCTCCGTAATGAGCCAATCCCTGGGCAGGGGCAGCTTCCAGGAGCCACCTCACACAAGGAAATCTCTCTCTCATTCTCTCTCTCATTCTCTCTCTCTACACATAGACACACACGCGTCAGTATTACACACAAACTCAGGCACCACACACCGTGCACGACACGCACACATGTACCACATACACTACCACACACACACACACACACCACACACACACAATCACAGACACACGCACGCACCACACACATGCACTGAACACACACTTTATTGCTCTCTCTCTCCCCCTCTTTTTTCTCATGCACAGATGTTTGCACTTGCAGACACACGTCATCTCATTACAGCATCCTGCCGAGCATGGGCTGATTCACCTTGGCCTGGCGACTCTCTCTGGTCCCAGACCAAATGAGGTTAGCATGTCGCAGCGATGGGATTCAGGGAAATCTATTTGGGAAAGCTTTTAGGGCAGGTGTGGGAGACTCCAGTCTGTTCCCTCGATCCATAACACAGCTCAGGGCTACAAAGTGCTCTTTTTACCGCCGTTCAACTGGAAAATGCTTCAGCCAACCTTCTGTGTAATTTCTGCAGACACACTTTGTCACTGGAACTGACTGTTTTATAAGAAGAAGTGGGGTGTGGAGATACTCCAGTCCTTTATGTATTTTGGTACCATGCAACACCTCTGATCTGAAATGGAAATGTTTCACACCAAGAGATAGTCTGTAGGTTTCCTCTGAACACCAAAGCCCATCCCCAAAAAACGAAGAAGTTGTGAATTGTCAACTTTTGTTCTATATAAAGAACAGCTGAGGATGGAGTTCCTTGTGTATTTCAAATGGATTCGCTTGTGAATAATGAATGACTAAACGTCTACAAAGTATTCTTGGAACGATTTTGAAAGCAGAAAGCTTTTTTGCAGTGTTCAATTTTGCCCTCCCAAACTTTGTTATACCTTCCGACTAGGACTCTATGAAAGCGCTTAAAGGATTTGAAGTTTAAAGAAAAGGGTGTCAAGGCTATCAAATGTATTATTATTATATTATTAGCTGAACATCAGGACCAATTGTTTAACTTTACAGTACCATGCTTTGATTCTGAACACTGCTGACTTCATTCAAGGAAACTCTTTTTTACTGGTCAATACGTCCCACTTCCTCATTCCACTCCCAGGCACTGTCGACACACACAGCACTTCAAGGGCAGTTGCTCGGCATTGTTGATCGCCTGAGCAGACACGACACAACAACAACAACCGTGTTAAGCGCTCCGGTCTATGCCGGCGGAAGGGAGAGCGAAGTTGGGTAATGTAATTTTGCAGAAAGCTGGGTGTTTCGCGGAATTTACGAGACTGCGGAACAGCTTGTAGGTAAGGTTTCCCTGGGATAGGGCTGACCTTTAATCGCATTATACTGGCATGTGTCTGACACTAAGGCTCAGCGGTGGGATGAAGAGGAGGAGGAGGTAGGTGGAGGGAGACAGGGAGGCAGATGAGGAGTACGACTGGCCTTTTGAGTTGTCCACCAGGGCTAACCTTGAAATGTGGAGCAGATCTGTCTGCGGGCGAGAGGGCGAGCTGGGCCGCTGATATCATTTTATAGACAGTGGGGAGGCGACGGCGGTTACCTGAATCGGTGGTGACAGCTTCGTCCGCGGGAGGACAGGCAGGGCTGGCTCGCTTGTCTGTGATCTGAGGGGATGCCATCTCCAGCACGTCACCTTTCATATCTGTCCCTGCTCCAGTCACAGGGTTTGAGGTCTGACATGTGGTGTTTTTGTAGGCCTAATGGACGTGTTGTTTTCAAAGGCTGTTTCCATTTTTGATGGAATAAGACATCAACCCTGAAAATCAATTGCTGAGGGACGTACTATGTACATGAGGTACGCAATATACATATATTAATACTGTAATTCATCCATCTTCTTCATATCACTTTTTTGTATAATAATGTATTATCATCATGTCTTTGGATGTGCAACAGGAGAAATAATAATAAGTGTTCTGTGCTGATATTCAATTCCTAACAATAATGATGAAATTGATACTGATAAAATAAAGCTTTTTGATTATTTAATATAATTTCAGCACTTACATGTGCATGCTTCAGCAAACAAAACAGTACTTTGCTGTCAGAACATTATTGTCAAATACAAGTTTTTCTGTTGACACAGATTACAGTGACACTACAACAAACGTTGTGGACCTTGGGGTTTACACAAGCTACCAGAACTGTTTAGAATTAGCAACTGAATGTGACATTTTCCCCCAAAGGTGACTTTTTTCATCTAACCTCATGGAAATTCCACTACATAATACATGCGATAGTTTCACCATGACATCGAACCATGGTAACATGATGCCAACACTGACATTGGTTAGCATTGTCCCAGTTTGATCAGTGTTATGCCTATACATTAGCCACAGGCTACAGTCTTTTGACAGCTGGTCTCAACAAAATACACACACACACACACACACACACACACACACACTGCCTGCTTCTCATTGTAATTCCACAACCAGAACATATCCCTCAGAGACCTGACCCCAGTTTGGGAATTACTGCCCTAGAGTCTGAAGTCTTCCAGAGTCTGTCCAGATGGCTGGGTCCCAGCACATCCCTACAGTCCCCATCACTTTCTCCATGCTCAGAGGCCTCTGAGATCAGAACACACAAGGGGAGAAGGATAACGGATATTGTTCCGAATATTATAAATAATAGTAATAATTATAAATAATAATAAGACAACAACATAAAACACTGGGAAAGCCTAAAATATCATTAGTTGGATGCAGTACAATGCAATTATATAAACTGCCCCATACTGCAATTCTACAGTACAAAAGTGAGCATGACTTACTGTCTCCTTCATGCCATGTTCAAAGTGAGTGACTGTAGCTTCCTGGGCCTTTGTGTTGACACATAGACAGAATAATTTAATTTGTTTTAGGGATTTGCAATGACTCCCTGCTCCCAGTAATTTGGAATTGTCATAGTATTGTACTAAGCTGAAAGCTGTTGTTTGAGGAAAATGCCTTCAGCAAAGCCTTCAGCATTGCTGTGTATTGACCACATACTCCTATCAACATACTGAGTCACAACAACACATCAAACTCACAGCACATAAACTGATTTTACTTGAAAAATATTTTTAATTATCACAACAATTTTAACACTGTTGTCAAAGCAAAACAGTTTTCTTCCTTAAAGTGACGTGTAGAAATGGCCTTCTGCCATCAAGTGGGTACATCCTGACTGGGAGGAGACGACCCCCCTCACAGCATCCATATTCCCTATCGACGACACATCGTTTTGTAATCAATGTACAGATGAGAAGAGAGAATTGCCTCCAGTAAGGTAAAAAGGCTTCACACAGACTTGAACAAGTATTGCTGTAGGTACAGTTGGAGACACTTGTCCCCAGCAGATCAGCCTAATAAAATCGCGACTTAAAGCAAAACATGTCCTCTGAGATGAGCATTATGCTTTTATAACAAAAGCCTCCCCCACTCTCACAGGACTTGCATCTCTGAAGCTTACTGGCATTGATGGAATGCTGAGGGCCACACCACACAGCCCGTAGCACTGGCTGAGCCACAGAACAGACCACTGGATGTGCCGCGTGCAATTTGTGCAAATTTCACCGTAAAGGATACAAATGGAAGTCTTTCTTACATTTGCTGTGCTTTTAGCATCACACCATTCAAAAATCCCTGAATCTTGAAGTGTTCTTGAATGGAAATGTGCTTATTGTAACACCTAACAGTGTTATCCATGGTAATCAAAAGAAAAAAAGTTTCAATTGAAAAACAATGGCGTTTGATGGTTAGATGGTTACAGTTATAACTAATCTTTGCTCAAAGTGAGCACATTTCACGTAGGCTATGATGAAGAAAGTGTTTTGTCCGTCTCTTCATAACCGGAGTGACTAAATTCAGTTGAGTTCTGGATTTTTCAATCTGCAGATTGGGAGAGAAAACCAGACCTCTGACAATAAATGACAACACAACACCAGGCTTAGGTCTCAATCATGTCTCTCTCCGCTCTGAAGGCTGGAGGACCATTTTTTATAGGGCACAAGAATGTAAACATAGATAGTGACAGTCAGGCAGTAATGACGTTACAACAGTCTCAGAAAAAGAGATTCACAGCTCCCAACATATGACCACTCAAACTACAGAGTTCATAGTTGGAGCTCTCCTTGTAGTCATGACAAGGAACATTTAGCCAGTACTTTCTCCTGATCCTGAACATCTATTAACCCTGACACAATCTACTCTTATTAATAGCAAGCTTACATGAGAACATATCGACTAGTATCCAATGACTAGTTCTATTGATTAGTGAATAATGTAAGCACACAGGAAATTGCAATTTCTTCCACAGCTACAACACACAATTCTGAAGCTGAAACACCAACAGCCTTACAGCCTTGCTTTAGAGTTGCAGAAGAGAGAAAACCCACCATTACAGTCCAGCTCAACCTTTCCATCACAGTATACTGTACGTTTAGGATGTAAAGTGCTGTGCTAAGATGACTTGTGCAAAGTGACTCTGGGAAATGCAGAGCTGTATGGATTTATTGGTGTCAGCATCACTGAGTGTTCTATTACCATCCCTTAATCTTATCAATACTTTTGATCTGTCCAGTCAGGGCCAAGATTGCATCTAACTGGCTTTGATTAAGATGTTGTTATTTTCAGGGTGGTCGGACCAGGCAAGACTACTGTGGTATATTGCAATGCTGCTGGTTTGAGGGTGTGCTCTACCTAGCGGCTGTCACAATCACCCAGAGCGCTTTTGGAAATAGATAGCCATTGATCGGTTTCGTCTAAAACAGCTTTGCAGAGCAGATGTGCAGTGATCTGTCAGGAACACAGCATGAGACAGACTTCGCTGATAATATCTTATTCCCGCAGTAACGTCATATTGATGCCCACACATTCTTGCGATTTTAAAATGAGTAGGGTGATATGATGCATTTTCCCATGCATTTTTCATGTTACAACATAAAAAAAATATGTATATCATTATAAAAACATCTGTTTTATGTTCTTGTCATCAATTTCATGCCATTTGCAACAGACACAGAACAAGATGTTTCAGGAACAGACATGAGACATCTTCCTACCTAACTGTGTGATATGTGTATATTTTCATTCCATCCGCCAGCTCAGAATGCAGAATAACAAGCATACTGAAGCTGTGGAGTACTTCGAGAGGCCATGCCCACCGATCTGGCTCTCCAGGCGGACTCGAGCAAACACTTCAAGTTACTTGCAGGAGACAAGCCTAAAACAGGCTCCCTTTCCTCAGTTCCTGTTTGCCTGAGGATGTGGAGGTATGTGTGGTCCCTGAGGACCAGATGGAGGGGCTGACAGTCCACTGATCTATTCTCTAATCCCAGTTGATGACAGCCGCTGCTTTTGTTGATGAACGACCAGCCTGGATGAGAGGATCAGCGCCACAGGTATCAGGCCCACGGCAGCTCTGATGGAAGAGATTACCTACATCACATACCCACTTCTTAGTGAACACTAACTTTGATATGCTCAGCGTGCATCACTAAATAGACCAAGAACAGTTCTATGCTCTGAGGATAAACAAAGTTAACTCTTCGTCAGCACCCGGCCTCGAGCTTTTAGTAGAAACTGTAAAGTTAAGATTGCTCAAACCTTTCACATTCAGTGATGCAAACATTTTATGATTTCAGATATGTTACACTTGAAGTCTAATCCTGCCCTTTTCCATGTTTTTCATAGTGCTGTTTGTCATCACAAGCCTAAGCTAATGTCAACCACTTTAGTGTCATACCTTACAGTGACTGTAACCGTATCCCAAACCACACAAATTTACTTCTAAAATATACTTTGCAAAATAAATGACCAAATGCTGAGTACAGGGAATTAAATGTTTCTTATCAGAAGTTCACAAGTTACAGAATTCTAACATGTACAGAATTATCAGAATAATACAAAAATCTATGATAATTGGATTTGGGTTTAAATGTATTTGTACAAGATACCAGCATGAATGATTGCTACGGTGTGCTGTTCTACTCTCCTAGCATATCTAATGGCTGTGGCAGCATCAGGGGGCTGTTAGTTTCCAAAATGCGCTGCACTGCACCTGGGAGACGTTGCCTTAGCTACGCCTCAACCTTTTGATCACACACTGAGACCAATCATTGATCTATTAAGCTGAACTCCAGCAAACCTTTCGCTAAAACATCTCAACATTCTTCCCAACGTTCCTTCATTTGTACCGGTTCCTGCCTCCTGAGGTTTGTTATGTTGTAGGGAGGAGGCAAAGGAAGTGGATTAGGGGTGGGAGGGTGTTATCATACGATAATTGTCTTCATACTATTATCTGCCCACTACTACATTCCTCCTGTAGCATGGGTTTCATGGCAACCAGTTTCATCAGTGCTTTGAAAACAACCTACATGATCTATACATTATTATTCTACTCCATATGTCCATTTACCGACCTGACAGGCCATTTGATAGCTTTCTATTCACGCCTAGCTATAAGGGAGCCTTGGGATGGATGCACAGAGCTTAAATTAGATTTTGCAGATTCTGTTATGCAATGCAAGCAGATATTACTTTAGACAGCTGTCATCTTACTCTCTACCTGTAACTTAGACTGAAAGTCTGGTTAACAAGGCCTGTGCCACAACTGACAGGATCAGGAAGACTTTTGAAAGCACAGGAAAACACAGGAAAAGTTTATCTGAAGTAACGTATTGACATTTTATTATTGTGGAATAATTTACTGCATTGACAGTCATGCACATATACTGTAAGCATATAGGCAACGCTTAAATTCTGGACATTGTTGTTCAGTATATTTTTGGCTTGAGTTTGTATCATATGCATTCAACATAAGGGTGACAGATTCAGCCAGATGTATTTGCCAGAGGATACATTTTACAAATAATCTAACTTGGGTTTGATGGGGAACAGCTAAAGGTGAGAAAGACACATGGTTTGTTACCTTTGCTAAACTTCAGTAATTTTGATGTGAAGTCAAACTCAATTGATATGAAAATAATTGAGTATCAGGTAAGAGAGAGAGAGAAAGAGAGAGAGAGAGAGAGAGAGAGAGAGAGAGAAAGGAAGGAAGGAAGGAAGGAAGGAAGGAAGGAAGGAAGGAAGGAAGGAAGGAAAGAAGGAAGGAAGGAAGGAAAGAAGGAAGGAAGGAAGGAAGGAAGGAAGGAAGGAAGGAAGGAAGGAAGGAAGGAAGGAAGGAAGGAAGGAAGGAAGGAAGGAAAAACGGACACAAGTTTAACACAACCCAGTGCTTACTGCACAACTGCAACATTACAAAAGCCTGTCAGTTCTAGTCATCTATGGCACATGTGCCATGGAACAGTGTATTCTGCCATTGTGTTCAAAACAGTATTCAGGTCACAACTCAGAGATAAACAGAAATATTACATAAAAAGACTATTAGATCGTCAGTGTACTTAGTAGTATAGATAATAACAGACAATGTTTTCAGACCACATCCTTGGTAGACAAATGTATGATTGTGAATACGGGAAGCTTTTGAACATAAGTCTTTTTAGCGGTCAACAAAACCAGTCAATGATGATTTGGATTTTCAGGGTAGGAGTCATTGGATAAGTACTGCAGTCTGCTACTGGGTTTCCATGTTTAAGGTTCTCCTTCAGCAGTCACTCTGCATTGTTGTTCCTGACTCAGAAGGTCGCACTGAGGACGCGGCATTGATTGTTATTCTATCGCCGACCTCTCCGCAAACTTGTCAACACTCGGTCCTGCCTCCAGCCAATGGCAGGGAGAAGGAAGACCTGAAATTGTGGGATGTAACCATCTGCCATTCTGTTCACCAAATAGGTTTTCCTTATTTTCCTGTGGATGCTTGAACCTTTTTGCCTCTGGTCAGCATAAATATGGTCATCGCATTGGCTGGCCAGGGAGATGCATATGGCCCTAAAGATATGATTTACATGTACTAATGCAATCAATCTGTGCTTGCTGTCAGCTTTCAGTAAACACCAGCCCTGTGATCTGAATGCTTTTTGCTTTTTCAAAACTGCTGCTGCAGGGATGCAGAGAGAGCTGGAAGATAGCAGGGACAGAGGGAACTCTCTAGAAGGTCCTGGAGGGGCCATTTTAGACGAGGTCTGTGTGGCTTCCGGGGGTCGGCTCATGTTGTGTTTCTGCTGCTTACCCACTGGCAGAGGAATCAGAACTACCCAGTCCATGTTGTCAGTGTAACCAGGCAGTGTGACCAGGCAGTGTGACAGGGCAGTGTGACCGGGCAGTGTGACAGGGCAGTGTGACCGGGCAGTGTGACCGGGCAGTGTGACAGGGCAGTGTGACCGGGCAGTGTGACCGGGCAGTGTGACCGGGCAGTGTGACCGGGCAGTGTGACCGGGCAGTGTGACAGGGCAGTGTGACCGGGCAGTGTGACCGGGCAGTGTGACCGGGCAGTGTGACCGGGCAGTGTGACAGGGCAGTGTGACCGGGCAGTGTGACCGGGCAGTGTGACCGGGCAGTGTGACCGGGCAGTGTGACAGGGCAGTGTGACCGGGCAGTGTGACCGGGCAGTGTGACCGGGCAGTGTGACCGGGCAGTGTGACCGGGCAGTGTGACCGGGCAGTGTGACCAGGCAGTGTGACCAGGCAGTGTGATGGTGAAGGAGTCAGGAAGAACGTTTGAAGGAGACATATGTTCATTCCGAAGCACAGTCAGAATCCTCTCAAGATTTAAACATGTTATTCCCTGCTTTTTAGGATGGTGCCAATCCATAGCCCTACATTTTCAATAAACAACACTCACTGAGTCACTGAATATGAAGTGAGAAGTTAGATATTGTCTTATTTCTCAATGTAGTGACGAAGAGGAGAAGCATGATACACCAATGCCAGGTTTGATGCAAAAAACATCAATTTATTTCCACAAAATTAAGAAATAAACAGAGATTCCCCCTCAAAACAAATAAACCAAAATACTTCAGGTTTACCAGTCAAAAGTCTATCACATCCAATTATTTGGTTTAGCCAATGTTGTGGTTTTAAAAACAATAAATGCATTTAATGAACGCGCGTAAAATGGTTTAAATTGAAAACTTGCACTCGCGGCACTAACCCATTTAGCGGGAAGGCCTGTCGCAAACACACCTTTTGGAATTAAATGGTTGGGAAAAAAGGAATACCTTTTTTAACATTTTCATTTTCAGTTTGGTTTATTTGACTATTCACCTGCAATGTCAGAGACTATAAGGTGTGGACATGCCTACTAAGCTTGTGCTTTGTCATTCATTGACTTCAGTCAAACGACCCATTTTTGATTTGAAGTGAGTACATTCAAGCATCTGACACCCAAGAAACCATTGTGTGATGTGAGAGTGGGCCTCCCTCTGAACACTAAGTGCATCCTGTGCATGTTTGACAGGGCCAGGACTGTAGGGCTTGGCTGAGCCCACTGAGGCCCAGCTACAGTAGCTCCCCAGAGCAGAGAGCTGTGATTGGGGTGATAGCGGGGCAAGGAGAGCAAGCACAGGAGGCAGGACCACGGTGAGGGCCCAATCACACAAAACAACCAGTGAAAACCAGCTGAGATAATTCACACGGACAGAAGTTTCCCTCGGGTCAACACAGAGGTTGTGTGGTGAGATCAAACAGAACTTGCGTGCAAAATAAAACTAAGGTATAATATTAGTGAAGCAATGATGCTGGATGACATGACATGTTTAACTTGAAACCAGGAATAAAGATCACACTATTTCACTTGCAATATTGAACTATGCTTACTGTCAATACATTTCCTTAATGCTACCTAAGTAGTTAGATTACCTTTCTGTGTTGAATAATCAGAATTACATGTTTTGTAGTTATATGTTATCAACATATACTCCAAATCATTTCAATATGTTGATAGTTTTGACATTTGTGTTTCCATAGCAATTATTTGCTAAACTGAACCCTCTGGCGGTCAGTACACTCAGTATGTCTGACCTGAGTGTAGCAGAGGGTCAAGGTGGGAAATATACAGCAATACAGATGACCTCACAGGAAGATTTATAGGCGTTCCACTAGTGCAAGTCACCATGGTTCACCCACAGTCCCGCTGCAAAGGCTTCAGGGTAATAGTTTCACACAGGGTGCTAATGACATCATCAGTTTGGCAGTCACACCCCCTGCAACAACCTGTCAATGTACCTTTCATTATTCTTGAGAAGCGTTATTTTTCTCGCACATTTTAACTGTCAACTTTAATAAATGAAACAATAAAGCAAATCCATAAGATGTATTTCATAAATAATGCATGTGCATTCAAATACAATATTTGTTACATTTTATAGACATACAGTACTGTGCAAAACTCTTAGGCAGTATAAAAAAAAGGTAAAGCAAAAATGCTTTAAGAAATCATGAAACAAAAAGATAAAGCAAAGATTATTGCCAAATTGCACTTTTATAGTGCTGCACGAAGACAGAGGACAAATACATTTATACTATGTAAAACTTCTTGGGTGCCTAAGACATCTGCACAATTCTGTAGTAAAAAAAAAAAAGAAAAAAGATACTTATATTACATGACATGAGGGTTAGGGAAGAAAATAGTAAAGAAAAGTCCTAGAAAAATCCCTGTAAAAAAACTGCTAGTGAAATGTCTGGATGGGACAGGCAAAGGCTGCTATCCAATGTCTACTGAATCAGGCACCTTTCTAAAAAGACCTAAACAAGTGTCCATCTATTGATTTTTCCATGAAAAGATTTAATCAGATACCTGCCGAGATTCTGAGAGGACAAAGCCCACCATTTAACCCCATTGTTACATCAGTGAGGCCCTAGCAGCCAGCTCAGCATACCAAATGAGATGAAATCATACAGCTTGGGTGGAAGATGGATGTAAATTAATCTTTGTGATAAATAAATACAAATATAATTATTATAATTATAAACAAAAAAAATAATGTTTTAATTTGAAGTTTACGGTACAAGGGACCAATATGTGTGTTATGAAAGATAATTTGGCTCTATTGCAATTCTAGTGCAATTTCAGGCACATCAGGTGAATTGCTTTAAGGGTGAAGCGTCAAGGTTGTGTTGTTTTCCTGAAATCAAATTAGGCTGACGATTAGATAAAGCTAACCACTGTTAAGAGGTTCAAGGTTGGGTGTCATTGGCTCAACAACAGGAAAGGTCTGTGCTTACGCACACACACATACAACCACACACACACTCACACAAATTATCATAACATCTACACTCACCTACAGTCTGACCCAAGGATTACAACATATATACCATTATTTATTTTAAACTACTCTTGATGTAAATGACATACTATGTTATGCTTTTCATGTCTCATGCAGGATAGTCATAATTGGGTGCGTAAAGAAGCTGTCTATGGCAATGGGTTTAGCCGAGCTCCTATCCTAAGGGCCTAAGTTCATTACCAACCCTCTCTTTCTCTTCTACCTTTTCCTCCCCACAGCCTGTGCGTGCAAGAGACCAACTTCCCCACACGCTAATTACAGTTCCTCCTCACCAAAGGCATTCTGAAAGAAACACCTGCTGTGGGACCTCTCTCTGACCTACCTTGGAGAAAGCACCTCAACACACCTCTCCATTCACCCGGGGATAATAACATGGAGAAAGAAGAGAATGACAGGGTTAGCTAAGAATAGAGTAAACGGCCCATACATTTCATACTGGTAGATCAATGGAACATTACAGTAATTGGACTTTGATGTTGCTGCAGGCTGGCGTACAGGGAGGAAATGGTGGGCTATCCCTGCAAGTGTTAGCAAAATAAGTTGAAATGTATTAAAGGTGAATAGGTGGTCACCTGAATAACACTTGGGGGTTATTGGAATACATAACTAGTTTTGCTTAAGCATTCAGAGGCAAATTAGCATTGTTTATCAGCTAGTACTCAGAAATATGGTTTAGAGCCTGATTGATGATTCCTATTATTCAGACTCAGACAAAGTATTGGATGAGGTTAACCCATTAGAAATGCATCCAATCCCATAACCACCTGTATTAATATCATACTGCATCACCCAGTAGATGAGAGGGAGAGAAAGAGATAGAGATAGAGATAGAGATAGAGATAGAGATAGAGATAGAGATAGAGATAGATAGAGATAGATAGATAGATAGAGAGAGATAGAGAGAGAGATAGAGAGAAGAGAGAGAGAGAGAGAGAGAGAGAGAGAGAGAGAGAGAGAGACAGAGAGACAGAGAGACAGTGAGACAGAGAGACAGAGAGAGAGGTGTCTAGGTGTCCATGCATAAGCAATTGTTCCCCGTAGCTCATTCTGGCGCTGTCACACCAATATCAGTCTGAGGTTTGGACAGGTGAAAAATGTTGGGACAACATGGGCAAACATCTTTAATCAAGTGGCAATGACATTTCCAAGACACTATTTTTGATGAAGGGAGCCTTGAGCAAAACTCAGAGGGAAGGGGGGGGGGGGGTTATAATTGTGTGGGGAGAGAGAAAAAAAACAATTGAAATATATATATATATATATATATATATATATATATATATATATATATATATTTCAATTGTACAATGAAACAACTTATTCAACTGTCTTGAATGAAAATCGATCCATTGGGATCCTCATTACTGTATACATTTTTCCCACTGACACATAATTGACTCCAGTAAATGTTCCTGTTATCTCTCAAGTTAATATTGTTTGATTAGTCATCACTCTGTGTGCAATTGTTTGAAATGTAACTGCAATATCCAACATCACATATGGATGTTCTAGTGTGTTTTTTTAAGTGAAAGAATGTTAAAAAATAAGAAATCTCCCTTCCCTGACACTAAGCATTTTTTGACTGCTTTTGATCTCGAAAGCGCATGGGGGATTGCTAATTAAACTATCTTTTCGATGCTGACATTGCTGAAAGTGAGGTCTGTGTTACGGACCTTGACAAATGGCCTGGCTTTAGGTTTTGATTATGGACCCTAGGCCTGTTGGTCCTGTGTCAGCCACTGTGGGAAATCAAAATGACGTTTAATTTGCAGTTACATGACTGATATCTTAATTATCCACACACATCTGTCAACGCATTCTAGCATCTTAATGTTTTCATGATGAAACAGTAACGGGCCACGGGGTACAGAGGGATCATTAGGAGACAGAAACATCTCATCGAAACATTTATTCAAACAGGCATTCATCGCTCCCACAACTATGTGTATGAGAGGAACTATGTGTATGAGAGGAACTAACAAAATGTTTGTATGCCTCTCTATTATCTTCTTCTTGTCTCTTTGTCTCTGTCCCTGTTCATCTCATTAGTACTGGGTGAGTATATGGCAGTAAACATTGTTTAGGAAAAGACTGTTGTATGTTAAAGCATTTTTTTTCAAGATTATATATATTCCAAACATATTGATTTCAAACAGTTTTTGTTATATTGTCTTTTTTTTGTAATCCATCCCAAAAATAAATACTTTTTTAAAGCAACCTTCTGGAAGTAGAATGGTCTTCAAATGTTATCAGTTTCAAAATATTCAGGGAGCTTCCAAGTCTTCCCTTCAAAGTACGAATAACATAAAGGTGGTCCCAGAGCTCCTTCGCTATACATCTCTAAAGCAATGCATCCAGAAAGGTGACTTTAAAGTTGGACCATTGCTCATGCTGCACCCTATACAGTCTGGTGGCTGTTTAGGCTTCCTGTAGGGTTGAATCATTTACCTGGCCTGCAGTCATATTGCCTCCTGCTGAGATCATTCTGGCTCATTACCATACATTATTTATTCATGTATAGACCTCTGACGTGGGTGATCATTGATTTTCCCCTGCATTTAATTTGTCTTCGCCGTAGTTTGTTCCACAAGTAGCTTCAATCACACAGTCACACGCACGTCTTATAAAACTTGATGTGATTTCAGGTGGAACAGACGAAGATAGAGAGAGAGAGAGAACAGAGAACACACACATACACGCACACACACCCACATACACAGACAAACACACACACACACAACAGTGTGGTAATTCCTTTGCTTCAGTAAATGTGTTAAAGCTCTGACAACCCTCTCTCCTTCCCTGTATCTCATTCTGTGTTGTCTCTTCCTTTCATTGTATCTCTTTCCTTCTCCATCTCATTCTCACTTGATCTGCTTTGTTCTTTCTCTCTCTTTCTCTCATCTTTGTGTCCCTCTCTCCCTCGCTCTCTCTGTATGTATACAGTAGTTGTTGCAGCAGTGATGGGCTTGTATCCAGTGGGGGTGTATTATTGATTGATGCTGTGTGGGTTTTGGCTGATGTGACAGTATCTGCATAACAGACAGCTAGGGTCCGCAGATTCCCAACCTCCAGTTCATGCATGTTCACACATGTCCTTATCTATGGATACAGGCATGCCGTCTACAGTAGATGAGTGCATATACAATATAATGCATGTATCCTTATTATACACCTCAAGTCACTTTGAATGTCCGCTATGCTGTCTAAATATCATGTTTCCATTGCTTCCTTGACTAGCTTTTTCTTCTGAATATGTGTATGTCAGTGCATTGTGTGTGTTTGTGTGTGTGTGTGTGTGTGTGTGTGTGTGTGTGTGTGGTGGGGGGGTTCTTCTGCAATATGTGACTTTCGGAGTCAAAATAGACCCTAATCTAATAATCACAAACATTTTGAATGTGAAATAATTACTAGTTAATAGACAATCAGGACAGTGCCTTGACCTAGTAAAGCTCCCACTGCATCAATAGACTGCTAAGCTCTTTTGTCCTTCCAGTTCACAGAAGAGAATAACATTTGTTTTAATTAAGGGGCATTACGTTTGAAATGTGTAAACAACCATTATGGACACAAAGAGATCACCAGGACAAGGAGAGGGGCCTGAAAAGACCTGGAATGATAAAAAAAAAAGATCAATAGATAAAAGGATGACGACACAAACATGGAGACGGCTCTTTTGAAAAGATATGTTAAACAGCTGCCATGAACATGTTGAACATGGAGATGCCTGGAGAGGAAGGCCTGGCCTAGCTGCATCTGGATCACAATGAGGAGGAGTTATGATGAGTGCGTTCTGGTCGAAACGTGGGCGATGTCCTTGTCAATGTCTTTCGAGTCCGCTATTGTAGATGTTCACACAGTGTACTGTATCATACCGTGTTATATTACTCCCTGAAGGACCTGCCCAATGTGTCTGCTGGTACAATTCATTTATCTCTCATGGGTCGTCCATCATCTTGACTTGAGAAATATGAATATACATTAAGGACATAATTGCAGCCTTCCAATACTCCTCCAAAGGCTGAACATGCAACAGTGTAGTGATGGCAGAGGGCGGGGCAGAGACAGAGTTTAGTAAAGATCCACCATTTATCTCCCAGATGTTTTATCAGTGTTTTATGATTACCGCGGAAACAAATATGCATAATTAAAAGACTCCAAACACCCTGAACGCTGGGGTGGTGCCAGGGAGGGCCAGGGAGGAAGAAAAAGGTGTAAATTAATTTAGATTAGCAATTAAATGTGTGTTAGCAGTCGTGATGTGATGGAGGACAGGCTACAGGAGACGTCACAAGCTGCAAAAGGGGAGAACATGTCTCCTGCAAGTTTAAATAGATATATTGTCGTGCTTGTAAAATAAATAGTAAATGCCTTCTGTGCAAAATGCCGAGCAATGCGATTTCTGCAGCTAAGATATCCAATAAACAGTATATCTTATGTACTGTATTTCAGAGCGTCATGACTAAGAGGTTGGCTTGGAGGGAGGTTTAATAAAAAAGACTACCGGTACTGAAAAAGAGAAAGCATTGCACTAAGGGACATATTTCTGTGTTTGTGTTGAAGTTATTGGGGTAAGGCTCGGCTTTTATTCCATCGCTCTCAGCGTGGGTATGCCTGTTTTGCACCATCTGCAGTTTGCGTGTGTTTGTGCAGCAGTATGCATGGTGGTGCATGTGTAACGTGTGAGTTTCAGAGGTCATTAGCTAAACCAAAGAACTGGAATGGGGCTTCAGGGAACAACCGGTAGACTTTACAAGTTATCAAAATAGTAGTCAATTTATTCCACACACCAATAAAACCTACAGCAAGTATTCTAAGTGTGGTGCCACTGAAACACAGGATGCCTAAATAACCCAGCTAATAACAATTTGGTGAAATAGGCACTGCACAAGACGTCAACACGATGCAATAAGTGAGCACACGCACCCAAAACGGCTCTGAGGTTCACGGCAATGAATCCCTCTGGTCTAAGCATAGCTGGACACACATGCAAACTATCCAATCAGTGCCCTGGCCGTACACCTGCAATTGCAACCGACCATAATACATAGGCTACGAAGATTCAATGAAAACAGGGAAATAGTGGTGCAAACAGAAGGGAGCTGGGGAGGTGGCACGTTAACACTAGTGAAGAGCACAAAGTCCAATGACCCCTATCAAAACCCCGGAGTGTTAAATAACAATATAACCAGTTGGATATTACCCAACGTGATACACAAAAAAACACTCTTTACGTCACCAACATGCCCTTTAAGGGTTTGTCCTTAATTGGCGTCGATTGTCTATTGGAGAAGCAGCCGGAGGCACGGTCGTGAATGTCTGGAAAGCTGGCCGCCCATTGGAGGAGCTGGAGGCTTGGTAGTAGGTGTGCGGGATATCAGATGGACCGCAGTCCACACACCTCCTCCGTTGGCATCGATACTCAAAAGAAAGACATCACAATATTACATGCATTACACATGTGCTGTATGTGTGAGTCTGAGTATATGTGTGTGTTTGTCTGTGTGTACAGTATGTGTGTGCACTTGTGTGCGTGTGTATGTGTGTGAGTCTGTGTGTTGTCTGCGTGCATGTGTGTGATACGTGTGTGTTTGTGAAAAAGAAAGAGTCTATGATAAACCCTGTTAAACCGAGGCATATTTAAACCAAATCCAATAATAGCTCCCAGGCTCTTTATCACGTAGCTTTAATAATGAATGAATAAGATAATCCAGGGTCTCTCCTTGGCAAACAGAAAAAAGTGAAAGGTATACAAAAATGACCTACTTTAGGCATTATATTTTAGTTCTAAGTTTACATACAAGGTTGTAGTATTTTAAGGACAAATTGCCCTGGCATACATTGCGGGTGTGTATTTGTCTAAAAGACAACACTTACTACAAATGCAACACAATGGCAATTCGTACAGAGTACTTCAATAGCAGACTGTGATATCAAGCTGAACCTGTGTGTTCAGGTTAAATATTCTCTCCTACCCACAGGACCCAGAAGGACCATGATGCATCAGCCTATGCAGTTTATCTGCAGCAGTGTACCTGGGGCTTATGTATAACACTGAGAAGGAGGGAATGGGAGGAGAGGAGAGAAGGCACCTAGAGTTGAGTAGAGAGTCAAGGAAAGAAGTGCAGAGGAGAGAAGTGGAGTGGTGAGGAGAGTGTGTGATAAATCAGGGCAACATGGCTGTGAATCATAAAGAGCAGATTGGCTCTGCCAGCCTCCATACAGAGAGAGATACTGTAGTGCGTGGGTGTTTCTGTAGCAGATGTGCTAACCCTTACCCTGGGTATCTGTCTACCTCTTCCCATTCCTCACCTACTTCAGCCTCCGTGTCTGCAAATACACAGACTGCACACACGCACCCATGCTCTGTAAACACGTGCAATTGCGCGCACACACACACACAAAAACGCACTCTGACACACAGACACATATGCAGACACACCATCACATCCTGCGATACATAAGCAGAATGGTGCACAAACTGCGACACGCACACACGCACTCCCGACAACACCCACACCCCCATGCACAGCCCGGCAGGAGCCCAGGTGCAGCGTCTCCAGGTCACATCTTGAGGACAGAGGCGTGTCTCTCTTCTCACCTGTCAGCTCTCAGGAGTGATTGATCACCTCCTCACACTGCTTGTGCGTGTGCATGTGCGTGTATGTCAATGTGGGTGTGTGTGTGTTTGTGTAGGTGCGTGTGGAGGCCAGTGACATGAAGGTGTGAGTGTGTCAGTGGCATCAGAGCAGAACTGTGTTGTGCCGGGCCTGCTGACCCCACTCCAGAGGTGGACAAGATGGAGGATATGCTTCACCTGCTCCCTCTTCTCAAACCAACACCTCGTCACCCCAGCAACCAGACGGGCTTGAGCAGCTCACCTTTATTAACGGCATTCACTGTGAAATACCAGGCCCAATGTCAAATGGGAGGGAGCTTGCCATTATTAGTCAATTCAACATTGTAATGTCACTCATACTGACGACACTGGCCCGTTTGAGCTATCTGAGGGTGAAGTACCTCTGAAGCACTGGAATGAGCCACCAAAATATATATGTGTGTGTAATGAGAGTAAGCTGAGACCGATCTGAACATGTTCTGTTTAAAACCCTTGTTAATTTAGGCTGATTTCCCACATATAATAAACTGATAATAATTAACCTCCGTGATAAGGCTGTAATCAACTCTTCATTAGAGACATTGTGCTGTGCGTGTTAGGGAGGGTATTTTACTCTTCTTTTTTACATGCAGACTTTCAGCAGCGCTGTGTTATTTGACTGTTTATAACAGAACATTTTAATTGAATCTGTTTGAGGATGCAGAGCACGTAAAAAAAAAAAGTTACAATGTAAAAAAAAAAGAAAATGTCAAAAATGTTATTCTGTCTGGCGACAACCAACAAACCAACAACCAACAAAACACAGACAGTGTCACAACACAGCCTCAGTGTCCCATGTGCGGGGCCTCTGAGAAGTCACCAGCATGTCTGGAGCAGTTACTGACATGTAACAGTTACTGACCTGCTTTCTGTCTAACCTGGGAAGATGTTGCCTCCTGCCTGCCTGGTTGACATGCAAGTCAAAAGCCCATAAGGATGCTTGCTCATCAAATGGAAACACTAGCTCTCAAACACATATACATGCACACAAACGTACACACTCAAACTGCACACACACAAACACTGTGTAATGACACACACATGCGCACACACATGCGCACACACACACAAACAGAATGTCCACGAACACACACACATACACACAAACAATGCAATCAGAGCTAGAGGAGGTCCAGCTCAAATCTTTCAGGACCTCACCCCATCCCCCATGAACTTCCTGGGAGTAACTTCTAATCAGGAAACGACAGTGGGATGACGGTCCAGAGGCAGAGCTGGCGTCGTGTGTTCTGTCTGACAGGAGCCGAGGCAAGGCCTGTTAATGGGATGTGCCCACAGCCAGGAGTTCAAAGAAGAGTTAATTACTGTAATATGGTGGATATATTGGCCCCTGCTGGGAGCCATGTCCCCATCAGTCAGAGAGCAGCCTGGCCCTGGCCCTCCTCTATGGGGAGATGGTGGGAACAAAAGGATGGACGTCGGGGCGTGGTGAGGGATGTGATAAGGAGGATGGCGCAAAGTGAGAGGGGACCGCTGATGGAGGGAGGCTGAGAGATAGCGTGATTAAAGTGTGCTAAATAGATTATGTGATGCTGAAAAAAAGAGAGAGGGAGAGAAAGTATAGCACGTGTATCATAGTTTGTGTGTGTCTGTGTGTGTAAGAAAGGGGGAGAGAGAGAGAGAGCGAGAGAGAGAGAGAGAGAGAGAGAGAGAGAGAGAGAGAGAGAGAGAGAGAGAGAGAGAGAGAAAGAGAGAGAAAGAGAGATTTAAAAAAGAAGAGAGAGAGTGCAAGTGACAGATGCTGTGAGTCAGGATGTGTGCGGAAAAAAGCAAAGTAACCTTATGCCAAAGCAAAGAGGAAATGACATGGGACAGTGATTGCTCATTCAGTGTGTGCCCTACGTGTTATCCAGTTAAACACACGCACCCACGCACACACCCACGCACACACCCACGCACACTTCTTCACAATGTGACCCACAGCCCTCACCCTCCCTCCCCTGCATTCCATTTCTGTTTGTTGACTGACAGCATCAACCACCCCTCTAACACTGTGCACATCAGCCGGCACTTGTCACCGCATAAAAGAAGTTCAGCGAGAGAGGAGGAGGGTTGCTGAAAAGAACTTATATTAGACTTTATTATCTGGTCCTGAAACATGGGCTCCACAGGCGCTCCCACAGTGCAGAAGAGCCATTTTCATCTCAATCTGAGGGGCTATGAGTGCGGTGTGCCACAGGAGCCATACTTGCTTTATCAAAACTCCAGCTGCAACCAACATGGCAGGGTTTGTATGAGAAGGGGGAGATCAATTTCCTCTAATGATCTGACAATTTCTAGCTGATGTCTCAATTTATGCTCATTCAGATCTGCAGCCGTGAGCCATTATGTTTAGAGTGAGACTTAGAGAGCGAACAATCACACATTTGCAACATCCTCATGCACATACATACCAGTATGGCACACATACAGCACACACACACACACGTACACACACACTTCAAAACCACAGGAAAATACTTTATCCAGAGTTTACATTCAGAACTCAGGTTTCTTCCAGCCCAATGAGTGCGTCAGGATTTCTTCAGCTTCAATGAACCGGTCTGACCTACAGTAAAGATGTCCCCGGAGTGTTTAATATGGAATACAAGTAAAACAAGTTTTGCATCAAACTACACATGTAACCTTTGTGATTACAATTTTCATGTTGTAAGATACAAGCGTTATGCGTCATGTGACGTTGTGTTTGGTAAGAAGGTCACAACTGCTTCTTACACCTTTCACTGTGATTGAGATCTGTGGTGGCAGGGGATAGGGGAATTGTGGATTATTTCATTTTTTTATGCAATGAAGTCAGTTTTGGTTTAGCCAGAGCTAATGTCCAAGCTCAAAAGACAACTACGTCTTATAACACAAAATTAATGAAGTATGGAAAAAAATTGATATTACCAGTTCCGCACAGTAAAATCCTAATCAGAATGTAAAGTTATGCTAAATAAGTTCAAATGGATCACGGGATTGTAATAAATCTTTCATTGTAATCTGATCAACCCGGAGACAAATGGAGAATGAATATGTTAATGTGACACTTTGTATCCAGAAAAATTATGACGACTTTCCGGCTAATTGTTTAACTTTCCCAGGCTCCACAGGCAAAACCTCCAAAATCCTCTTTATTTATGAGTGCTCATCGTATTGAAGAGTCTCATGCATGCAAACAGAAGATACTTTTACTTTTTTTGTTGATATTCAGCCTAAACCAAAGGAACAGACTCATCTTCTCAATGTTGTAGTTCAGGGACGTAGACACCTGTTTACATATTGTGTATAAATTATGAAAAAATAAACAAATATTAACCTAAACATATTTGTTTAGGTTAACCCTATACATACAAGTGAAACTTGGTAAAATGTGATCTTTAAAAAGCCAGAGCACACACAATCTAACATGAATAATTATTTAACCAATCGCCATCGCTGTTTTAATGTCAGAATTTTCAAAAAACAATTCCCAGGTACCTTAGTGTATGTTGTCACACCAAACCACTCTTCAGTTTTCTCTCTGGTCCACAGGCTGATAATCCCACTGTCAGATGTCAGGTTGATGCAGTGCACTGACATTCCCTGTGATAGAATCATTAGATCACCTGGACCTGCAGGGCGCAGGGGCTCTTGGCAGAGCCCCATGACAAGGTACCAGACAGGGAGAGGGGGGAGGTGGGCAGGTGTCAGGTACAGAGGGCAGTGCCAACAACAAGCTATCACAGAGGGGGACGTGGCTGAAAGGGAAAAATACTCCAGGCAGATTGATCCACAGATACCAGATCATAGCCTTTGTTATCATTGTTTATTTTGTAAATGTGTATGCAAAGTGACATACAACTATTGCATAGACTGTAGTATAAACGGCAGACTATCAAGAGCAGACGTGCACAGTCCTCCAAGTTCATGGTTATTACAAGGCAGAGCATTCCACTCACTCTTGTTATGTCATAACCAAATAAAGACAGACGTGTTTAAAAGAGAGGGGCGGAATTCAGAACAAACCTAAATTAAACCTTTAGGTACATTGATGATGGTTTGATACATTGCCACAGTGTAAATAGCATGAATACATTCTTTGAGATGGCTGACAACCATATTAGCTTTGGGCTTCTGTAGAGAGACATATGTCATCACAGATCTGCATCATCCATTTGTTTTCTGCTCTTTTTCCTCCTCTTAGCCATTGCCCAGCGACAGAAACATGTGCAGAGTTTTACCTGGAGACATGTCACACGACTGTCATCAGCAAACTGCTTGAGCTAAAAATACAACACCGCTTAGAGGCAACAATATATGCTATTTTGATGTGCAAGGAACAATAATAAGATATATAGCGGCTTTACAAGGCTAAATGGCATCGAACAACATAGGCCACTGTGCATTAATTGCTCAATTTAAGTCTGTCAGTTAGGGAACATGTGGAACAATTACAAATGATCTTTTTTTAAAGCTAATGATGTACATAACTACACATGATTTGAGCAATTTAAACCTATAGACACATTAGGCCTACATGAAGGCTTTGTTGAGGGGGTCAATACACACTAACCCATATTGCAGACAGAGGAGAAAGTGAGACATCCAGATGTAACTTCACGGTAGTTAATTGACGAAGTGTAGGACAGGTTGGTCAGCCATTTGCCTCCTATAATCGGGGCTCTCAAGACAGCCACACAAGGACAGGAGTTCAGACACACATCCAGAAGGCTACACTCACAGACTGGCAGTCAAGCAAGCACGCCTGAAGGCAGGAAACACAGGAGCCTCTTATCCTCACAAGCTGCGGGCTCACTTCAATCAGGACAGGAGTGACAGGCATCCCTCCTCAGCACTCAGCACACACACAACTCGGTCTTTCATTTGATTTATTATTGTGAAATGTAATTAAATAAATCCCTGGTAAGGTGCCTATAAAATCAGCTTGTAGAACAGGGTCAGTGAAGCACAAACGTCCCAAGATTAATTTGTGAAAGTTTATTTGTTCAGCATAATGGATACATTTCCCTTCACCTTCTATGCTAATTGGAATCTTATGAATACAAAGACAAATATTTTATTATGCGTATTTGTTACGAGGATGTCTGCATCACACACTAACTTTTATCTGCACCCATTGGCATCTGTGCAGAGGTTATGCTGATTGCCTTTTAAACAAAGCAGAAACAGGTGTGCATTTACATCATAAAACTTTCAAGGACGTCATCATAGCCTTTACACAACTTGCTGTATTGTCACTTTCATACCAGTTTATGTACACACGTTTGTCTACCTTCAAGGACTGAACAGTGGTGCTGTGGCAACCAATACAAAGAAACTGGTTGAAACATTTTCAATTTTCTAGTATTCCCCAGCAAACATCAAACCTTTAGTCTTGCAATCTTCATTTTTTGAGATGTTGTACATTGCCTGCCCTACCTAAGAAAAAGCAACATTCCACACTGACAAAGAAAAGTGAAGTGATTCAGAATGAACAACCAATTTTATTTAGGTACAGTGCAGAAGATATATATTTAGCTGATGGTAGAAGTACTTATTACACTGTACAAGGATTATTTATGTATAACTTACATTTACTTTCACCCACTTTGCAGGGAAGTTCTCACACATCTGGTCATATAAAGCAGGATTGAGCCTCCGTCAAACATTGCAGCTCTAAGACCATTTCAAATTAAATGACAAATTGACACAATTCCACAAATGATCATAGAGCTCCAAGTCTGGGGAAACCAGCCCTGTGTATTTTTAAAAGAAGTAGTCTGTCACATCTATCCTACCACCACCGTTTCATCATCAAGGAACTCATAATACGGAACCTCCAGGTTGAGAGGTGCGGGGCCTTTCCTGATACGGCCAGACGCGTCATAATGGGAGCCATGGCAGGGGCAGTAGTAACCCCCGTAGTCCCCTGAGTTGGCAATGGGGACGCACCCCAGGTGGGTACACACGCCGATGACAATGACCCATTCGGGTTTTGTCACGCGTTCCGTATCGTGTTGGGGGTCACGCAGCTCATTCATGTCGACCGCGGCTTCCGCAGCAATCTCCTTTTCTGTTCGATGACGGACGAACAGAGGCTTGCCTCTCCACTTGAAGGTCACGTTCTTGCCTTCTGGAATGTCTCCCAGCTTGACCTCGATCTTGGACAGAGCCAGGACGTCAGCAGAAGCGCTCATGGAGGAGATAAATTGGGTGACTACAGTCTTGGCTGCGTAGACCGTAACTATGGAGAAGGCCCCGGTGACCATGTAGGAGAAGGCTCTCCTGGCCTCACTGCTGTCCTGGGAAGACATCTTGGGGTCCTGAACATCAGGCCGTCTGTAGTCGGAGAAATCTGGTATTTTGATGTCTGTGTGAGCATAGCGAATTCCAGCTGGGGCTGAGGACAAGACAAAAATATGGACACAGTAAGAAGCTTTAAAACTAATTTGTTTTCAACATATACATACATATATACATATATATATATTTTTTTTTTTTTTTTTAAGTTAACATATCGCAAGCAATGAGCTACAACAACATGAAACAAAACTAGGACTAGAGCTCCATATGGGTGGCTAGTCGTGAACTTCACCGGTTAGCCAGCTAGCTAACAAGCAGTGTACAGGCGGAGTGCCTAACCAAACCAAATAACCTTTCTAGAATTCATTCGCGGCATAGCCAAATCAACTTTGTCCATTGATATAATTACTACTAACATGATCTCAAAAAGTGCTGTGTAAACTAGCATTATCAAATCAGACAACACAAGTCACGCAATGACCTCTCTTTCAACTAGGCCCTTAGCAGCCTTGGCCAGAAAATCATTTAGCTGACTGGCGCACTCATAGTGAAGACAAACAAATGTTACCATAACCTTCCCAATAAGTTATGATTATAAGGCAAGAGAGCTAGCACGTCCAAATACAGTGATAGTGACAGTGATACTTTCAGAAGGTAAAAGGTGAAATATTCAACAAAGTTATGAGAAGATAGCTAGTTTGCTACTGCTAAAGCTAAATCCCAGACTTACCATTGATGCTAACAGAGACTGCGGGCCCAGTTTTCGGGCTCTGTCCGTTTAAAGATTCGCGGCATAGGAATGGTTTCTTCACATCTACCTGCACTTTCTCTCCTTTAACAACAACTCCGGTTATTAAGGGTTTGAGAAGCCCCGCAACAGCATAATTCGTTGCCTGCAAGTAAGGGGAAAATGCCCCCGATCGAGCAGCAATGGACATCATCGTTGTGTCTTGTTTGTCTGTGCTCTTCGCTGCTAGCTAGCTAGGCTACGACCTTGCTGGGTGGTGAGGAAGAGAGGACGTCGTGACGTCACATCGTCACGTAAATAACTGCGACATCCCAAACGGAGTCAGCCTAGAACGGATCTAGGATCTGTCTATTCTCGGTGGAAGATCTCGGACACACTGCAAGAAGGGACACACTTTTCCCCCCATATACACTCTGGCATACTGTTGAAATGCACGTATTCATCGCTTGCATATATGACATTATTTATTTCAAATTATATTTTTTGGTGGCAGAAGTAATTGGCAGTAGCTACATTCCAAAAACATTATTAATGTAAAATAATTCCCTAATAATATTACCATTTAGTCCTAAATCCATTTAGTAAATCCACCCTTATAACTGGTAGCAAATAATTATTTATGTAATAGAATGATAGACAAAAGGCACATTAACACCATCCATTAAGTACAAACTAAAATAATTTAACCCTATAGCACTTTGGTCTTCACCACAAAGTGATCTTCATCCAATGACATTCTATAGTCTACTCTATTTGTGGAGCATTTCTATTTCTTTCCCTCCGCTGGAAATGAAGGCTGTTGACATTTCTAATCTACGATATAGAGCTCAGCAGGGCCTGGAGCTCCTGTCCTCTCAGTACCATATCAGTCACATCACTCTTGACATTTTGAGAGCTGCTGTTTCCACAAGGCGTCACAGAACTCTGACCAGCAAGAAGAAACCTGCACGTCCTTGGGGCGGCCTTCTTCTGATTCCACCAATCCTCTCTACATTCTTAGTTGTAAGGTGCTGTTTTCAAGAAAAAATATTCTACAAACAAAACCTGTTCTTCTGGTATTGGGATCTTTTTGAAAATGCCAGTTTCCATCGCCCAGCATCTCCTGATCAATACCTGTGTGAATGAACACATACGAACATGACATTACTCATTTAGAGAGAGGTCACAAGGAGGGGAGGTCTTTTGTCTACTGAACGAAGAACATACAGCCTGACCATCTCCACTTCCTGGAGGCTGATGTGAACTTCCTGTCCTCTTGCCATGGTAACCAGTGAATTTAATCCTTTAAAGAGGTAATCCTGTGAGGCCTTTAGAAGACATACTAAGTCCATGTACCCCGCTGGCTACTCTCACATAGCTCATGGCACATTAAAAGCTGACAGGCGACCTTTCACCTCCAGCCTCAGTTCAACGGACTCCCACTGAAGCATTTTCTTCTGGCACAGCTGGACGTGCCAGAGAGGAGGGGATTATGTCACAGTCGCTTTATAGTGACATATCTGGTCGAGTCCCCAAAGTGAGACTAGCTTTGCTATGACACACACACATGCACATGTGTTCGCTCCCGCAACAGTTCTTGTGGCAGTAACTTCATGGTGTGGTATGCAATTAAACGCCTTGTCTTCTCGGATTTAGTGTGATGAGTTGATAATACGTGGAGAAACTCAAACCTCAAAGGCTCTGTACAATACCAACACAGCCATCTTGACAGGTTAAGGGGACAGGGAAAGGCTTCTGCAAAAGACAAGCCACAAGGAACATAATATACAAATTATCAATCCATGTTATCCGCCTGGAACAACAAAAACACGTATTGAAGAAAAAAGAGAGAAGGGAGAGTCAGGTCAATGACTTTCTAGATTTACAGTGCCCCTAAAGGTGCTACCTGGAATGATTATTGGGGATATTTATAGATTTATAATTTGATGTCACTTAAATGCAACGATTACCTGTGACATGTTGGTCACATAACCTTTAAGTTGTAACATGATGAATCACATAACCAAGGGGAGGGAATGTGTTTTAATCAGTCAACTTCCAGAGGTATTGATCTGTCATTAAAGATACATTTTGATTGTGGTGGTTTGTAGTCGATGTCACAATGAAGGGTAATCATTAGTGCCACAAACGTAGCATTGGCTTTAATTTGACAGTGTGTCTTTTCATCAACGTTTGATCTGACTTTATCTCATTAGAGTCACTGTTTTTTAGATATATAGGATCAACAGAAACATGCATTTTCTTCTTTTATTGCGGGTTACATAGCACTCTTCCCTTGTGGATTTGCTCTTGCTTCTTTCACTGTAGGCATAGTTGAAGGCCTACTTCTAGCACACACACGTCGCGAGGAACAAAGAAGGTGTGACAGATACTTGACAAGAGTGCTGCCTATCTAAATGAGAATCTGATATCGCTAGAGAACAAATCTATTTGTTACACTGAGTCATGGCTAAATTGTGAAGCAGAGATGATGTCTGATGAATTCCTAAAGTACTAATAATGTCTCCAGTGTATCACCAGCCAGAGCAAAGATAACCTATCTGTCATTTGAACAAGACTAAAGTTTGTGTAATATTGTTCAACGTTATTCATCATTGAAACATGGTAAACAGTACTTCCTTAAAAGAAAAAGTATAATCATTTCAAGAATGTATTTTACATGAAGACCCACCCCAAGCAACCCACTCAAGGTGAATACTAGCTGGCTTGACATTGACGAGGTAGCCCACTGCAGCAGCAGGATCATCAGATCCCAGGTGGGATGAGAATGTCGCCTGACGTACCAAGACTCAGATAATGTCACCCATTGTGTTTTAAGTGTTTTTCTACAAAGCCTGGTTGTAATAGTTCCCTGAGATAAGCTGTCAGCGATGCCAAGCTGGCAGCCTGAGCTGGTGACTCTCCCCCACCTCCCCTACATCTCTCTCTTCCAGGGCGACTGATGGGACAGAGATGGAGACAGGGGCCGAGGCAAGCTAGAGGCAGTGACACAGAGCATGGCAGAGCAGCTGTCTGTCGTCTTGGCAGGGCGAAGGGCTTATCTGAAGAACAGAGGGCTCAAGGTAGGGAGGCGTATTCAGCTCTCCTGCACTATCAGCAGAAACAGACCGACAGGAGGACAGGGAAACTAAAAACAGGGAAGGGGGAACAGAATGAGTGAATGGACCCACTGGTGTCCCAGTTTATTCAGATGTGAAATGTGTCTGAGCCGTGGTAATTTATTTATTGTGAGATACGTTTGCTGTGGAGTAATTGTTCCTCTTACGTATGTCTAAAGTCCATTTGGCTAGCATGAGATCATGCATAATAAGGTGGGAGCAGCCTGTTTTCTAAGCTTTATCTTATCAATCCCTGTGCTGCATTTTAGAGAACATACAATGTAATCCAGTTTTACATCGTGTTTTAGTATATTGATTTGTCTGTATCTGTGTCTATTGTGGGGGTTTTTTCTTCATTTCTCCTCTGCCACTGAGCCAGATCTGTTTCTTGTGACATTATCTTAACTAGTATTTTTCTTCTGCTGTTTTTTCAATCTTCTGCCCAAAGCAAAAGCCAATCACTGGGTGAGGATGACAGCTTCTCCATTATCAGAGTTAAACATGGCGTCTCTGTGGGGTTCTGGGTCTTTGAGGAAATCATTTGGGTCAATACTCATTCCGGCCTGTAGGACCTCTGACAAAGATGTAAGGCTTTACCAAACTCAGGAGGACAACACACTATTGAGTACATTTGTTCAACTCTCTCTTTTCATTTTAGTCTTACATTGTCTTTCCCCCTTTTTGTCGTCAAACACTGATAGCTTTGTTTTATCAAACAGTGTATTAGCTTTGCACACACCCACAGCAATCACAGTTGTGTCACAGGTTGGTGGCTAAAAGGCAACACAATAATTCAGACCTCCCACTGCAATGTTGAAACACACTGAGCACAAAAGGATTATTGATGTTATTAAAAACATAACTAATCAGTCATCTATGATTCATTAATATGGTCATGGTGCAAATATGTGGATGATCTAAATATTACTGATCCTCAAATATTTGACTTACAGAGATTAATGTGGTCTTGTCATGTTATGACTCTATCTAAAGATAAATCAATTTAGAAGGAGGATTTTCCCTTGTGATCCTGACACACTGCCTTTAAAATAAGTTATAGTTATAATTTTGTTAAAACAAAAGACTTGTTTAAATGTTCAGCCTGGCCCACCTACCCACCCCTCATTCTCTCTCACTGTCTCTGATCTGATTGGAAGACAAGATCAGGGGAACCCCTGATTAAAAGACAAAGCATCTGAATCTGAAGTCAGTTAAGATCTGAATAATTACAGCCTGACATAAAAGAGAGAGGGAGGAAGAGAGAGAGAGCTAATCTCTCAACATTCACACATAAAGCACTTATTAGGGCACAGGGGGTGGGAGAGGACCATCAACATTAAGGCTGAAGCAGAGAGCAGTGAGATGCATACAGATCCATAGACTAGAAGTCTAATTAATCTCCCTCTCTCTGAGGAGCCAGTGGGCAGGCTGTGCCGACCCTAATATTCTAGTCTGCGAGATTAGCAGCCTTAACGGCACCTGGGAGACGTCTGTGCTTTGTTATCAGTCATTATTAACCTGGAGAACTGCATCACACACACATTCGCGTGTACACACACACGCATGCTCACAAAGAGAAATGAGTATAAACGTGCACACACATACATACTCAGACATAAACACACATACAGGCGGCAGACACGCCCTAAAACAAAACACCAACCGTACCATTCTAACAGTGATCAGCTTTTGTGAAGCTGACCATGCATCCGTTTCTTCTGATTCTCCGCCAAGTAAAATAGGGCCTTTGAGAGATAAAAGGACGTTACGTCTGAAGAGGGAGAATTAATGGATTAGTTGAAACATGGACCTCTGGGAATACTGGACCACAACTATTGTCTGTTCTCAGCTTCACATGAATCCTGCATTAAGTCTGTCTTCAGAACCACATCCAGACAGCACAGTCCCATCCGGGCGCTCATCTTCTCTGAGTTCTTTAATATGTGATCAGTATCTGAGTTGCTAATTAGGCTAAAAAGGCGGTGTAGGTAGATCACGCTAATGCTAATTACAGTACCCAACCAGGTGGTAGATGAAGCCCTTTTTCCTTTACAGTCAGGTGGGGGTTTATTCCGGACTGTCCACCAGAGCTAAGAGACCCAAACATCAACCATTGGCTTACTGCTCTTTGATCTCCAGAGTTTAAAAGGCCATTCGGAAAAGCTTCTACTGGTGAGCATAAGGCTTCTCCTTACTCTGTAGGCAGCCATGCTGTAGGAAGAGACAGGAGAAGCTGTGGAAAGGGTGACAGGGTCAAGTGATTTGATTCAAGTTCAAGTCTTTTATTGTCAGATGCACAGAACAACACAAGGTCAGACTGGGCACTAAAAATCTTGGGACAAGACACCGCAAAGCAAACTGGCAAAACATAACATATACAACAAGTACTCAGAACATAGATTACATCTATGATAATCTCAAATATTATATACCTCCTAAATATACAATATACAATACAGTATACTAAACCTCTAATACACATATTAACCTATACTAACCTTATAAGCATATACTAACCTAAAAACAAGTGGGGATTTGATCTGGGAAAGCTCCATATCGTGTTTCGGAACATTTGTGTATGAAATGTAAAGAGATATAAGTGCATGTGTGTGATTATGTGCATGTGTGTGTGTGCAATTCCTGACATTCTCTTTTATTGTTTTGGTTCCAGCAGTGGCCAGCCATGCTGTAAAGATTTAAATGGAAAATCTTTCCTGACTGAATCAGTCCTCATCTGCAGCATAAAAAATACCACTCATGTCCTGGTTGACAAACAGGCCAGTCAGCATGATGACATTGTACAGTTTTAATAAGTATTGTAAGGAAACCCTAAGAAAGCCAGTGAATAATTGTGAAGATGTGCAAATATTTTGAAGTATACTCCACATAATATGCTAACTGCACACATTTTCAAGAGTAAATTCATTTTTTCAAGGAATAGTTTCAAAGGGCGTTGCCGGTACTGAAGATGTACACATACACGGTCCTGCTCTCTCTGTATAGTAGGCGTCTAAGCTGGCTTTCCATCCCACATCTTTCCTCTAAATCCCTGGTTTCTCTTTACATGGATCTCATCTGATTGCCGTCAGCCTTCCTGCACCTATTAAAGGGTTTGTTAAACTAGAGGTCACTCTGGGTACATCACAACGAGAGAAAAGTAAGACGTGTGCATACAGTAAACGCACACAGATAAAGCATCAGCTACAAATAGACATAAATGTACACACACACACACTCACACACACCTACACACTACACACACACAGATGCTGTAAGCTTGGTGCACCAGATCCAGTCAGATCCTTGTATGCATTGAAAGAGGGGGGATTTGGTTTAGTTGGACTCTGCAATTCCAAGAATCTCCCACGCTACGACCACTCAAACTGCTCCTGTTGAGAATAGGGTTTGTGCTGTATACAGCATTCACGCAACATTCAATACTGTAAATGGCACATGCATAGCATATACTACACATTTAACACTTGATCATTTAAAAAGAACACACCAGTCTTCGTGCCGGAAGAAAGATGAAGAATACTGTGTGATGCTTCAACGTGTGTTAAGATTCCAAATGTTTTCCTCAGCGTTGACAACCTCTGACGGTGATATATACATACGTATCAAAAGTGCAATTGGGCCCACATCGGGAACATGAAAGTCTCGTTCTGTCGAAGAGCAGAATATTCCATTTTCCTCAGCTCTTCTAGAAATGCATTAGCGTCGGTGTGTGACTCTCTAACCTGCTCTGAGGGCCATTTAGCCCAGGAGATGCTGGTGAAGCAGGAGGCTTTTCTCACCTCTTTCTATCTGCCCCTACATGATTCACTGGCTGGCCTGCAGCTTGTTATCGGACCTTAATGCAACATGCTCCCTGTTCAGCTGGTGCTGAGCCTGGCTGGGGTCGAGCTGGGGACACACATCTATTAGAAGGAGCTCTCTGCCAGGCCAAAACAACCCCCAACACACGGGCCGGTTGCAAATCGAAATAAAAGTAGCGACGCAAGAACAAGGGTGAGACACCCAAACTTCAAAGAGAGCGCCCGAAGGTACAATGCAACACATCAGACTTCTGTCTCGCAACGGTTTGCCGGAGAGGGTGATGGGTGAGGAGGAAATCGGGGGGAGGGAAGAGATGTAGGGGTGGAAGCAGGGGGGGTGTTGGGGGTGGAGGATACAGAAGATTACCAAATTGGGATCACAATGCAGAGAGAGAGCAACAGAAACATGCCCGGGAGGAATTTGTTTTAGGTGTGGCAGTTGGGGCTGTGGTTTTAATTGGCAATTTCCTAAATGTAACATGGTGAAAAATTAATGTGTTTTTTAAAGAGACAATTGGACCAGTGGAGGAGCATTGTCTGTTATTCTAAAAAACTAATCGGTTCATCAATCAAACTCATTTAATTACAAAATGTTTTATTACGTTCTTCTTATTTAAACTGTGGAACAGCTTAGATATGGAGAAAGTCACATTTCCAAAACTCTTTGCATTCTTGGAAATCTATAATTCAAAAGGCGTGAAGACATACAGTGTGCAACCATTAAATATTTCTCTTTTGACAGAAGCCTGTGAAAGACATAACATTGGAGGTGTTGCCTAACAGAAAGCAGTGACACCATGCCTCGGTGAGATGTCCAGGCTTCCCATGTGTGTGTTTGTGTTTGTGTGTGTTTGTTGTGTGTGCGTGGGTTTGTGCGCTAGTGTCACACACACTCACTCATGCAGGCAAACACACACACACACAAAGTAAAATTATACTTTCAGCGTGTTGATCAGTATCTTTGCCGAACCCCACTGTAGCTTGTTAGGTGACCCAGAACTACTGGGAAGAACAGTTAATCGGGGTAGAAAAGCCACATCACAGTCACTGCCAGGTACTGTATACGTGGAGCCTGGGAACCAGGTGAATCTGAATGTGCATGTTTGATTGTTTTGATTTGCTCTGGTAGATAAGCCTGGCCACCCTCCAATTCAAACAGATTTCCATCTGACATAGAAAGTGCTTGGCCAATCACAACTGTGGAATAGGCAGATTTTCAAGAAATCACTTACTTTCTTAGTAAATATTAAAATGTTGTTGATTTGCACATTTGATACATTTATTATTTGTCCTCTGCAATGTTTACAGGTGGAATTAACTGTCACAAATCTTTGAAATATTTGTAGGCAGCTGTATTTCTAGGATAGCATGTTTATAGGTGTGGAAAAAGGGAGTGAAACCCACCTGAAATACCGAGCTCATGTAATGTTTTAATGAAATGAAGTGGAGGCATATGGCTGTATGTAGACTGTGGAAGACAAAATGATTGTAAAGTTTTGAGAAAATTGGTTAATCTTTGAAGAAATGTATCTGAAGCTGAAACTGAAGGATAAACCAGCTACCCTAAGATGCATGTGCACACACACACAGACACTCACACACATAGAAACACGCACACATACACACAGACACAAATACACACAGACACAAATACACACAGACACACAAAGAGACACACATCCATGCACAGCATAGATCATCTGTGGCAGTAAAATTAAGCAGTCTCAAGACAACACAGTCTGGGTCTGAATCTTGGGAATCTTACACTGGGAAGGTGAACGTGTCGGACAAAGAGAGTAAACTGATGCAGAGAGTACTGAGATTTACTGGCTGCTGGGGGTCAAGACTGTAGTTTAGCAATCTGACCTCTCAGGGCGTGACAGTATCTCTGCATCATCCTGTCTGTCCTTCAGTCTGCCAGGATACGACACACACTCCTCTGTCCCGTGTCACACACAGCTTGCTATTGAAATATCAGTAGACTTGATTAATATTCTGCATCTGGGATTGAGGGTCTCCTTAAAATTGAATACAGGCCTTCACATCCATATCATGTCTTCATTTCTTAACAACCACCCTCAGGCTCACAGACACAGGCTCTTCAGTTAGAACCAGAAAGTGCTCGAAAACAAAACCATTCCTGTCCCAGAAACAACCCTTTTCCTCTCAGCCTCTTCTGTTTCACTATTGGGCCCTGTGAATGTAAAAATGAATCCGGAGATGTTTCAGGCTATCATTTAAATTGACTGAATATTTGGTTGAGTCTTTTTGTATCTTATTTTTCCTCTGAATACCATGTAATGACATGTAGTGCAGAAGTACAGAAGGAATCAGCGTTGTTTTGCCTCTTTTGTTCTTCTCAGCGCTTAGGGCTAATGTTATGATATATGAGTGCCAGCTGACATTAGTAATGCTTTTAGCTCTGTATGCATGAAGAAACATAATGCCCTCCCACCTGCCTCCTATCCACACATGGATAGAAAGAGGAAAAGAGAAGAAGTATGAGAGAGAGAGAGAGAGAGAGAGAGAGAGAGAGAGAGAGAGAGAGAGAGAGAGAATGAGCAATAGAACACAGCATTATTTGTTTTGTAAGCAATCATCTACAAGAAGAAGAAGAAAGAGTGTGTATGACAGTTGCTAATAAAAAAGGGAAGAAACAATGGAGAGAAGACACATAAAGACGAAGATTAGTGAGAGAATATGAGGCAGGAGGAGATTGCTTGGGAGAAAAAGACTAACTTTAGAGAGGAGAGAGGAAGGAAAGGACATTGTTTTATGTGTCATATCAACGGCGTGCGTTCGGGCGGATACTAATTGCATTGATTCATGTGGCGTGCTTCTCATTAAAACCACTAAAGATGGCAAGTGTGTGCAAAGCCCCCTGTCCCTACGTGTGACATCACAGAGGGCTTGGGGAATGAGATCCACAGGTGGTTATTAACTTCAGGTCCACCTGTGGCCTAATGGCATCACGACAGCAGCATGAAGGAGTTCTTTCCCTCCTCTCTCGTCTCTTCTTATTCTGCATAATAAACCGTGCTGTGTTCATTATTTTTGGGGGATTTCTCCATTTGTATTTATTTTTATCTGTGCCTCAATCGCCCTGAATGTCAACATTCACCGAAAACCCAAACATTACAAAAACATCTGAAAAAAATAACAAGTATACGAGGAAAAACTAAGACTATCAATACAAGTTTTGATCAAGATGTTTACTAGTAAGTGTTCGAATCACTATTCCATCCCACCTAGTGAGACGTGGTCCTAATGAGTAACTTAGGTAGGTTACAGAGTGACCTTTACCCAATGGAGGAGACAACTACAAATTTAGTTTCCATAGAATATGTTCTTTCTAGGGTACAGTATGAGGCGGTCAAGTCTTACAGTAACATGAAATGCTACAGTGTTCATCTTCTTCCTCATCTTAACTCATTATACACTTCAAGTCTCTCTACTGTCTCCTGACATTCTTCGTGTCATGCAGAGAACTGAGTAACGTCCGCAAGATGACCTATGCCCAACAGGTGCAAAGCTGAGCTAAAAATTCTTCAGTGAAAGTGCACCTGTTAATTTCTACAATTTCTACTGATCAAGTCCACTGCCTAATGAAACGGCAGTGTGTCCAGGAAGAGTGTGGAGCTGACACTGATGTCACAGCAAGAGCCATTCTGATGTCTAACACAAGCTGACAAAGAAGGCATGCTCTTTGCGCTGTCGCAAGGTCCAGGGTTTCACACTAGATTGACTACGTTTGTGTGTGTGTCTGTGTGTGTGTTTGTAGGTAAGTGTGTGTTGTTGGAAGTCTGATTAGATGTCCCGGCAACATCAATGTTACACTACCATGTAACTATATAGCAGTAGATATTGTGAAAACAATGACATGTGAATTGTCATGTACTGGTGTACATGCTATCGTGGTCTAGGTTATGACAGGGTTTAAGGGTTCGGAGTAGGAAGTTTAGAAGGTACACTATGGTGGAGGTTTTGTCTCTCTTCTCTTCTTCGGCACATCATAAAAGAGCAGGAAAGCACACACATGCAAACACAGGTTGGGCAGACTCCACAGGGATCAGCTGAGTCACAGCCTGGCCTGGCCCAAGCTTGTCACCTCAGAAACACTCACTGTCATGGACAGAAACGCTTTGGCGGTTTACCCATGAAATGAGTGCTTGATTTTCTGGTAAGAAGACACTTTTGCACAAGTCACAGTCGTCTCATAGCTGACAAGGAGCAGAAGACAGCTCAGTTAGTCGTGGAAACTGTGGAGAAGATGTTACAGGACACGGTGTGATGATCCAACTCCCTGGAGACGTTAATGGAACTATAATAATGTGTTCATTCAACAGACATTTTTATCCAAAGCAATTTACGAGAGGGGACTTAAACCTGCAATGTGTTGATCTGCAGTCACCTGCTCTAACCACTGAGCTATACCCTTGCTGGGATATACAAATACCCAGAGAGGTTTTAGGCAGATGTTTCACAGGCAGAAGGATCACAATGACTCTTGCTTAGAGACTTGTTGCTCCTGTTGGTTGGTGGTAACTGATTCAAACTGTTGTATTTGCTGCAAAATATTCTATTTTAATTTTACTGTTGCTTAATTTCTACAGGTATATTTGCACTTAGAGATTCATGTTGTTTAATTGTAACTTGCTAAGCTACATGTTCTTATGGTTCTTGCCTTTGGCACTTATTTTTTGGTTGTTCACAATGTGTGTTTTGGCTACCCGCAATCCTTTGGGGCTATCTTGTTGTTATTATCAGTGACCTATGCACTTTGTAAAGCTCTCTCTTGGAAGTCGCTTTGGATAAAAGTGTGCTAAATGAATGAATGTAAATGTAAAATGTAAATGTAATGTAAATGTTTTTTATCCAAACTGACAAACATAAGTGCCTGTAGTAAGTGTAGCAGATAATCAAGGACCAGAAGTGCACAGTCGTAAAGGTTTTCCATTGGTCAGTGTTTCGGAACAGTCTGTTAAAAAACAGTGCAACAACAACATTATTTCTCAAACGATGTACTAGCATTTGATTATACCTTAATCCTCCTACAGAATAAAGGAAAGAAGTAGGACACTGGGTTTACAGTTGCAAAATGTAATACCCTCTAAAATGCTGGCATCATCTGTATGGAGAACAGCACGGCTTCATGGCTTTGGACAAATCAATACAGACTCCCCAGAGAACATCTAGCATCACTAAACTGATGTGAAGGTTGAGGGTTAGAGGTTAACACTGAGAGAACCCAAGGCCATCAAGATGTCACTGGGAAATGACAAAGGGACCTGGAGTCTAAGTGCATCAGAGGTGAGAGGTTATCCAGGACCGGGGGCCTCCCCAGTATAGCAGCAGGGCTTTATCAGACCCTAATAATACACCAACCTCTTCACAAGGTAAGCACAGGTCATCAGTTTTGTTATAAGGTAACTGAACTGACACCATGGTGATCCCTCTGATTTTAGTACTTGCATGACCTCTAACCTCTGTCCCCTGTGGCGAGGTCAGTTGAGGTCTCCTGTTCACTCAGCATCAGGGCAGACTGATGCCTTGACCTGTAGAAGATGTGTTCCAGCGGGATTCATCAGGATGAAATATCTTCTTTCTAGTATTGGTTTCGCGGCTGTAATAGGATATATTGCACATGTACTTCATATACGTAAATCAAAACAGTCTTCTTTAAGAAGCTCAAAGCGGTATAGCATTGTGTACATTACAATATATCATATTTTAGTTGTGGTCACTCCAACGAGAGGAAATGTTACAAACTGCAATAGATCCCTCTATCTTAACAATAGCTTGTTATTTAGGGGTACACATGTTGATATCCCAGAATGTCACTGTTCCCAGGGAAAGACACAAGGTCCCAAACCACTCATATGGTCAGATAGACAATCTAACTAACCAATTACTAACAAACCAACTAATTAATGTGATTAGTTGCTGCAATATTGAATATATGCTAAGTATGTTCAAAAGGTATTTTAGTGTATCTAAACATGTGCTTGTCATACCTATTATGACAAGAAGAAGGTCTGTTTGGGAAGAAACGTTATTTACACAGCCGTAACAATAAAATATAATAAAAGACAGAACAGAGCTGTTTCTCCTTCCTTTCGATGTCTTCCCCTCTCTCTCATTCTTCTTCTCTTCATCCCTCCCTTCTCCCCCTCCCGCCTGTCCCCTGCAGATCTTTGAAGAAGCCTCAGTGTACACAGCTTTCCACTGAGACGAGGGGCACCTTCAAGGGCACTGATCCTCTGTCTCCAGAGGGAGGAAAAACCCTGGGATGTAGAATTGCGTTTGAGGGGGCGCTGGGGAATCCACGGGGAGCGAATTGTGTGTGAGCAGCCTGAGGGAACTGGAGTGATCAGGGTCCCGGCGAGAGAGAGAGGTTTATTGCTGCTGTGATGTATGGATGATGGTGTTTTAATGGTGTACTATACTGTATATGCCTGCAGGTCTGGCTAGGAAAAGGAGAATTCGTTTTTTAGTCCATTGTGTCCCAAAGGCTCTTCAGGGCTCTACAATGCAACCTATTATGATAAACATGGACCTGGAAAAATGGGCCTGGAAATATTGACAACAAATTTTTTGACTTTGGGATGTCAAGATGTGTCATTTGGTGAAAATCCTGGCCAGCATTCACTGAGAGCGATTGAGAGGTTTAATTTGCCTTCAAACAACAATGGACCAGTCGACCTCTGTATTGGAGAAAGGCCAGTTATGCAATCTGAGATCATAGTCCCAGAGTCCGAGTAGCAATAAGACTAAGGAAATGTCAGCTCTTATTGCTGTGTGGTCTTGGGATTTTCTTCTGGATCCTTTCATTAGGAATTTTTTGGAGAAAGAAAAGACTTCAGTAAAAGTTGAATCTTTAAAACAGAAGCTCCTGTCAGCCTTTTAGGGCTCCAGAACACCTCCGCCCACATTGTCCCCACATGACAAGTCTGTATTTACTACAACCGTGGCCAAAAGTATTGGGAGCGACATACATTTTGTGTCTGCAAAGCTTGCTGGGCATTGGCATAAAATGACTGCTAACATAATGTCAGTAAGTCATATCATCAGCACAGGGGAAAGTGTGAACTAGTTCTAGCCAAGTGAAATCGCTCTATCATTCTGATTGGATTTTACGAGCAGATTGACTGCTGTAAAAGAGGGGACTATTTGCATATATTGAAAATGTTCACCCCCAAAAAAACATTACGAGATGAAGCTTTAAAAAATATGAAATGTGCCTTATTGTATTCCAGTACTCTATAAAAACATGTGAAAACATGTTCCTCAATTAATGAACCAGTAAACATATTTGGGGAGAGAGTCAAAAGTCTACAGAATTGTAATACTGCATGTTGACCTGGAAGAGGCTGCATCAAAGCTTGGATTTAGTCCCACTTATCTCACAAGGAATCCACAACCATCACGTTGTCTCCCTCAGAAAAGAAGGGCCCTCTTAAACTCCCCATGAACCGAGGACCACAAAAGATTAATTTGACTTAATTAGCCTCTTACAGCAAGCGGGTCTAAGAATGTAACCATGCTTCACTGACAGATTATGGGGATAGGGGGGAGAATTCAACCATCTTTTCAATAATTGACAGTTGAGAGAAGGATGACATTAATATCCAGTGCCATTTTCTTCCCGGCAGACACAGTTTTACATAATAGATGTGTGTTCAGATGACTGCTACTGTCTCCATGGCTGTACCAAAGGGGAAAAATGAACTTTCCCCACCAGTGATGGACATGATACTGACAGATACTACTGACAGACGCACGCTAAATTACATTAGCCAGTACTGTAACAGCATAGCTGAGAATAGCAGAGAGCCTAGACCCTCATTGAATAGTTGCTTAACTTCACAAGAACATTTTGGAGTCTGTAATGTGAATTTGTCCATATACTGTATCTGAGTTTTGTGAGAAAAAGAGAAAAGCAGTAAAGGATAAAGAGCATTTTGTAATACATTACGTGGAAGCTACACCACATCAAATATGGACAACTGCAGTGATGGCAGCTTCAGTCTCAGAGCAATGCAGACTGCATTCTGTCATGGTTGACGACTCCAAACTAGGTGCCAGCATGGAGTGTGTGTGTGTGCGTGTGTGTGTGTGTGTTTATAATTGAGGTTGCCAAACTGGACTCCAGCTCAATCGCACTGATGTACAGTATAGTAACTGAAACAATTACAAAACAATTTCCCCCTTGGGATTTTTTTGAAGGCCAACAATAACACTATCACAAACTGATATTCAAGTGCTCCCAGTTGGGCTTGGATTTTGTATTTCATTTCCACATGCAACATCGAACATTGTACCCATTCTGAACCAATGTGTTATGTCTGCCCTAACTCTCAAAATGCTTTTTCGAGGGAATCTGTTCAACTGATCCCAGATCATCCTGACAGGTACAGGAGAGACTGTCCATTACTGCCAACGTACTGTATGGTCAATGAAACAATCAGAGTTTTCTTTTTTGGAGTAAAGAGTGCCAAAGGTACTCACACTATATAAATTATTAAGGAGGGTTTTGATTCAGATTTTGTTCACCTACACATAACTGGTTTGTGTTTCCAAACTGCTTTCATTTGAAAATCTGAATGTTACCACCCACATTTGAAAAAAAGGATTTCAGAAAAGAAACCTTGAACAGACACAATAGTATGTTATTCCCAAACAACATAACTCAAGACAGTCTGGTGAAGAACAAGGTTTCATTCAGACTGTCTGTATCATTGTTGCAATTGTTCCAGAAACAAATGCTCAAGGATGTACACCACGCTAGGGAATATAAGGCATTTGATGTATTTCTTTCAATTTTTACTTTAAAACACCGAATGAAAAAGAAACAAATAATATTTTACGTTTTCAATTTTCAACACATTGAATGGTACCACACAACGGTGTACTTTCTTTAACCAATTACACCCTTCCCACTGGTAGATTACTATGTAACAGCTGTTAAGTCTCATTCATCTCCTTTTCCTTGGAGTCCTGTTTTGAGATTGTCTCTATGTCAAGCAATCAATAAATTATTAACAACTAGTGGACTTCCAATAACAGGGAATGCAATATGGGTTCATTGCTATATTTACTTCCTAGGCGACCTTCTGTCAATGTTAAATTAGTCTTTTATCCTAACCTCCTGGGCGGTCCTTCAAAGTGAATTATGATCTTTTAATAGGTCAGTGAGGAGAAAGCACTCAATATCTATCCATGAAGTGCATTGGATGTCCAAGGACAAAATGACAGGAAACACACACTCATGGTTTTCTTATTCCCAGACACACAGAGGAAGAGAAATAAAGACACACACAACACACACACACAACACACACACACAGCCATGCTTGTTTTTCCAAACCATGGGCTAAACAAGAGTAGAGTCTGGGATGTTTTGTGTTTAATTCCCATAACTAGATTGTATAACAAGAGACTACTTTTATTGGATAGATTTTCAGCTACTGTATACTGCAGTCCATCATTAGGGCTGTGTGTCTTTATCTGTGAACATATGTGTTTGTCAGAGAGAGAGAGAGAGAGAGAGAGAGAGAGAGAGAGAGAGAGAGAGAGAGAGAGAGAGAGAGAGAGAGAGATAGAGAGAGAGAGAGAGAGAGAGAGAGAGAGAGAGAGAGAGAGAGAGGGAGGGTTGAATTTGTCTGACAGATGTCTCTAAATCATGTAATACCGGTTCTAAAGAGGTTACAGCAGGTTTAATCTGAGTGTCCCTGTTGTCCTCCTCCTTTTTCAGCTGGTGACAGGTGGATGGACTTTTCTGTCCCTTCTGCATTTACCCATCCTGACATCTTCATCTCTGCTGTATTATAGCAAGGCTCGTGTAATCTGGTCCGGACAGCACCAGACTGAGACTGAAGCTTTGACTTTTCTGAGCTGTTACTATTTCACGAGTCAGCGTATTCTCCTTCTGCAAGAAGATGCTAATACTGATTTTCCTTTTGTGTACTATCCTATGCAGGGATGCACAAGGAGGTTTAACCGTGTGATGCTACTGTGTGTTTCACATGACAACATCTGACCACATGGGTATCTTGGATCGCTTCTCTTCCTGGCGAGCAGCTCCAGTTAAAACACTTGTAACATGACGATGCATATCCTTGACTGGGCTCACAGCTTTTATTGTGCTTCCTCATGCTCAAACGCAGTGTATTTATGTATCTGTTCCCTATTAAATATTTTATAGAGTATTTTAACTTAGTCTAATCTTAACTAAGTGCATCAAGCTTGGAGCTGCCAAGCCTTAAATAAATAATTGTGATCTAAGCACAGGAGAGAGAAGTAACATCATATTCCAGTGAATACATCTCTAATGCAGTCTCCAGACACTTGTTCACCACATAAATACTCCATTTAGGTTTGAGTTGGATTCAGAGAACTCTCATTAAGAAAATGTTTGTAAAAAAACGCTCAGAGAATATTCAACTAAAATCTATTTCATATTTTACTGAAATGAACATTTCCGCTTGACAGAGCAGAATAAAGGAAGGATGTGATGATGTTGCTGCTTTATAACCCTCATTCTCAGGCCATCAGATTAGTGCTGTGTATCCTCTGTGGGAACTAAAGAGAGAGAAATACAGAGAGAGACAGAGAGAGAGAGAGAGAGAGAGAGAGAGAGAGAGAGAGAGAGAGAATAAGAGAGAGAGATAAGAGACAGAGACAGAGACAGTGAGACAGAGGGATAGAGAGGCAGTGTGAAACTAGGAGGATAAATCACTAGAAAGCAAAAGCCTAGGCCAGCCAACGTCACCAGTAAGTCCATAGCTGTTGCATAATGTATTCAACATTTCAGTAATCCACTTTACCCTCTGGTGTTTCCCTGTCAAAACTTCCAGCCATCACAGCCACTCTGCTGGAAAAACTCCACTCTAATGAATGGCGAAACAGCTAGAAGGGCTTGTTAGGGATTTTGTTCTCACACAATTTCCTTGATAGATGCCGCTGTGTACTTGATGTTTGGCTGTGTACTGTACACATGCTCCTGTGTATTTTACATGTTTGATCATCTCTGCAAGGCCCACTTGTTTGAGCAGTTCATCATTTGATAAATCAAATCTCCAAACATCAGCGAGGTCAGGAGCAAAGTTTTAGTGTTTCACTTTACACAGCTATGTTCTGAGCATCTCCTTCCCCATCCTACATGCTTGCTCAATATATATTTATTTATGAAACAAACAGTATTATAAACTTGGTTTCCAGATCAAATATTTAGCAAACCATTACGAGATAGAACATATTCAGTGTTCCCATTTTATTAATGTTGTGCAGGCTTCACTGATACATGCTAAAGAATTGAGTAATGCCTAGACCTTTTACTGTGAGAACCCATAGCTTCCTAAACTCATGTTAACCTTTAAACTTGTTGTAGCCATCATTTCCATTATGGTCCATTGTAAAGGATGGTGAGTCTCCAGCAGCAGTTTGGTGTTTAGATCCTAAGCATCCAAATCTGTAGCTGCTGTAGCCCCCTGGTCCACAACGAGGGTCCTGCCGGAGAGCCCATCCTGTATTCTGAGCTACTCTCCTGGCTGTGGAGCAGACACTGCTGCCAAGGCTTGCCTTACCTCAGGGAATTCCTGTGGCTTTCTCATTATCTCTCAGAGACTGTGTGGCTCAGTAGACAGAAAGAGAGAGAGAGAGAGAGAGTGAGTGAGAGAGAGAGAGAGAGAGAGAGAGAGAGAGAGAGAGAGAGAGAGAGAGAGAGAGAAAGAGAGAAAGAGAGAGAGAGATTTTCCCAGTCTCTCTACATCCTCTTACTTTCTCTCTTCAACTTTTTGTTTTTCCTCTGTATACCTCTCCTCTCTCACTCTCTCCCCTTACTCTTTACCTAACTCTCTCTCTTTCTTTCTCTCTCTCTCTCTCTCTCTCTCTCTCTCTCTCTCTCTCTCTCTCTCTCTCTCTCTCTCTCTCTCTCTCTCTCTTTCTCTCCATCCCTATCTCCCCTCTCTCCCCTCTCTCTCTCTCTCTCTCTCTCTCTCTCTCTCTCTCTCTCTCTCTCTTTCTGTCCATCCCTATCTCCCCTCTCTCCCTCTCTCCCTCAACTCTCTGTTATTGGTCAGATGTTGTGTGACCTGAATGCCCATAAGAGCGGGAAGTCTTGGGAACCGCTGGTCTGTCTGCTCCCATTGGTCGGTTTACCCCTCGGCCATAACATGTGCTCTCTTACAGACCAATCAATCCTGATTACTGATTCATTATGCAGACACCCACATGCAAACCATATTGGTATTTTGCAGATATGAATCACTGTTAGCATCTGCATTAGAAACATCTTGTGCAGTATGTATCATACTGTTTGAAAAGTAAGTCTTAAGCGTCAACACAAACATGTGAAAGGGATCAACGTGGCCTTTAGATGTCAATAAACGTTGCTGGGAAAGGTCAATATCAGAAATTACATTTGCGGAAACTCGTCAATACTGTAGCCTCTCACGTGTGCTAGCCATTCTGTCAACTTCACCCGGTCCATATTATCAACAGATTCTTGCAGATGTAATCAATATTATCAAAAAATACGAACCATGTAAAGTTTGAGTCGGCTTCTGTCCCACTGCCGTGTAAGAATGAGTCTCTCAGAAAAGCTCATTGTCAGATGACATACCTAATATGTATGCATGTCCTTCTTAGCCCTAAAAGCCTGTGCTGGTGTGATGTGTCTAAGAGCTCACTCAGGCTTGAAGAGAGGAAAGAGGGGAAACAGAGGGGAAACAGAAGGGAAACAGAGGGGAAACAGAGAGGAAACAGAGGGGAAACAGAGAGGAAACAGAGAGGAAACAGAGGGGAAACAGAGGGGAAACAGAGAGGAAACAGAGGGGAAACAGAGAGGAAACAGAGAGGAAACAGAGGGGAAACAGAGGGGAAACAGAGGGGAAACAGAGGGGAAACAGAGAGGAAACAGAGGGGAAACAGAGGGGAAACAGAGAGGAAACAGAGGGGAAACAGAGGGGAAACAGAAAGGAAACAGAGGGGAAACAGAGAGGAAACAGAGGGGAAACAGAGGGGAAACAGAAGGGAAACAGAGGGGAAACAGAGAGGAAACAGAAGGGAAACAGAGGGGAAACAGAGGAAACAGAGGGGAAACAGAGAGGAAACAGAAGGGAAACAGAGGGGAAACAGAGGAAACAGAGGGGAAACAGAGGGGAAACAGAGAGGAAACAGAGGGGAAACAGAGAGGAAACAGAGGGGAAACAGAGGGGAAACAGAGGGGAAACAGAGAGGAAACAGAGGGGAAACAGAGGGGAAACAGAAAGGAAACAGAGGGGAAACAGAGGGGAAACAGAGAGGAAACAGAGGGGAAACAGAAGGGATTTTACCACATAGTGCTGTGGTTTGGAAGTGACATCACTTATTCTATAGAGACACTTCATACAAATTGGTTGGGTCCAAAGCAAAGACACAAAAGAGCACTGCATTTTGTAAGGATTTTCAAACACAGTATATTCAGTTTATCTCCCTTGCTTTCTGAAGAAGAAAAATTGATAATATCATTCTAAATCGACTACATCAGCCTTATAACATCCCTGGAAGGCCTTGGTCTTCTGCCATGAGTCACCCTGAAGTTTGTGTGAAGTGAAGTGTGTGTGTGTGTGTGTGTGTGTGTGTGAAACCTTTAAGACCCCCTGAGATGTCTTTGCCCGCAGTGTTACCAGACAACAGGGACTCCAGAGCTTTTTGCACTCTACTTCTCTGTACTCACTGCCATGTTTCAAAAGTCTCTCGCCACATTTTAATTTGTGTCCACATCCTCAAGTGCGTGTGTGTTTCCCTCCAGACTCAGGTCTGAGTCAGGTAAAATATACAGATTACTGCATGCCATGTGCAGTGGTGCTTGAAAGTTTGTGAATAATTTTTATATTTAAATATATATATATATATATATATATATATATATATATTGAAATTATATATACATATTATATATATATATATATATATATATATATATATATATATATATATATATATATATATATATATATATATATATATATATATATATATATATATATATATATATATATGAACTACTCACACCATTTTGGCACTGTAAAAGAAGATGTTTGTCAATGTTTGACCTCAGCTAAAAAAATAAATACATCCAGTTCCCTCAGCAGGAAACAGGCGAGTATCTTCCATGGAGAACTTTCTGAATCTCACATTAAGCAGGTTAAGCAAAGAGATTACTGTGGTACAATAGTTGAATTATATAATGTGGGCTGGAGGGAGAAAGAGAGACAGAAGGGGGAGAGAGCGGGAGAGAGCGTGTGTGAGAGAGAGTGAGATAAAGAGAGAGAGAGTGACAGAGAGAGGGTAAGAGAAAGAGAGAGGTTGAAGTGAAGGGTGGTGGTCCCATCTGGAAAGCCATTGTGTTCCTGAACAGTTCAGCTACGCCCAAACAGCTGCTTGTCAAGTCGTTACCCAACCAACCTCAAATTGGCTTTCTAATCAGCTCATATGGCCATACTCAGTGCTTACTGAAGAATGAAAAACCGAAAGAAAAAAGAAGAACGAGATGCAGAAACACAGATGTCGCCACAAGTTACCCCTTAACATTGGACTGGAACATTGCTGTATCATCCAATTTTAAGTTAAAACGAGAGACTGAACAGTTCCAGGATCATTTTTGTTTACAGTATTATATAAACAATTTCTAAGAATTTTCCAATATTTGGATTTATGTTGTGAGAAGACTGCAGCTAGGCTACTAGGAGACTGTAGAGAAGAACAGGAGCCTTCCAGTGTGCCTGTTCTTGCACTTGTTACAAATGGAAAATAAACCTGAAACTTGAAAACACCAAGTAGAATAGAATGTCATGCAGTATTCCTCATATACTCTGGATCTGAGAGATTTAAACTGTTCCCTTCAATGGCAAATTAAATGCATGACAATGGTTCAGCTGATCGGTGGAAGTCTGACCTTTGCAAAAGGTAGTAAGGTACATGTCCATGAAGCATTCATGTTCATTATAAAGACCTAGTCCAGAAGGGTAACTCTGTAGATACGGATGCCATCCACAGTACCAAATATGTTAATATCCATGACTGACTATCGTAAAAGAGGTGGCCGTACCATGAACAGTCACCTGCATTATTCACAGTCTTGGAGGAGAGGCATTAGAGTAGGGGTCAGGGCACAAGTCGAGTCAATTGATGTTCCACCCCTTGACTCCACACGTGTCCTGTCCTAGCCAACCTGGGTGTCTTGGAGTAACATCAGTGAGAAGCCACGAGCAAATAGCGGCTGACATATTTAAAACATAAGGCCTCGCAACATGTTACCGATCTAATCTTCCATTTGTACATAATGATAAATGGCATCCATGTGAAAAGGTCAAGAACTCTCCCTCATGACAGGTGACTTTCACTTGCTCCGATACAGTATAGTAAATCCTAAAGAGTTTCCAAAACGGACTCCATAGTGATCTCTTTGCTGACATCTGGGCCTAGCAGATCCAGGCCAAACCTCATCCAGGCCAGCGGAGTGCCAACACATCTCCATGGAAACTCCTTGCATCTAGGTCATGTCTTGTTGTGTAGGCATTTCTCCTCCATGGGAAGTGGACATATTCAGCAGGTCAGCAAGACAGTGCTAATGAGAGATGACAGGGCAGAGGAGCGACACAGACCACCATGCCAAGCACTTACGCAACACATGTCTGTTCAGAGCCAAAAGCTACTTCAAAGTGACAAGATTACACAATGTCAGACAAAGTTTTCATTTCTCTGGTGTGAGTGTGTGTATTTGTGTGCGTGTGTCCATGTGAGTGTGTCTGAAATATTTATTTATATTCCATTGCTGCTTCCCTTGACACGTTGTGTCAACTTGCTCCTTTAGACATATTTACTCAGGCAAGGAAATCTAATTAGAATCTATTTTGACGGTATCTTCCTGTGTATAGAGTGAATCTGTTTGTTTTTCATTTTGAAATGCTGACTGGTATAAGAAACCAAGTGATAATTGTATTAACAGATTTTCAACCAGACTCCAAACACTCTACATAACTATTTCAAAGAGATAGACTTTCCCTGAGACAGAGACAAAATATCTAGATGTTTATTCATCAAATGTATAGTTAAACTGAAACACTGAAAGTGTTGTAAATTAACTGACTATGCAAACACTTTTATCTGTAAAATGTTGTACAACATTTTAAGAGCTTTCATTGCAACATCAGATGGTTATAACAAGCTGAGAGAACTTGTATTGTGCAGTATTTCATCAAGCAATAAACCTATATATTTGCATCCTTAAACATCTAGATTATGCATGTCTCTTACCTGGAAGTGCTTGATTTATGTTGATAACAGTTTACTGTATTCCAAAATATTCCGTTCCGTGGTATGTGATTGTCAAATAATTGTTAATGATACTATAGTGCAGTGGGCCTACCATTGCTTATCTGAAAATGCCATATGTCGAGATGGGCACATAAATGTGCACTCTGAACCAAAGCCCAAGTAGGTGTTCTGTGGGACTGAGCTTTTGAAATAATATTTTTCTTTATAATTGTTGCATCACAAAATACGCATTAGAATTGGATTTTAATGGATATTGCCCGTCTGCTCTATTAATCTCTTTCCCCTGTGAAACAAAAGACTACCACAACAATAGGCAAGTGATGTCAAGCGAGGCAGAGCAATCAGCGTAAGGTTGGTTGGTGGATGACAGAGACAAAGATTGATTGTGCTCAGGCTTATAGAGGATGATCCACGGCCGTCCTCAGTAGTCATGGCAAAGCTCTGATGGGTTTCACTCAGGTAATTCTGGGGGAGTGATGGAGATGGGCCAGCTGAACACACAGCTTCAGAGATGGGAACCAAAGATGGGTGTCATGAAGGGGCGGGAGGGGTTTAGTAAGACAAGAGAAACCGAGAGAGAGAGAGAGAGAGAGAGAGAGAGAGAGAGAGAGAAAGAGAGAGAGAGAGAGAGAGAGAGAGAGGGGTGGGAGATGTGGGGGGTGAGAAACAATGAGGCTTAGAAAGAGAGACGGGTGAAAGGAAACTATGTCTGGAGCAGACATGGTCGAAAGATTGATTTGAAAAGACAAGTCTGTTTGATTTACCAAACCTGAAATTCTCACCTTTCTCGCTGGTTTGCTGGTGATAAAGTGCTTCCACGCCCTTCTTCTTCATAACCAGGCAGAGAATGTGTGTTATCATACTCACCAGCCCTCCGGTCTGTCTCAGCATCTCATGTGCAATCTCATCTCCACATCTCCAAACTAGGCCCTTTCACACTGGAATTACAATCTCTTCAGGTCAAGTCCATAGTCATGGAGTCAAAATTGGGGGGGACAAATTACATTTTTTATGATAATTTCGGACAGCGTGCGTGGTTGCCTGTCGTAGCGTAGCACATTTATATTTTTATGTCAATCTATTGGGGGGGACATTTTGACCAGATTTGAATATTTTGGGGGAGATGTGTCCCCCCCAATATGTATTATGATTACGGCCTTGCTTCAGGTCACCCATGAGGTGATTCTGATGGCACATGCATAGGTTATTTTATGTATCAGGTTTTTGTATGTATGACAATACAGCAATCTAGCGACAGCTGGATGAGTGAGTTTTTCTTCTTGTCAGTTCAGGCTGTTCTTTGCTACGGAGGTATTGTATCTAAGGAAATAATTTTGCTGCAAAATATTACCAAACTTGAAAGGGTATGGCTCATCTTGGAACACAGTTTAATGTTTCTGATATCACAGAATTGCTATAAAAGAGAATAAAATATTAATGAATTATTCCCAGAGTTCATTGATCTGCCTGTTTAAAATGATGCCCTTTCATGTTGAATTCTCTCTTTTTTATACAATAACAAAAAAATGCCTTTCAAAATCTAGAGAAAGAGCAAGCGAAAAAAACTAAGAGACATAGAAAGGAGAGAGATGACAACAATCTAATATCATCACCCAGACCTCAGACAGGTCCTGTCTCTCTGCTCATCACACAGACCTCAGACAGGTCCTGTCTCTCTGCTCATCACACAGACCTCAGACAGGTCCTGTCTCTCTGCTCATCACACAGACCTCAGACAGGTCCTGTCTCTCTGCTCATCACACAGACCTCAGACAGGTCCTGTCTCTCTGCTCATCACACAGACCTCAGACAGGTCCTGTCTCTCTGCTCATCACACAGACCTCAGACAGGTCCTGTCTCTCTGCTCATCACACAGACCTCAGACAGGTCCTGTCTCTCTGCTCATCACACAGACCTCAGACAGGTCCTGTCTCTCTGCTCATCACACAGACCTCAGACAGGTCCTGTCTCTCTGCTCATCACACAGACCTCAGACAGGTCCTGTCTCTCTGCTCATCACACAGACCTCAGACAGGTCCTGTCTCTCTGCTCATCACACAGACCTCAGACAGGTCCTGTGTCTCTGCCTGATGCTGGAGGTAGTTCTGAACCGGCGTGTTTCCCCTTTTATTGAAGACAAAGAGGAAGAGATCTGAATGCAGAGCATGTGCGCAGGTGACTACCATCAAGCCGAATGCTGTAGATGCTACGGCCAGAAGGGATACTGGGTCATCTATTACCCATCTGCTTGATTGTCACCATTGCAGTGAAACACACTGAAATAACCATTTAATGAGTCCTAATGAAGCAGCTGCAGAGCTGAGTGAATTGTTATTGAACCTTCACCTAAAACAAGTGGAGAAAAGAAATCCATGACAGACGCTTGAGGGCCTGTAGACTTCAAGGGCCATTCAAGCACATCAATGTACAGCAAACTCACCTGTATAGTCTGTGTCCCCGCCAGTCTGTCTCTCTGACTGCCCACCTGCCAGGCGGCCTCCCTGCCCACCTTCCCATATGTCTACCTGTCCACCTGTCTCTCTGTCTACCTGCCCACCTGTCTCTCTGTCTCCCTGCCCACCTGTCTACCATGTCCCTGTCCAGCAGCCTGTCTGTCTCCCTGCCTGCCTGTGTGTTTCTGTGTTTGCTGCCCTGCCTGCCATGCCTCTCTGTCCCCAGCCTTCCACTCTGCCGCAGCCTGACAGCGTGATGGATACTGTTGTGTTAAAAGCTGATAGATTTTCTGCTGATCCGACGGCACAGCTCGCTGCAGCTGCCTCTTTTGTGCCGTGTGACACATTGCTCGAAATATTGAAAGTGGTGTGGAAAATGCTCAGAGGTGACTAGAGAGAGAGGTAGATAGAGAAGTGGGGAGGGAGGGAGAAAGAGAGGGAGGGAGAGAGAGAGAGAGAGAGAGAGAGAGAGAGAGAGAGAGAGAGAGAGAGAGAGAGAGAGAGAGAGAGAGAGAGAGAGAGAGAGAGAGAGAGAGGGAGGGAGGAGCAACAGTGAAAAGATCACCACCGTGCAGTGACAGGCTACTTCTCAAGTATCTAGGAGGAGGAGAGGGAAAAGCAACAGCAACAATTGCCACAGTAGAAAATACATTCAACATTCATAATAATAAGGCCATTATTTAAACCAACTTAGCAGGAGACATGAATAACAGTTGATTGGCTGACAAGGCCTAGAGCTATTGTGCATTGAGATGCATACCATGGGGAGGCTGTTTCATGTATGTACCCTAAGGTCGTGTACATAGGCTAACCAAATATTTGAGAACAGTGGATCCAGGTTTTGTACATGTATAATACAGTGCACCTCCATTAGTTGTTAAGATGGGAGAATGTGTGGTGGGGAGAGGCTGTCTGGTGTCTCAATGACTACAGGGAGCAGAAACCTGGGAGCAGACTGTGCTACTTAGCAAACTGCCTCCTCAGCAGCAGAAGTTAGAGAAATGGTTTACCGTTAATCAGGGCAGACACAGGAATTGACCTCGCTATTCATCTGCCAGAACACCTGCCTGCCTGCTTACTTGTTCTCCCGCTTACAGCCCGCCTCACACCTGCCTGCCTGCCTGGTTCTGTTTGGTGGCTGGCTGGCTTGCTTGCTCCATTCCTGGTGAGTCCAACCAAATTTTTCTGACTTTGAGTAGTCTGTAGAGACTGGAGCAAGGCCAAGCTTTTTATCTTAGCATTATTTGCAGGCCAGCTGTCTAATTTTGGCATTACAGAGGGTCACCTCTAAAAGAAAAACTATTTAATATGCTTTTGACTTGGTTCCTATTTTGAAGAATTCATGGGCAATGTAGGCTTTGTGTAATGTTTTTCTTTATCAAGCCTTGAGTTTGGAGGTCTCTTAGCAATATTCTAGAAAATGAGAAGGAAGGTATAAGATGAATGAATTTATTTACAAGGGTTTTTTTTTAATGTTCTCATATCTCCCCCAGCAATATTCAATTGTGTCGGTGTAATGGGTAACCCTAACCACAACCCAAACAACATGCATGGAAACGCTTAACCACATTAGAATAATGTTTAAGATTATGATTATCATGCATCTTCATATGGATTTAGAAACATGTAGTGGTAAGATTAAATTTTTTATTCAGCGTTAATTCAGTGTAATTCAGTGTTAACAGTGTTGAAAAAAAAGAAAGAAAAGCACTTAGAACTTGGCTTTGATGACAGAGTAGAATCACCCTGCTTGAGTGTATTAGTGAAAGTTATTTTCAATAATTTTCTACTTTGGTGTGAGTTGAGGTGACTGCTAGTATCAAAATGAAGCAGTGAAGAAAACATCCTAGAAAATGTAGAAATGTTGCGCAGAAGAAAATATGATGACTAAGCCTTAAATGTCAGAAGTTTTGTTTCTTTTGGGGCTTTTCTGTATAGTGTGTGCTCAGCAACCCCGCTTTCCCAAACACCCAGAACAGTTATGATGAAGCTGTCATTAAAAGGCTTAGAGATAAGTGGTACATGGTATGAAGCAGGAAGTCTGAAAACATGTGACTGCATATGATGACAGGCAGAGCGAAATGTCTGATGGAGTTTAGAAACGAAGGAGGAGTGTGCTTTGAGAAAATGCAGATGATGAACCTGTCTGTGTTCATGTCTAAGGGATAGCTTGGAAAGAATCCAGACATGTTTCAATATGTGCACTCACATATACACATACACACACACACACACACACTATCTGTCACACGTACTAACTACACAACACACAAACACACCAACACACACACACACACACACACACAATATCACCACATAACAAACAACAGGTACAAAGAAGACAGGCCACTTTGTACAGCTAAGTGCTCTAAAGAAAAACTGCTGAATGCAGAATGACCAATGCAGACATCCATTTCCACGAGTTATTCAATTTAAATTACAAAATATATATTTTTAAAGAATGTTCAAGATTGAACAGGCCCTAGTCAGACAGGAGACATTCACTTAGGGTTGTTTTCATTACAGTACGACTCATAGTCTGTGTATTCACACTAGACTGCTTTTCAAAAAAAAAAAATTATAATGCCAGTGTGTGTCACGGTAGAACAATGAAAAAACAGTCTACTCTCTCTCTTTTTTCTCTCTCTCTCTGTCTCTCTCTCCTAGTTGTGACCAGTCACTCCAG